>NC_073235.2:76845000-77145000 GCF_029281585.2 Gorilla gorilla gorilla
GATGCCTAAGAAATAGATCAGTAACTTTCATCATTTTATGTGGCATCACAGATGGTGAAAGTTACTGATTTTTTAAATCATAATTTTATCATAGAGTTCAGGCATTCTAAGATACAAGATTTAAGAAATTAAAATATCCAATGTATTTACAAGTATTTGTTCTCAAACCATGTCAGTTTGAATGGAAAAACTGGAAATGGAAATTTCCCTAGCATCTTATTCTATAAAGACTGAGACAAAGAATTAATTCAGTCGGCTAGTTATTTCTCATCATGAACATAGCCTTTACAACACACCAGTAACTCTGCTTTTTTTAGCTGTTCCAATTATTCTGAAAATAAGTTTAATACGGGAGTACAAAGGAAAACATTAGCCTTCTGAAGAATATCATGTGACAGTCAATGTTTGAAAAGCCTAAATTTTAAGTTTCTTTTTAATCACACATTTTAATGTAAAAATAAAATTACCTGTAATTTCACCTAATTAACATACTATTTTAATTTTTCTGTTTCTTTCCAGTCCTAATTTACATGCCCATAGATTTATATTAGAATCATAGCATAGATTCATATTAGAATCATAGCATAGATTCAATTGTATTCCTTAGTTTACTCAAGATATCAACAGTTGACTTTGCCATTCCCCTAGGGCTGGATATTTAGACTGTTTACAATGGTGAAAAATTAGAAATGTTGACAATGTCTTCCCTCACCTTAAAAAAAAAAAGCTCTTTCAACACATCACCATCTTTCCTTTTCCTCAATACTATCCCCCTGTGTGTGTGTATATGTTTTGCCTGTTTCTTCTCACAAGCAAAACACACACATACACACACACACATACACACACACTCTTCCATGGCATTAATTTTGCTTACAATGGTTTCACCAAACTTTCAGATCGTGAACGTCATCTTGGAGAGTAAGATGCTCAGACTTCTCCCTCCTCTCAGGACTCTTCTACAACAGCCCCTCTGCAACAGGGGCTTGGGAACCAACATTTACACAAAATACTTAAGTGAACCTTTACATTAGGTAAGTTTGAGTAAACACTGGCTACAGCATCAGTGGCCAAGCCCTTTCGGCCAGCTTTTTGAAAGCCATTTAAATCTGTTGCTATCATTTAAAGTCATCCAAGTTAAATCTTCTGTGCTTATGTTTTTCTTTGAATCTTTCTTTTTTGGTCAACCTTTCTTTCTACCTAAGTTTTAATTCTTCAAAGCTCATTTTAGTCCCACCTCCTCTATTAGCTACATAATTTAACACTCAGTTACTCTCTATTAAATAGAGCCTTACGTAATACCGTACTTTATTTTCCTGACTAGGTTGTAAACTGGGATTACTCTATGTTATTTTGATGTGTCTGATTAGATTGTAAATCAGGGGTTGTGCCTGTATCTTCTATGAGCTTGGGTTCAAAAAAATAAAACTTACTGGCTGATGTGCAAGATGTCAGATACAGAATTGGCAAATACAATTATTTCAAAAAGTAAGCAAAAAACTTCAGTTCTAAGAATTAAGCAAATGCAGGCAGAGAGATGTTAAGCAGCTTGCCTAAAGTTACACAGATACTAAGTAGCAAAGCAGTTAGCTACGTACGGAGCTACATAGATGCCTGGCTGTAAACCTGGCAGCTGTGTAGCTCCACAGCTCCTCAGTCTGTGTGCTTAACCGCTAAGTACATGGCTTCTCAGAACTGATGGTTTCCTCTATACGAAAGGTTATTCCTTTTGCCTAAGATGCTCAATACTCTTTTCCCATGTCTTGCATGCCAGCATCCTTCCTGTCATTTAGGTCTCAGCTTAACATTGCTTCCTTAGAGGAGCCCTTCCTGATCACTTAATCTAAAGTAATTCCCCATTTAGTTCTTATCACAGTAACCAATTAAACATTCATCACAGCACTTATAAATACCTGAGATTTTCTTATTTATTAGTTTACTGTGTGTCATTCCCAATATAATGAAAGGTTTTGGTACTGTGTTCCTAGAGCCTAGAACAAGGCCTGGCACAGAAAAAGTGCTCCATAAATGATGATTGAATAAATATGTTTATCTTACAAACCACTGATGAACATTTAGGGTTGTTGCCAATCTTTCACTACTATAAATCTTTGAAAATCTGCCTTATCACTGTTTTTTATAAATTACTGGAGGGCAAATTTCTAGGTAAAAAGGTATGCATGTTTTTCAGGCTTTTGATATATATCAGCAAATATATAACCTCTCCAGAAAGGTTGCTCTAATTTATCAAGAGAGGATTAAAATGTTCATTTTGGCTGGGCACGGTATATCACACCTGTAATCCCAGCACTTTGGGAGGCTGAGGTGGGATGATCATTTGAGCTCAGGAGTTTGAGACCAGCCTGGGCAACATGGTGAAACCCCATCTCTACAAAAAGTACAAAAATTAGCTGGGCATGGTGGCTTATGCCTGTGAGTCCCAGCTACGCAGGAGGCTGAGGTGAGGGGATTGCTTGAGCCTGGGAAGCAGAGGTTGCAGTGAGTTGAGACCCGTGTCACTGCCCTCCAGTCTGGGCAACAGGATGACACCCTGTCTCAAAAAAAAACCAAAAAACAAAATAAAATGTTCATTTTACCACACTTGTGCCAATATTGGATGCATACCTTTTAAAAATCTTTACCAAGGTTCGATGGGCAAAAAGGTAACATATTGTTTTAGTTTTCATTCCTTTGGTTATTAATGTTGAAAATATTTTCATATGTTTAATGGTCATCTGAATTCCTCCTTTTGTAAACTATCTTTATGTCCTTTGCTCCTTTATGTTTGCATGTTCATCTTTTTCTTATTGACTTGAAAGAACATTTTTGTTTTTGAGACAGTCTCGCTTTGTCACCTGGGCTGGAGCACAGTGGTGCAAACCTGGCTCACTGCAGCCTCAACCTTCTGGCTCAAACAATCCTCCTGCCTCAGCCTCTCAAGTAGCTGTGACTACAGGTGCAGACCACCAAGCCCAGCTAGATTTTTTTGTATTTTTTGTAGAGATGGGGTTTCATCACGTTGCCCAGGCTGGTCTCAAACTCCTGAGCTCAAGCAATCCTCCTGCCTTGGGCTTTCAACGTGCTGGGATTACAGGCAAGAGCCACCATGCCCAGCCCTGAAAGAACATTTTATATGTTAGGGGTATCAGCCTCATGCAGAGAAACCATATTATTTCCACAAAGGTAATGTTCTCATCTTCTCCCACCCAGGTGCTCAATTCATTTAGATAGAGAAAAAGAATCACTAATATGTAGACTTCTTAAGCCTGGTTACATAAATGTTAAAACTTGATAGGAACCAAATACTTGAGCATTTTTTCTACTTCATTCACTTGATCCTGAAAAAGTTCATTTTACTAAGGAATAGTACCACAGTAAAACCCCACCATAAGAGGGTTCCAAAAATGTCAATTGTATAAATTGAGTGACTGAGTTACTATAAGGTTAATGAATAGAAATGGAGGGCTGGAGGGCCGGGCGCGGTGGCTCACATCTGTAATCTCAGGACTTTGGGAGGCCGAGGCGAGTGGATCACGAGGTCAGGAGATCAAGACCATCCTGGCTAACATGGTGAAACCCTGTCTCTACTAAAAATACAAAAAATTAGCCGGGCGTGGTGGCAGGCACCTGTAGTCCCAGCTACTTGGGAGGCTGAGGCAGGAGAACGGCATGAACCTGGGAGGCGGAGCTCGCAGTGAGCCAAGATCGCGCCACCACACTCCAGCCTGGGTGGCAAAGCAAGACTCTGTCTCAGAAAAAAAGAAAAAAAAAAAAAAAAAGAAAGAAATGGAGGGCTGGAGAAGAGCCAATAACCAGCTTTATTATATCTGAATTCACATAATTATGGGCATGTTTTTTTGAGGTTTTAGTGTTTTCAATACTCTTAAAAACAGGTTAACTATTCAGTTAGCACAAGTTCTTTTGAATGTTAGCAGACTTTCTAATACAGACTCAAAGAAAATCAAGTCTACTGATTATTAAAAGAAAGCACTGAGTCTGGAGTCTATACTACTCAGGATCAGAGTTACATAAGGCTGAGGCATAAAGACAACCACTACTTCTGCCTGTCCCAAGTCAACCCATGAGTCATGCAGTCATAGGGGCACTATAAGGTTCGAGTGAAAGAAAAGATAAGATGCAACCCCTTCCAGAAAACAGGTTATACTTCCAGATATAACAACAAATCCCTGTGACTAAAAAAGAAGTGGTCAGAAATATTTGAGCCAACGGGTATATAACATACACCACTCCATTTTCTTTGGGGCTTTATTTCCTTTGAGGCCTTTCTCCCTTCTTCTACTAGTTAGCTGGGGGCAAGGGAGGAGGAGGCATTAGGTATGTAAGCTTTTAAGGGTACCTGTACTGTGGTATCAGTGGGATGTTCTTTTGTCAGAGATTGCCAGACCTATTGTGTCACCTGACAATACTGAGCGAATAATTTCCTTCTACTTAAACTGTACAAATAGTTTCCTTCTACTTAAAAGGTGGTTACTGGCCAGGCATGGTGGCTCATGTCTGTAATCCCAGCACTTTGGGAGGCCGAGGCAGGTGGATCAATTTGAGCCCAGGAGTTCAAGACCAGCCTAGGCAACATGGCAAAATGCTATCTCTATTAAAAAATACAAAAACTAGCCAGGCATGGTGGTGTGTGTGTCGGTAGTCTCAGCTAGCTACTCGGGGGGCTGAGGTGGGAAGAGAGCTTGAGCCCGGAAATTGGAGGTTGCAGTGAGCCGAGATTGCGCCACTGCACTCCAGCCTGGGCAACAGAGCCAGACGCCATCTCAAAAAAAAAAAAAAAAAAACCCAAACTTATTCATCAAATTCCTAAACTCCTAATAGGAGAACTGGCACTTTGAATCCTATAGCCTGAATCAGCTTGCTGGAAAGAAGCAGGATCTCTAGCTAGTGATTAGTGGCTGAAGAACGTATGTTGATTGAGGGTAAACCCTGGGCTCAGAATGAGGCAGCAGTGAAAGCCAAAGGAAGTCTGAGGAGGTGCATCACAGGCCTTGGTGGCCTGAGAGGACAGGGCTTCATGCCCAGAGCATCTGCTTCAATAGAGCAGCCCTGCTTTTATATGTTCTGTATACTGAGGTTTCATGTAAGATTTCTTAAAAGAAAAAAAAAAGAGGTTCTCTAGCTGCTTTAAAAATGCAGAAAATCTCTGAGTTATACTATCACCCTTATTTTAAAATAAGGAGCTGAAGTTCATAAAAGTGAAAGGACTTGCTTAAGGTTACAGGATTAAACAGATTATTTCTATTATGATCTATTACAAGTTAGGGTTGGATTATTGTGCCTGTTTCAATAATATACTAACAAAGCACTAATAAATTTAAGTTAAAACTTCTCAGTTTAATATCTCTGTAGAAAAAGAACCAAAATAATCTAAACCAAATTAGATCAATTTTTCTGAAGTAGACAGTAATATGTAGGACAGTAAGTAACTTTAAGTAAAAAACAATTTTAACATACTCAGCTTTGTTTTTACCTCTGTACTAAAAAGAGATGGCTGCTGAGGCTTTCAGTACAGTCTATTTTTATAATTCAGGATATGAATATGAGAAATAAGCATTTTTTCCTTCCATTTTTAGGCTACTAGCCTGATAAACTATGTTTAATGTATTTTACTTTAAAACTTAGTTCATAGGGCCTTTGGCTGGAAAAATTAAACTTAATCCTATTACACAGCATTTTAATTCAACATATATGATCAGAGTTTCCCATTAATCGTATTTTGGGAATGGTCTTAGTCAAAAACAAACAAACAAGCCACACACACAAACCCAAATAAAAATACCCAGAAAGAGTAAAGAAAAATGTTGTTTTATCTTTCCTTGTTTGTCCTCTCCCGAAACAAATCATGTCTAGTGCCTACCTGAGCCATCAGTGGGAACCGAACTTGCATTGATTCCAGAAAGACCAAACAAAGGACATTCTCGATCTGTGTTGACATGACCCCATTTGTGACATTTAATGCACCTCACATTTCGAACCTGAGAAATAATGAATGTGATTTTGGTTACTAAAAAAGTAAGAATCTAACCAATGTTCAAATTCCTATTCCTTGATAGAATTTAAGCTAAATTACATTTTTAAAAGATCTCCAGGGAAAAAGACTCCAAACTATGTTTGGTAATTTAATACAAAGACTAAAATCTTTCACTATAAATTTTGCCTAGAAACTAAGCTGAATCCCATTTCTTTTTGCCTCTCACTTGGTGGCAATATAATGTCATCCAAAAAGAAATGGTAAAATACCAAAAAGAATTATGGCGTTATGTGAAGAATTTAAGCTTAAATTCTCTCATTTTAATAAGTAAACCTTTAAAGTTTCAAATTTCAAAACCTGGAGCTGGTAAACATTTTCTGTAAAGGTCCAAATGTAGTAAATATTTTAGGCTTTTTGGGACAGATGTTGTCTATTCTAACGACTCAACTCTGCTGCTGCAGTGGGAAAGCAGCCACAGCCAATAAATAAATGAATAGGCAAAGCGGTGTTCCAATAAAACTTTCTTTACAAGGATTTGCCCTCTGATGATAGTCTGTCCTGATTCTAAACCAATAATAGATTTAAATCTTTTCTTGACCTTGAGCTGATTCTCCAAATTTTTTGAAAACTGCAGAGACCAATATCATTATAGCTCTCACTATAAAAGTTTGATTCCTGTCTTTTTTTTTTTTTTTTTGAGATGGAGTCTCGCTCTATTGCCCAGGCTGGAGTGCAATGGTGCAGTCTCGGCTCACTGCAACCTCCACCTCCTGGGTTCCAGCGATTCTCCTGCCTCAGCCTCCTGAGTAGCTGGGATTACAGGCGCCTGCCACCATGGCTAGCTAATTTTTTGCATTTTTAGTAGAGACAGGGTTTCACCATGTCGGCCTGGCTGGTCTCGAACTCCTGACCTTGTGATCCGCCCGCCTTGGCCTCCCAAAGCGCTGAAATTACAGGCATGAGCCACCACACCCAGCCTGATTCCTGTCTTTTATCAGCCTACTACATTTTATGTTTTCTCCTCTATTCCTTATATTATCTGATACAAATAAAAACCATAGTGCCCCTTTTCAGCTTAAACACCTTTTAGACAACAATATAAAGATACATTTATTAAATAAAAATTATTCTTACAGAGTAAAATATGTGTCACTTGCCTGAATACCAAAGGGCTGATCTCTGATGTTCATGTCATCTTTGGCATATCTATTAAATAGAGGAAATGTACAAACACAATATTAAGAATAATTTAAAAAATTAAACAGCAGTTAATCAGAAAAATAGTTTTACAGTTCTAAGAACATTATGAAATATATTACTTCAGTAAGAATACAGAACTATAAAATCTATCTAGTATTTCCAAACACCATTTAGTTATTATGTGTCTAGTCTGATAATTTGTGATATTAAAAAAATGAAAAAGTATATAAAACAAAAGACTATGAGCAAGCAGATTAGTTGAATAAGACAGCTAATTAAAATCATTAAAAATAACTTTTCACATCAGTTGCCTCCTCTAATGATTGAAAAAGCAACATAAGATGGGATATCAGTAAATGTAAACTTAATGATACATATCTTGTCTTAAAAGTAAACCAGTCCTTACTTTTCTCGTGGGGCTCCTTTCTGCCATTCAAATTTGTATTCGGTCTCTCCTTCTGTTTCTTCTTTCTA
The DNA here is from genome assembly GCF_029281585.2 of Gorilla gorilla gorilla. Classification (NCBI taxonomy): domain Eukaryota; kingdom Metazoa; phylum Chordata; class Mammalia; order Primates; family Hominidae; genus Gorilla; species Gorilla gorilla. The sequence goes on from NC_073235.2 coordinate 76,852,667, forward strand.
AAAACATTCATTGAAAATTCTTTTAATTTTTCCATATAATACAATCAACTGCAAGTAAATTCAGACATAGAAAATAGTACTTTACCTCTTTGTTTTCTTGATTGCATATCAAAAATATGGAAGAAAAAAGGTATGACAAGTTAAAAACTTCAATATAAAAATCTACTGTATACACTGTGATATCATGTTATTTAACTGTCACTTATAATAATTCATTGTTTGACTTTTTTTCTTCTGTCACATGATAAAAATTCAGACCACTGCGGGATAAAATACAAAATTAAAATTAATAAGTATGTTAACTCACAGTTTTTAAACTTTTCACTGTTCATTGACAGTGAATATTATGTTTTTTATTTACAAATGCATTAAATATTTAGTAAGAAGGACTAAAGATACATATGCAAATTATTAAAGAATAAGTGTACTTTGGACATGAAAGTTTCTTCCTTCTCAAAGGGCACATTATGAAATATTATCAGATTAGAAAGATATTTTTTAGTATTTATTCTGTTGTATGATTATAGTTTTTATTATCTTCACAGGATAACAGCAATTTTAAAAGATGGAGAGCAACTTTAAAAAAATATCTGTCATAGTACTTTTCCATCTTTAGCTGCAAACACATCAAAGACTTAAAAGAAAAGGAAGGAGGCCAGGTGCGGTGGCTCACGCTTGTAATCCCAGCACTTTGGGAGGCCGAGGTAGGTGGATCACGAGGTCAGGAGTTCAAGACCAGCCTGGCCAACATGGTGAAACTCTGTCTCTATTAAAGATACAAAAATTAGCCAGGCGTGGTGGCGTGCTCCTGTAATCCCAGCTACTTGGGAGGCTGAGGCAGGAGAATTGCTTGAACTCAGGAGGTGGATGGAGGTTGTAGTGTGCTGAGATGGCGCCACTGCACTCCAGCCTGGACGACAGGGCAAGACTGTGCCTCAAAAAAAAAAAAAAAAAAGAAACGGAAGAAGATAAGTACCTTTTTTAGCTCCTGGTGGGGCTTCATACATGAAATTAAGGCCATTCTTTACACGTTCATCTCCCATAAGCAATCTAAGTGAAACAAGACAAAGTTAACGATTTTATGTAGGACAAAAAAAAAATTATAGAATAATCCACTCCCCACCAAAAAGCCTAAGGGAATTAAGATAAAATATTTTTGTTAGAAACAGAGTTCTAAAACTTTACTCCACTAACTAGATTACATCTGAATGGAAATTAAACAGTGCTGTCTCTTTAGTAACTGGTTATAAGCTCTGAGACTTTCTTACTAGCTGAGAGATCCTACCCATCCTAACAAAAAAGGGGAAAAATAACATGGTCATTTTTCTTACAGGATTTTCTTAAACCCTGAAATGCTGTGGAAATTATGACAACTTTGAAATCCAATATGCCATCACAAATTTACAATTAAGTTAAATAGTGCCAACACTTTTTCTTGATTGTAAGGGATCAAACGGTTTTGTTTTTTCCCACCAAAAAAAGAAAAGGCAAAGGAATCAGTTTTGGAAAAAATAAGTCTCTCAGGGATTTCTTTAGGAAGTCAAATCCAATCAGGGCTTGTAAGAGTCACAGTAAATGAGAAAATAAAATTCTTTCGTGAGGCCAGTGAAAAAAGAATAAAGAAAGTCTGCAGTTGGACACAGTGGCTCACACCTGTAATCCCAGCACGTTGGGAGGCCAAAGCAAGTGGATCACCTGAGGTCAGGAGTTTGAGACCAGCCTGGTCAACATGGAGAAACCCCGTCTCTACCAAAAATACAAAAATTAGCCAGGCGTAGTGGTGCGTGCCTGTAATCCCAGCTACTCGGGAGGCTGAGGCAGGAGAATCACTTGAACGTGGGAGGCGGAGGTTGCAGTGAGCCGAGATCGTGCCACTGGACTCCAGCCTGGGCGACAGAGCCAGGCTCTGTCTCAAAAACAACAACAACAGCAAAAAAAGTCTACATATGCCAAGTAGTATGATGGACTCAGTGTCTGGTGCATGACAAAAATCACATTCTTTATAGTTCTGTTTTAACACTCAAAGTTCCCTGTTTGAGCTCTGTTTAAAAAAAGATACACTAGGCTTTTTAGAAAAAAAAAGCTCTGTAACAAATGGAATGACTGGTTCAGTCAAAGTTTTAATTCATAAGATCCAAGTAAAAATAATAAAGAAGGAGGCTAAAGAGTGAATATAATTTCTCCTTATATTTGGAAAAGACAATCACAAAGGATATATGACATGATTATAATTCCTCTCCTTATATCCACTGGATTCTATAAAGACCTGTAAAAAAGAAGCAAAAGGCCACAAGGATCTACATCCAATATATGTAGATATAAATAGAGTGATATTCAGCAATAAAAGGGACTGAAGTACTGATATATGCAATACCGTGGGTCAACTTCAAAAGCATTATGCTATGTGAAAGAAGCCAGTCACAAAAGACCACATGACATATGATCTAATTTATAGGTCATGTCCAGAATAGGTAAATCTATAGAGACAGCAAGTAAATTAGCGGCTGCTTAGCGCTGAGAGGTAGAAGGAGAAAAAGGCAGGGGAATGAGAAGTGACTGCTAATGGGTAGAAGATTTCTTTTTTGGATAATGTAAATGTTCTGAAATTAGATTACAGTGATGGCTCCAAAAGTCTAAATATACTTAAAAACAACAAACACTTTTAACAGGTGTATAAGTTACATTTTAAATTCACATCATTAAAAATATCAAAATCAGCTGGGCATGGGGGCTCACATCTGTAATCCCAGCACTTTGGGAGGCTGAGGCGGGTGGATCACCTCAGGTCAGGAGTTCGAGACCAGCTTGGCCAACATGGTGGAACTCCGTCTCTACTAAAAATACAAAAATTAGCCGGGCGTGGTGGCAGGCGCCTGTAGTCCCAGCTATTTGGGAGGCTGAGGCACAAAAATCACTTGAACCTGGCGGGCAGAGGTTGGAGTGAGCCGAGATCGCGCCACTGCACTCCAGGCTGGGTGATAGAGTGAGACTCCGTCTCAAAAAAAAAAAAAAAAAAATCAAAATCAAATACACTGAAAGCCAAGCTCGGTATCACTAGTTATTAGGGAAATGCAAATCAAAATCACAATGAGATATCACCTTGCACCTACTGGCTGGCTATCTTCCCAAAAAAAAAAGAAAATAACAAATGTTAGAGAGGATATGGAGAAACTGAAACCCAAGTCCATTACTAGTAGGAAATGTAAAATCGTGTAGTCACTGTGACAACCAGTTTCATGGTTCCTCAAAACGCTAAATATAAACCTACCATGTGATCCAGCAATTCCACTCCTAGGTATATACCCAAAGGAACTAAAAACAAGGACTTGACCAGGTATTTCTATGCCAACGTTTATAGCAGCATTATTCACAATAGCCAAAAGGTGGAAGTAACCCAATACTCAAACAGATGGATAAACAAAATGTGGTATGTACATACAAAAGAGAATTATTCAGCCACAAAAAGGAATACAGTGCGGATACATATTACAACATATATGAACCTTGGACACATTATACTAAGTGAAACAAGCCAGACACAAAGGAACAAATATATGATTCAATTTATATGAGGCATTTAGAATAGGCAAATTCATAGACACAGAAAGTAGAATGGTGGTTGCCAGGGGCTGTGGGCCAAGGGGAATAGGGAATTATTCTTTAATGGTTTAATGGTTACAAAGTTTCTGTTTGAGACAACGAAAAAGTTTTGGAAATGATGATGGTTCACCACACTGAATTTAAGGGTACACTGAATTGCACACTTAAAATGGTAAATTTTATGCAATATATATTTTACAAAAAAACCCACAGACAAACCATTTCATTTATATGTGTATTTTTTATTTATTTCTCTTTGTTTTTTTTTGTTTTTTTTAGAGACAAAGTCTCACTATGTTGCCCATGCTGGTCTCAAACTCCTGGACTCAAGCAATCCTCCTGCCACAAAGTGTTGGGATTACAGGCATAAGCCATTGTGCCCAGCCCAATTCATTTATATTGAAACAAAAATAATAATAAAACCCAAACTAAAAGATTGTTTCCCACTTTATGCAAAATTCAAGACACATATAAAATAAAAGGTAAAGGTATAACATTGGTATTTTTGTTTCAACCTCAACTAAAAATTTACATAGATTTTTTTGACATCCCATAAAATCTTTGTATGTATCTAGACAGAATAATAAATGTGATTTTCAGCTGGGCATGGTGGCTCATGCCTGTAATCCCAGCACTTTGGGAGGCCAAGGCGGGAGGATTGCTTGAGTCCAGGAGTTCAAGATCAGACTGATCAACACAGTGAGTGAGAGACCCTGTCTCTACAAAAAAGAAAAAATTAGCCGGGTGTGGTGGTGTGTGCCTGTAGTTCCAGCTATTCAGGAGGCCAAAGCAGGAGGATCGCTTGAACCCAGAAGTTTGAGGCTGCAGTGAGACATAATCATACCACTGCACTCCAGCCTGGGCAACAGAGTGAGACCTTCCTCTCAAAAAAAAAAAAAAACAACAAAATTTTTTTTTTCATCTTAGGAAAAAAGTATAAAGTGACGAAGGTGATTGATATAATAAACATTAAGCAATCTCTAGGACGGTAAAAACAAAAGAGAAACAATAGATTACTGAAGAATGAAATTGGCTATCAAAAACAGTACTTTTGAATGAGGAAGAAATAAACACTTGGCAAATGACCAATTACTCATAAATTTGCATTCAAATGACCAAACCTAGAAGTAATAATATCTTAGTAGCAATGAACACACTTAGTGCTCAGATTGTGGTTTCTAAATATCATTCACCAATGAAAGGAATCTGGGTGCCTTGGAAAACTGGTTGATTCCAGTGTTGCAGCAGGGAAAATAAAAGACGAGTCTGACCATCTTGTGGGACCAAAAGCAGCATTAAAAAAACAAAACAAAACAGGGTTGGTGCATGTTAAATGGATATACGAGCCAATCTAACAGAGCTCTCAATGGCCCAAACTGAAACAACTGGAGCAAGAAAATAAGTAACAATAGTATTATATTATAATCCAAAGAATTAAATAAACAGCCATGAGTCCATATTGATAGAAAATTAATAGTAACTAGATAAGGGAAATTCTTCCTTACAGAGGAATTCAAATTAATAAATGTAGAGGGAACGATAGAAATAGAAAATAACCATTAGAACATCACAGAAATAAATAATTGATGCAGGCAAGATCTACTGATGAATACCAAAATTAGGCAAAAGTCCAAGGAGAAACAGGGTATTTGCAGGGCTTCAAATATTAATTAAAAGGGAAAATAGCAACTTTTTTTTAAAGATAAAGAATAAACATGAACACTGTGATCTGTTTCAAACCTAGTTTTTCACCTCCACTCTGTTTTTATCCCTCTAACTCAACAACTGTTTCCTGAATACCCTCTCCATTTTCCAATATGTTTTTACTATTAATAATATAAAAATTAGGTTTTTGTTGTTGTTGCTTATTTGAGACGGAGTTTCGCTCTTGTTGCCCAGGCTGGAGTTCAGTGGCGTGATCTTGGCTTACCGCAACTTCTGCCTCCCAGGCGCAAGCAATTCTCCTGCCTCAGCCTCCTGAGTAGTTGGGATTACAGGCATGCACTACCAGGTTTGGCTAACTTTGTATTTCTTAGTAGAAACGGGGTTTCTCCATGTTGGTCAGGCTGGTCTCGAACTCCCGACTTCAGGTGATCTGCCCGCCTTGGCCTCCTAAAGTGCTGGGATTACAGGCATGAGCCACCGCGCCCGACCAAATTAGGGTTTTTAAACAGTGATGCTATTGACATTTTGAACTAGATAGTTCTTTGTTGTGTGGAGCTGTCCTGTGCATTGTAGGCTGTTTTGCGGCATCCATAGTCTCCACCCACCAGATGTTGATAGCACCCCAGTCCGCAGTTGTGACAATCAAAACACTGTCAAAACAATGTCTCCAAACATTGCCACGTTCCCTGGGCAGGGTGGCAGGGAGGGTGCAAAAAACGGTGCTCAGTTGAGAACCACCTATCTAAATCCTTATCATTCTTCAGAGTTCAGCTTAAATGTCACCTCTTCCATAAAGTCTTCCGTTATCCTAAATGGAATTATTTCCTATACTAACATGCTGTATTTTTAAAAGCAGTGTATGTTTTTAATATATCGGTTATTATATTTGGCCTTCAACTATATGTATTTGTATCTCTTACTAGGGTTTCTTAAGGATAGAGAGAAACTACACTTCACACACTTTTATAGGTCCCTATAATACCACTTATTGCCATGCATGGAGTACTCAATAAAAGTTACTAAGATTAAATAAAATTAGTGAGAAAGCTACTTAACTTTTATTTCTTTAACTTTCCTCTCAATATATTATATTTTAAAGAGTAGTAATAGTTTAGTATTACTTTGCTAAATTCCATATTTTGATTGAAAACTGAACTTCATGGACAATTTACCAAAACACCACTATTCAGTGGCTTAAGATTAACCAAGAGAAACCAGCTTCAGTGTTAGATCTGCATATACAAACACAATAGCTAAAGGCAGGTACCATGTTAGAAGACACCAATGAAGAACTCTAGCCACGAAACAGCTTTTAACAGAACAATGACATGCGTGTCAAATAAAGTCACTTAACTTTTCCTCTTGAAAGTATGCTGGGTATCTTTTGAGTGTGTTAAAGAAATAAGTTTGTAAGAGGTCTCAGCAGTTCAAGTGTAGACATGATTGTTCTTCTAAGCTTTGCCTAATTTGAGACTTGCTCAAAGACTGTATATGAGTCATGTGAATCTATGTTTTACGTGAATTATGGGTAAAGCTGGAAAAAGTGGCTATCTACAGGTATGAGAGTAAAAGAGATAGCCCTCAGGGAAAGACACGAATCCTATAATTGGGTATTTGATTCCAAAAAACTGACTTAATATATCATTCAGTAGGAAATTATTCCCATGAAATTGATAATTCTAGATATACTGGCATAACAGAATTTCTTACCTATTATCATATGATTCTTGTTCTTTAAGATATTGCTGCATCAATTCTTCTTGTTTCTTCTTATCATATGATATTTTCTGTTCTGCCATCCATACCTAGATTAGTGAAGTAAAAATGCAAATTAAATTGTTGGATTTAAATTAAACAAACTTTGCTTTTCTTGTATAATAAAATATAAAATGCAATTGTTTAAAGCAGGAGTGCCCAATCTTTTGGCTTCCCTGGGCCACAGAAAACACACTAATACACAGTGGAAGAAGAATTGTCTTGGGCCACACAAAATATACTAACGATAGCCAATGAGCTAAAAAAAAAAAAAAAAGGGCAAAAAAATCTCATAATGTTTTAAGAAAGTTTACAAATTTGTGTTGGACCGCCTTCAAAGCCGTCCTGGGCCACATGTGACCCACAGGCCAAGAGCTGGATAAACTTGGCTGAAAGTTTACAACATAATCCAATTTGGCCGTAATTACATCATTACAAATTAACACCTGAAAAATCTGAAGTGTCTTGATACGAGTTCTTTTTATTTTTGAGACGAAGTCTGGCTATCACCCAGACTGGAGTGCAATGGCATGATCTTGGCTCACTGCAACCTCTTCCTCCCAGGTTGAAGTGATTTTCCTGCCTCAGCCTCCGGAGTAGCTGGGATTACAGGACTCTGCCACCACACCAAACTAATTTTTTTGTATTTTTAGTAGAGAAGGGGTTTCGCTATGTTGGCCAGGCTGGTCTTGAACTCCTGACCTCATGCAATCCGCCTGCCTCAGCCTCCCCAAGTGCTGGGATTACAGGCGTAAGCCACTGTGCCCAGTCCACAGAATGCTTTATAGCAAGTTTTGGTTTTTTCAAAGCTGTATTTATAGTTTAAATTATATTAACTATATTCATAGGTAGTCAATGTTATACATTTCTTATATATCCTTCCAAGATGTTCTAATATATATATATATATATGCAAAAGAACATATACCACATTCTTCTTATATAAATGGTAACATACTTTACGCAAACACACACACGCACACAAAATATATATAAAATAAAATTATATACCATGGAGATCTGATATGGTTTGGCTGTGTCCCCACACAAATCTCATCTTGAATCGTAGTTCCCATAATCCCCATGTGTCATGGGAGGGACCCGGTGGGATGTAATTGAATCATGGGGGCGGTTACACTTCATGCTGTTCTCATGACAGTACATGAGTTCTCACAAGATCTGATGGTTTTATAAGGGGTTTTTCCTCTTTTGCTCAGCACTTCTCCTCACTGCTACCATGTGAGGAAGGACATGTTTGCTTCCCCTTCTGCCATGATTGTAAGTTTCCTGTCAATTAAACCTCTTGCCTTTATAAATTACTCAGTCTTGGTCATTTCTTCATAGCAGCATGAGAATAGACTAATATAGTAAATTGGTATAGGTAGAATGGAGTGCTGCTAAAAGGATACCCGAAAATGTGGAAGTGACTTTAGAACTGGGTAACAGGTGGAGGTTGGAATAGGAAAATGTGGGAAACTTTGGAACTTCCTAGAGAATTGGAGTGCTCAGAAAACAGGAAGATGTGGGAAAGTATGGAACTTCCTAGAGACTTGTTGAATGGCTTTAACCAAAATGCTGATAGTAACATGGACAATGAAGTCCAGGATGAGGTGGTCTCAGATGGAGATGGGAAACCTTTTGGGAAGTGGAGTAAAAGTCTCTCTTGCTAGGCAAAGAAACTGGTGGCATTTTGCCTCTGCCCCAGAGATCTGTGGAACTTTGAACTTGAGAGAGATGACTTAAGGTATCCGGTAGAAGAAATTTCTAAGCAGTAAAGCATTCAAGAGGAAGCACAGCATAAAATTCTGGAAATTCTGCAGCCTGACAATGCAATAGAGAAGAAAACCCTATTTTCTGGGGAGAAATTCAAGCCGGCTGCAGAAATTTGCATAAATAATGAGAAGTCGAATGTTAATCACCAAGACAAGGGAAAATGTCTCCAGGGTATGTCAGAGACCTTCACAGCAGCCCCTCCCATCACAGGCCTGGAGGCCTAGGAGAAGGAAAAAAGTGGTTTCCCGGGCCGGGTCCAGCCTCTCAACTGCTGTGTACAACCTTTGGTCTTCGTGCCCTGCATTCCAGCCACTCCAGCTATGGCCACTGCTTCAGAGAATGCAAGCCCCAAACCTTGGCAGCTTCCATGTGATGTTGGGCCTGCAGGTGCGCAGAAGGCAAGAACTGAGGTTTGGGAACCTCTGCCTAGATTTCAGAAGATGTATGGAAACACCTGGATGTTCAGGCAGATGTTTGCTGCAGGGGTGGAACCCTCTTGGAGAACCTCTACTAGGGCAGTGCGGAAGGGAAACGTGGGGTCGGAGCCCCCACACAGAGTCCCTACTGGGGTACTGCCTAGTGGAGCTGTGAGAAGAGGGCCTCTGTCCTCCAGACCCCAGTATAGTAGATCCACCAACTTGTACCATGTGCCTGGTAAAGCCACAGACACTCAACACCAGCCCATGAAAGCATCCAGGAGGGGGTTATACCCTGCAAAGCCACAGGGGCAGAGCTGCCCAAGGCTGTGGGAGCCTACCTCTTGCTTCAGCACACCCTGGATATGAGACATGAAGTCAAAGGAGATCCTTTTGGAACTTTAAGGTTTAATGACTGCCCTATTGGATTTTGGACTTGCATGGGGCCTGTAGCCCCTTTGTTTTGTCCAAATTGTCCCATTGGGGATGGGTGTATTTACCCAATGCCTGTACTCCTGTTGTATCCAGGAAGTCATTAACTTGCTTTTGATTTTACAGGCTCATAGGTGGAAGGGACTTGCCTTGTCTTACATGAGACTTTGGACTTAGACATTTGAGTTAATGCTGGAATGAGTTAAGACTTTGGTGGACTTGGTGGACTGTTGTTAAGGGCAGGATTGTGTTTTGAAATGTGAGGACATGAGATCTGGAAGGGGCTGGGGTGGAATGATATGGTTTGGCTGTGTCCCCACCCAATCTCATCTTGAATTGTAGTTCCCATAATCCCCGCGTATCGTGGGAGGAACCCGATGGGAGGTAACTGAATCATAGGGGCTGTTACCTCCATGGTGTTTTCGTGATAGTGAGTGAGTTCTCAGGAAATTTGATGGATAAAACCATCAGAAAAGGAGCTTTTCCTCTTTTGCTCGGCATTTCTCCTTGCCGTCACCATGTGAAGAAAGATGTGTTTGCTTCCCCTTCTGCCATGATTTTAAGTTTCCTGAGGCCTCCCCAGCCCTGCAGAACTGCAAGTCAATTAAAATTCTTTCCTTATAAATTACCCAGTCTCAGGTATTTCTTCATAGCAGCATGAGAACAGACTAATTCTAATACAAGACTAATATGGATCAGTAAACAAACACTTTCTTCTTTTGGGTGGTAAAGTTGCATATTGTGGGACTATACCATAATTTATAATTTATTTATCTCCTACTGTATAAATGGGCACTTAAGAAATTTCCAGTATTTTGCTATTAAAAACTTTGCTGCAAGAACTCAATACACAGGTAATTTCACACACATTTGACAGGGTTTTGAAAAGGATCAAGGCATGGCCAAGGAAAAAAACAGGGCAAGATATAACTGGCAGAGAGAATGACTCAGGCAAAGGCCCAGAGATATAAAATAGAACGTAAGTAGTTCAATATTACTAACATATAAAATCTTAGGTTGGGCTGAGGTGGGCAGATCACCTTAAGTCAGGAGTCTGAGACCAGCCTGGCCAACATGGTGAAACTCCATCTCTACTAAAAATACAAAAATTAGCCAGGCGTGGTGGTGTGTATCTGTAATCCCAGCTACTCGGAAAGCTGAGGCAGGAGAATCACCTAAGCCTGGGAGGCAGAGGCTTCAGTGAGCTGAGACTGCATCACTGCACTCTAGCCTGGGCAACAGAGTGAGCCTCCATCTCAAAAAATAAATAAATAAATCTGAGGTGGGAGAATAGTAGGAGGGGAGAAGGAGAAAAACGATGGAGTGAGATTACTTGGACTCAATCCTGTAATATTTTCATAACAGGCTGAAAGAGATCAGATTTGTGCTTAAAGACAATTCTATCGAAATAACTTACATCCATACAATGGAATATTATTTAGCAATAAAAAGGAAAAAGTACCAATACATGCCATACCATGGATAAACTTCAAAAACATTATGGTGAGAGTAGCCAGTCACAAAAGACCACAGATTGCATGATTCCATTTAAATGAATTTCCAGAATAGGCAAATCCACTAACAGAAAGTAGATTAGTGCTTGCCTAGGGCTGGAGAGAGGGAGAAGAGTTAAGGAGAAATGGGAGTGACTAACAGGTATGCGGGTTTCTTTTTTTTTTTGAGTCAGTGTCTCACTGTCACCCAGGCTGGAGTGCAGTGGCGCAATCTTGGCTCACTGCAATCTCCGCCTCCCGGGTTCATGCGATTCTCCCACCTCAGCCTCCCAAGTAGCCGGGATTACAAGCGCCCGCCACCACACCCAGCTAATTTTTGTACTTTTAGTAGAGACAGGGTTTCACCATGTTGGCCAGGCTGTCTTGAATTCCTGACCTCGGGTGATCCACCCACCTCAGCCACCCAAAGTGCAGAGATTACAGGTGTGAGCCACCGTGCCCAGCGGGGGTTTCTTTCTGGGGTGATGACAAAGTTCTAAAATTGTTTGTGGTAATGATTACTTAACTCCATGAATATATTTTAAAAACCACTAAATTGTACATTTTACATGGGTGTTTGTATGATATGTAAATTTATCTCAGCAGAGCTGTTAAAATGAAAAATGACTATTCTGATGGCTGTGTAGTGAATGGATTTGAGAGGACTCAAGATTGGAGGCAGTAGAACCACTTAGGAAATGCAACGATATAGGTGAAAGATGATGAGGGTCTGAATTAAGACACAAGCAGCAGTGACAGAAAGGAAAGATGGATTCAAGAGATATTTGGAAGGTAAGACCAATAGCATTCAGTGATTGACCAGATAAAGGAGTGATGGGAAAAGGGATGAATCCTGAGCTTCTGGTTTGGGTAACAGGATGAAGGATTGTTTTACTATCTATATTTCTACCCATATGAAATAGCAAGTATAAAAAGGGCTGATTTGGGGTAAAAAACTTTTATATCAGATATGTTGAGTTTGAGGTGCCTATAGGACATCAAGATGCAAATGTCTAGTAGATAGCTGTTTTGAGCCACATCAAAGTTAAGAAGAGAAAACTGGGACTGCAGATTTGAGTCATGAGTAAACTGGCTAGTTAAAACAAGCTAGTTGGATGTGATTGCTTGGGGCAGGCATACTAAGTAAGCAAGAAGTGGGCCAAGGATGAAACTCTGGGGAACGCTTATATTTTAGGGGCAGGCTAAGAATAAAGATCCAGTGAAGTTGATGGGAAAAGAACAGTCTAATAAGAGAGCTGGAAAACTAGAAGAGAGTAGTTATTACAGCTAAGGGAACAGAGAGTTTCACAAAAAAGGGAGTTTACAGTGATGCAATTGTCAATAGCCAGTTTATGAACTGTTTGCCAGTCCACAAGAAGACTAAAGAGCTTGGACCACAATGTAAATTAACTGCTTCCTTCATTAACAAAATCAAGAAAAAAAAAGAACAGCTGAACAAAACAGTGTATCCTGTGACATAAATGATTGAGGCAGCGCATAACAATACACAACAGAGTGACCAGCAGATATACAGCATTCACTCTTATTTTTGGTGAACAAATGAGACCTTAAAACCTACTGGACTTTTTATAAGCTTGGGAAACTGAAAACAAACAAGGAAAAAAAGAACCTACTGGACTTTAACAAACCCAACATGCCTAATTTTACAATTAGAATTTTCTTTCTTTCTTTTTAAATATAGATGGGGTCTCACTTTGTTGCCTATGCTGGTCTTGAATTCCTGGCCTCTCAAAGTGTTGGAATTATAGATATGAGCCACCATACCTGGCCCTTAAAATTTTCATGGTGGAACTCTTTTGCACTCTTTGATCAAACTCCTTTGTTTCTTCCACTTCTATTTCTTAAAAAAAAAAAAAAAAAACTTTACTGGAGTATGACATATAAAAAGCTGTACATATTTAATGTATACAACCTGAGTTTGGTGACAAGTATATCCTTGTGAAACCATCACCACAATCTACACTATAAACATACCCATCACCTCCAAAAGTTTCCTCCTACCCTAATAAATTTTTCTATTTATCTTCATTTAATATAGTTCCTTTATCCTTAGTTAATAAACAATGCTAGAGGTTACCCCCTCTCCCCATAAAGTGTTAACTATCTAGAAAGGTCTGCTAATCAAAAACATTTCATTCTTCTCTATCCTGGGAAAAGTATAAAACAGATCAAAGAGGCCAACAATATTTGGTACATTTTACATAACACTTTACACAGATGAGAAGAATGTAGGTTCTAAGCCTATAACTGCTTTACTGAATTTCTCATAGCGGACTTGCAAAAGTTATTCTCCGTGGATTTCTTTTTTCTTGTAAGAAAGCTGATACATTGAAATTTATAAAGCGAAATGTCAAAAGTTCCAGTAAAAAATTATGATTTCTCAGGTATATTTGTCTCTAAATATAAACAGCAAATAAGCAAGCACCTGAATTCCATCTAATCTCTTCATTCTTGTAAAAATAGTAACAGCTGACCCCCTAAGTATGCAGAGAAAGGAAATGTCTGTGTTTGGTGTCAAAAGTTATTGAGCCAACCAAATACAAGAAACCTCTCCCTCCCACAGTTGCAACCACACAAACACAAACTGGTGCAGTGGAAAAAAATCACTGGGTTAATCAGGTGTTCCAGATCCTAGTTCTGGTACAACATTTAACTAGCTGTGTAACTCTTGGCAAATTTGTTTCCTCATTTATAAAATGAGGAGATGGGGCTGGATGATTACCAAAGAGCTTTCAAGGTGTATCTGTGTTATTAAAATTTCATGGGGGAGTTATTAAGAAAAAATGTTTAATAAGACTCCTTAGGAAGGTAACAGTGAAAAAAAGTTGAGAATCACTGGTCTAGAAGAGAGTATATAGCAGTATCTCATCACCTCAACTCGTTCTAAAAACAAAAGCTTAGTTATTTTCACAAGTTTCTATGTAGGGACAATCAACATTTTATTGAGCACCTCCTCTCTGTAGTGGACACAGTGATAGATGCCTACGTTGTTTCAAATCCTTTATCTCCATTATTTCACTTAATCATCACAATTAAGTCAATCATCCTTAATTTACAGATTAGAAGACTGAGGGTCAGATATTACAAATATTTTGTGCAAGGTCTTAAGGCTAAAAGTGACTGCTCGAATAACTAGAATCCAGGTTTGACTCCAAAGCTGATTCTTTCTACTTCACTCTTTTGCTTTTCATTACTATGATATTCACCAAAGTATTACAACTGGTAGACCTGTAATTATGTAAAACACTAAACTTCAACGAGGTCATCAAAAAGACACTAGATTATTGGGTAAATTTTTTAAAGATCTATCTTAAATAAACGGGGAGGCTTCTTTGTACAGAAGAGTTCAGAAGCCGTGATCCCTGGGATCCGAAAAGACAAAAAACCAGAATCAGCTGAAGGAAGTACTGAGGAATTTTGACATTAGTCTTCACATATTATGGATTTGCATTCTGGCCGACAAAGATTCTCTAGGCCACCGGTCTCCTCGCTGTTGCAGAATAAACGCTGAGTACCCGCTGCGTCAGCGAGCTGCTCAGCAGAGAAAGGCGAGACCACCAGGGCTTTAGGCCTAGAGAAGCGTAGGCTGTCCTAGGGATCTCAGAGACACCATCACTTTCACTTCCAGCAGCCTCTGGGAAGGCAGTCGCTGTGGGCCTGATCCCTCCCCGGGTCTGTTTACTCACTTTTTTGATATTGGATTTGGAGGCAGGATGAAAGTCTTTCTTGCACATGAAGTTGGCGAAGGATTTCCCCATCTTGGAAGTGGAACTAGGGAAAGCAGGGGCTAGATCTGTAAGCAACGTAAACAAACTCAGCCGCCTAACCGGAACTGCGTTTCCAGCAGCAAGGGGGAACTTCCGAGATCAAAGGTGACAGCTTCCGGCAACTGATGCCTCCACTGGCCACTCCTCCCTCCGTCCACTTGTCACTTCGGGTAGCTGGGAGGCCAGGTGAGGGGCGCGCACGGGGGAGGGGCATGAATAGTTGAGACAGAAACCGGGAAGACCCAACTGTGGCGGGGCACTGCTTGACCGAGGGGCTCCGGAGCCCAGCTGCACCGGCTGCGGTTTGAGCGCCCAGGGCCGGGGTGCGGGGTGGACCGCGGCGGCCCTTCGACCAAAGGTGCTTGAAGCTCGAGCCCATTACTTTCTGTGGACTCTGACTCGAGCTGCAAAAGCTTTTCTGCACTGTTTTTCTCATCTATGTTATGAAGATAATAATTCCGGCCCTAACCGTAGTATGCTTGCGAGAATCCAACAATATGATGTTTCTGAAAGCGCCGGCTGAACTAAGAGCGCGTGAAATAGAATGACAGACAGCTCTGCAAGAAAGGAGGCCCTGTCTATTTTGTACCCAGCTGTACGGTGCTGGCGCCGAAAGACGTTCAATAAATACTTATTGAATGACGAATACGCGTTAGGAGTTGGTAAAATCTCTCAAGGCTTCACCTCCTCAGTGGGCTAGGTGCAATTGTAACCAGGGGGCAAGTTTCCTTAGCTTTCCCTACGACCCCAGTTAGGCAGCTCAGGTTACTATTGCAGCTTGATGGCCCTTGGGACTCCAGGTTTTTGAGTGGACGTGGCTGCTACTGCAGCAGGTGATCCACCAACCAAGTTCTCTATCAGGGTAATGTTAAGAATAAACCTTGGCCGGGCGCGGTAGCTCACGCTTGTAATCCCAGCACTTTGGGAGGCCAAGGTGGGTGGATCACCTGAGGTCAGGAGTTCAAGACCAGCCTGGCCAACATGGGGAAACCCCGTCTCTACTAAAAATACAAAAAATTAGCCGGGTGTGGTGGCACGCGCCTGTAATCCCAGCTACTCGGGAGGCTGAGGCAGGAGAATCACTTGAACCCGGGAGGCAGAGGTTGCAGTGAGCCAAGACTGCGCCATTGCACTCCAGCCCAGGCAACAAGAGTTAAACTCCATCAAAAAAAAAAAAAAAAAAAAAAAAAAAAAGAATAAGCCTTTATGAGAAATTTTCTCTCCTACCAAATAATAACAATAACAGCTTTCATGTGAGTATCTACTATGTTCTATGCACTGTGCAAAACACTTTACGTGTTGCCTTATTAAGTTCTCATAACAGCCCATCAAATAGTGTCTTATTTTTCTGATGAGGCAGAAGGCATAGGTAAGAGAGAGATTAAATAGTCTGCCAAAGTTATATAGTGATAGAACTAACTATAAAACACAAATAGAAGGAGATCCAGGACATAAGAGTTGAAATACAGAAAGAAAATAACAGAAACCATCAAGACATCAGACTTCTCGTCACTGAGGAGAAGAGGAAAACCCTTAGGAGTTTCAGTCTGAAGTTTTTATTTAGTCATTTTGTTTTCTTTTTAAGGAAACATTTATTATATTTAAATTTTGTTTTTAAGTTGCTAGCGTCTGCCTGTGTAAAGCCATTTTAAGGTTTTGTCATTATTAAAGGAAAGAAGGAAACTCTGTAAAACAATGTGTCTGTTCTGGCAGCAAAATAAGGACCTTTAGGTGTTCTATTATAAGTGAAGATCTAAGATTTTCCAAGTTACAACTGAAGAGGTAATCTAGATATTAAGGTATATAATTGCGATTTATTAATTAAATATGTGAACTTTCTCCTAGAAATATCAGCAATTTGGAATTATATTGACATATTTTTGTCTGAATCAATGAGTCTGTTTCAAAATTTCAGTCTCATCAGAATTATAATGTGTATTATTTCCCAGCTCAAATAAGACCCCTTCTTCCTTCCTTTGAGGAAGTACTGGGCACATAAGATTTTTTTCCATAAGACAAGTTCCAGCAAAGAGAATATAAAGATTAGTAAGACATACTCCCAGCCCTCAAGGATCTCATTGTCCAGTAAAGGGACTTATATATACACGAATGTAATGGAATCTAGCCTTTACAACAATAGAGCTAGGTACATGGATTCCCAAATATGGAAATGGTGAAACGAAATTCAGGGAAGACTTTAGGAGAGAAAGGTCTTAGAGAATAAATGTGAACTATACAGTAGAAGAAGGTAGTTCTCATTGCCATTTTGTTACTGAGTTGTAGTACAAGATTGAGTCCCAAGTCATATTCTTACTGATTTTTAGGCTATAGTATACAAAATTTAAAACTTTAATGAACAGCCAAGCACGGTCACTCATGCCTGTAATCCCAGGGCTTTGGGAGGCAGCACGGGGAGGATCTCCTGAGCCCAGGAGTTCCAGGCTGCAGTAAGCCCTGATCATACAACTGCACTCCAGCCTGGGTGAAAGAGCTAGACCTTGTCTCCAAAAAATAAAAATAAAAAAATCAAAGCTTTAATGAACATCCTTAATTAGATATGGCAATAATATCCTTTGGTCATTGAGTAAAACTCTTTATTTTTATATACTTAAAAGTGTTTTTTTTTTATTTTAAAACATCTGTATAATTTTTAGTTAAAAAAAATGGAACCTTTTTCCTGTGACACTTTCGTGGCATTACCTCCAGCAACAGTCGATAACAGGATTATTTTTGGAAAAAATTCAGATAGACTCTGTGATGAAGTACAAGAGGTGGTTTATTTTCCTGCTGCAGTTCATGATAACCTGGGAGAATGTCTTAAGGTAGGTGAAATAAATGTTTTGTTAGCAATATGCCTTTTAAAAATATCATAAAGTTATTTCTATAAATAGCAATTTGGAAGAAACTGTAGAAGTTAAAATTGAGGAGTTTACATTTGAAAAATAAATGAGTCAGAAATAAACTGTGATCTTTTATTTCGGTGATTTGGAGGAAGTTGAAATAACAATAATAAAATTATCCATTGTTTGAATAAATATTTGAATGCTTTCCATATGCAAGCATGTTAGATAGGGCAAGAGATTTAAAGTCAGCTGTCAAGACTCTGTTCCAGGAGCTTAGAGTCTAGTATAGGAATAAGATGTGTATGCATTATACCCCATTATAAAATAGGATGGTTTAAATGCTAAATTTAAGTAACAGTAGCATGCTGTGGCAGCGGAAGAGAATGAACATTTAATTCAGCTTGGAGTTAGCTGGAATTTGATGGACAAAAAGGATTCTGATTCTGAATTGGCATAGGTTCTACTTGATGTAGAATAGGAAAGTCATCCCAGACTTTGGGAATGACAGTTTTATGACACATCAAAAAAGGTTTATTGGGCCCTATGTTAACACTATCAATATACATTTTATGCAGTCACTTGGTAGTATACACATTAATTAAAGGATCCTTTAAAAACTTATTTAAAAAACCCATTTAATGTGGAACTTAAAATGAGAGCTTCAAATTATGCTATTGTTGCTAATTCATACTTTTTAGATTTTATTTTATTGATATTCTAATATTAAAACATATTAAATATTAGACTTTTTTCTGTATCCTATGCCATATTTTTTTCTTTTGCTAAGACCACTTATTCATCTGTGATACCACTTCCACTTTATTTCTTCATATTTAAATATAGCCTGTCCTGTAAACCAGTGGTTCTCATTCTTTTCATTGCTGTGGACATACCTAATGGTTGACTTCAAAATGTGATGTGAGATTCCTATGACAAAACTCTTGTGTTCGAAGGCTACCATATGAGTAATTATATCACTAATCAAGAAACACTGGATATTGAGGTTGAGAACTACTTCCTTAAGCTTCAACTCACACATCTACAAAAATGTTTCAAGATATTACAGCTAGAGACCGTCTTTCTCCTGAGCTCCAATAGCACCTTGTCTTCACTTCATGACCCTAATACTTTATACTTTATTTTATCTTAATGTAGAAGTTTTAGTTTCTCAAAAGTGAGATCTTTATCTGATTCATCTTTGTAACTAACATATCTCTTGGCAGAATGTTTTATAATAGGAAATGCTCAGCAAATATTTGAATGAATAAATATTTTAGGGTTATTCTGAATATGTTTTAAGGGTAATGCCTTTATTATTGAAAATTTCAATTTACTTATATTTCCTTTACCTCTTTCATAACAGTTTTGTCTTCTGACTGATCTTTTTAAATTCTGGATTTTGATAACTTTTCTGGTTTTGTGGTTCTTGCTATGACTTTTTTTTTTTTTTTACAGTGTACATATATAGAAATTGATCAAGTTCCTGAAACATATGCTGTTGTCCTGAGTCGCCCAGCGTGGTTGTGGGGGGCAGAAATGGGAGCCAATGAGCATGGAGTTTGCATTGGGAATGAAGCTGTATGGGGAAGAGAAGAAGTTTGTGATGAAGAAGCACTATTAGGAATGGACCTTGTCAGGTTATTTTTTGTTACATTTTATACTACAGACCTTGTCTAAATTTATAATTTTTGTGTAACTCTTACTTGTTTTATTTTCCTATTTTTGAGGGGGCTTTGATACTTTGCAGTTTGTGTCAAAATGGTTTAAAGTACCAGCATGCAATTTCATGACTCTCAGTTTTGTTTGGTTTTTTTAAATTAATTAATTTTTATTTTTTTGAGATGAGATCTCACTGTGTCATGCAGGCTGGAGTATAATGGTGTGATCATGGCTCACTGTGGCCTTGAATTCCTGAGCTCAAGCAATCATCCCACCTGAGTCACCCAAGTAGCTTGGATCAAAGGCACGTGCCACCACACCTGGCTAATTTTTAATTAAAAAAAATTGTTTTTTCAGAGACTAGGGTCTTGCTATGTTGCTTACACTTGTCTTGAACTCCTGGCCTCTAGCCATTCTCCTGCCTCAGCTCCTGAGTAACTGGGATTACCAGCACAGGCACCATGCCCAGTTTTCAGATATTATTATTTGGGAGAAGGGAAGAAGTAGGAAATTATAATTCATTGGAAGTACCTAACATGCTTTAATCACACCTTAACTAATTCTCACAATAACCTCATGGGCTATCGTGCTCATTTTACAAATGAGATATCTGAGGTTCAGAGATAAAGTAACTTGACAGTGAATTACCAACTTTGAATTTGATAGGTTTGTTTGACTCCAGAAACTTTATTTCCATGATTCCAAACTGACTTCAGAAGGAAAATTTTTAAAGTTAGATGTCATTTCATCTGTTAACTTGAAAGAAATTTTACTTTGAATCTAAAAAATCTCATGAGCATGAAATTATTTAAGAAAAATAATGGAAATTTATTTTAATATGAGAACTTTATATTTTTGTTTTAGACTTGGCCTTGAAAGAGCTGATACAGCTGAAAAAGCCCTCAATGTCATTGTTGACTTACTAGAAAAATATGGCCAGGGTGGAAATTGCACAGAGGGTAGAATGGTATTTAGCTATCACAACAGTTTCCTGATAGCTGATAGGAATGAAGCCTGGATTCTGGAGACTGCAGGGAAGTACTGGGCAGCAGAAAAAGTACAAGGTATGGACAACTTTTTGTGATTTAACTTATTTTTGCAATTAATAAAATACACCCTTACCTATAGATATTGCATTTAATTGCTTCCAAGATTAATAATCTAGTGTAATGAAGGGTTGAACTGCAAGGGAAATTTTAAAATTTGAAAGAACAATGAAAAAGTGCCATAAAGAGCTTTCTTGAAAAAGATAAAAAGGTAGCATTACCTCTGGGAATATGAATTTCATATAACCTGTGTATACTTGCTTTGCTGCAGCTCTTGGCCATTTCATAGTACTTTTTCACTTTAATAATCCCTTACAATTTCTTCCCCTTTAAACTTTGGGCTGCACTCCAAAATCTTATGTGTAAGTGTGGAGGTGAGGAAATGGGAGTGGGGTTAGAGACAGGTGTTTGTGAGTTGGTGGTTGAAAAAGCTGTGTTGATACAATAGTAAAACACAAAAGTTTGATATCTTTGAATAAAACAACATTACTTGATTGTTTTAGAATGCTTTGATTTTTCATTCTCATTTTCTTTGTGATCATATATTCCTCTAATTTTTCAAGTGAGGAAAGCCAGAGATGTAAAGTGATTTAAGGTGGTAAATGAAAGACCTAGAATTTAAATCTTTTCATCTTGAATCTCGTCACTAGAACATAGCCTTATGTTTAAGCATAATCATGTCCTTCTTGGGTATTTAACTTCTGGACTCCTAGTTTACTAGAGAGATAAGATACACATGTGAAAATGCTAAATGGTGCACGAATGATACAGACACATAGATTCTTTGAACATTTAGAGAATAGAAAGGTTATTATCGTGAGCTAGAGGAGTTCAGAAAGGCTTCATGAAGGTAGCCTTGAACTTTGGAGGATTTAGGTGTTATTTTTCAAAACAGGTCATTACCAGTTGTTTTGATGGACATTTTGTTTTATGTTTTGCATATATGTTTATTAATGTATAACATTGTAGTTAGACTTTTTCTTTTTGTGATAATTGGCTTGATAATACCATTGAGCACTTTTATTTTATTAAATGTACTACGTGCAAGAGAGAACTGAATAAATACATTTTGTTGAAAAAGTGCCACCTGGCCATCTAAAATGAACACCTTCATTGGGTCTCATTGTCTAGCTGTAGATTAATTTTGCCAACTGGTTTCTCTTTCTATTACTAACTAAGCCCAAGAACTAAATTGTTAAATGATAGGGAATTATTTATTAGATGGAAAATTATTGGCTGCGCATGGTGGCTCATGCCTATAATCCCAGCGCTTTGAGAGGCTGAGGCAGGAGGATCACTTCAGCCCAGGAGTGTGAGACCAGCTTGGGCAACACAGTGAGACCTCAATTCTACAAAAAATACAAAAATTAGCTGAGTGTGGTGGTGTGTACTTATAGTTCCAGCTACTCAAGAGGCTGAGGTGGGGAGGATAGCTTGAACCCAGGAGGTCGAGGCTGCAGTGAGCTATTATTATGCCACTGTACTCTAGCCTGGGCGAGAGAGTGAGACCCTGTTGAAAGAAAAGAAAAGAGGGAAGGAGAAGGGGAAAGAAAGAAAAGAAAATTCTTCCATCTGATTCTATCATGACTTGGATCTGGTTTTTGTAATGAGGGTATCCCAAGTATGACCTCATTAGAGTAATTTCATTGATTTTTACTTGACAGACTGTCATTTCAGCTGTTTTTAAAACATTATCAATTTTTATTTATCGTGATCTATTTCATTTAGTATAATCTCTAAGACAGGCTTTTATTTTTTCTATTTTGTATTTTAGTTGAAAACTTTGTTTATAGCTTCATGCCATAATATTTTTGGAAGTCATATATTTTGATTCTAGACTTATTTATAATTTAAAAAAATTTATAGAAAGGACTACTATCTGGAATATATAAAGAGCAGTCAAAACTCAATAGTAAAAAAAAAAAAATCCAGTTAGAAAATAGGCAAAAGATATGAAGAGTCATTTCACCCAAAGGGATATACAGATTTGAAATAAGCATGAAATGATGTTCAACATTATTAGCCATTAGGGAAATGCAAAACCCCAATGAGATTTTACTACACCTCTATCACAGTGACTGAAATAAAGGTAAGAATGTATAGCTAGCCACTCTAGAAAATAGTTTGTCAGTTAAAAAAAAAAAACTAAACATGCAACTACCATACAACTTAGCAACTGTACTCCTGTGCATTTATCCCAGAGAAATAAAAACTTACAAACATTTACACAAGAACCTGTACACAAGTATAGCAGCTTTTTCCATGATGACCAAAAACTAGGAACAATTCAGATATCCTTTACCTTGTGAATAAGTAAGCAAGTTATCATACATTCATACCATGGAATATTACTCACCAATAAAAATAATAAACTATTGATATATACAATAACATAGATGAATCTTTAGAGAATTGTGCTCAGTAAAAAAAGCCAAAGGTTTATATATTATTCCATTTATATAACATTCTTGAAATTACAGTTATAGAAATGGAGAACAGAATAGCTGTTACCTGAGGTTAATGAAGGATTTGAGGTGGGAGATAAGTAGACGTGGCTATAAAAGGGCAACATGAGGGATCCTTGTGGTGATGGAAGTATTCTTTATCTTGACTATAGCAATACCAATATTCTGGTTGTGATATTATACTACAGTTTGGCAAGATGTTACCATTGGGGGAAACTGGGTAAAGGGTACACAGTATCTCTCAGTATTATTTTTTTCTAACTGCATGTGAATCTATAATTATCTTAAAATCAGTTTAATTTTAAAAATAATTCATTTATCTTTTTGAATATGTAATAGATGCCCATGGCACAAAATTTAGAAGTCTATATTTACGTTTACATAGTGATTAGGAATCATGATGTACAGATACATGCTTTATGTTAAATATGACTTTTCTTCTCCTTTCTCCTCTTCTTCTTTGAAAATAGAGGGAGTTCGTAATATTTCTAATCAACTTTCCATAACAACCAAGATTGCCCAGGAACACCCAGACATGAGAAACTATGCTAAGCGGAAAGGTTGGTGGGATGGTAAAAAGGAGTTTGATTTTGCTGCAGCATATTCCTATCTTGACACAGCCAAGATGATGACTTCATCAGGCAGATACTGTGAGGGCTACAAGCTTCTAAATAAGCACAAAGGTAATTTTATCATATAAATAATATTAGGATGACAAACTATATTTTGTGTAGGTGTAATATGGGAATGATAACATCTGTTTTGGGGAATTATAATTAGTAAAAATATTGTTCTATTAAAATGAAAAATATTTATTTATTATAAACCTATTTTTTGAGGTAAGTATTATACAATTGTGAGAGGGTCATGATTCTTTTGAAGGTCAAGTTCAGATTTTCAATGCTCAGATGCATTTTTTCAGTTCTTATTAATATTCTTAAAACAAAATTGAGATTACTTTTCTTCTGAGAATTCATTGCAACCTGGAGACAGGCTTCTTTGACTATTGCTGCTGCTGCTGTTATTTATTTTTGGGTAGTACTCTTATCAGTTATTTTCTTATATATAGAACTTCTGGCCAGAAGACAAACTGAGCAGATATAGGAATTCCCTCTTTCCACTCCAAAACTTGAGAAATGTTGGATAAAATATTTAAACATTCAAGACATATATAGCTAAGTTCAAATACAAGAAGAGAAAATCACCAGGTACCAAAAATGAAGAGAGGGCCCACACAATCCTCCTCATCTCTGTGTCAGTTGGGGGATTCTGGACCAGATATACACCTTAGAGGCTAGAGTGTTAACATCCATGAGAATGTAGGTGTACAGGTGAAAAAGATCCATTTGGGGAGCAGGAACTGGACTCCTTATTACGGCTATGAGTCTGAAAAATGCTACTCCACTCCCTACCCAGAGTTTAGGATGGGATTGAGCTGCCTGCTGCTCCAGGATATGGATCAATACAGTTTCTTGTGAGAGATTGAACTCTGAGCCACATTTATTTTGTGGGCTCACCTGGAGCTACCTGGTGAGGAACAAACACTGGTTTGTAACCAGTAAACCAGACAAGATCCCAGCATACCTGTATTTCTATACCCACTATATGAATATTTGGTATGACAAATATTTATATTTTACTCAAATTTCCCATCCGAATGGGAAATCTGCTATAATGAATCTACATGTATTTGCCACTGAAAATATTTGTTACATGGGGGTTCCATTGAAGATGTAGTTTCTACGACTATTATGATAGTTTCTACTGTAATGTCCTCAAGTTCACTCCTCTTTTCTTCTGCATGATTTAATCTGCTATTAATCTCATCTAGTAATATTTTGATTTATTATAATTTTAATCTCTACAAGTTCCGTTGGTTCGTTCTGTATAACTCCCATTTCTCTATTCTTTACTTTCAAGTTTTTAAAAAATCCTTAAGCATGTTTAGCATCTTTATAATAATAATTAGAGTGGCCGGGTGCCGTGGCTCACGTATGTAATCCCAGCACTTTGGAAGGCCAAGGAGGGCAGTTCATTTGAGGTCAGGAGTTCGAGACCACCCTGGCCAATATGGTGAAACCCCGTCTCTACTAAAAATACAAAAATTAGCCAGGTATGGTGCAGGCACCTGTAATCCCAGCTACTTGGGAGGCTGAGGCAGGAGAATCGCTTGAACCTGGGAGGCAGAGGTTGCAATGAACCGAGATTGCACCACTGCACTCCAGCCTGGGTGGCAGAGCCAGGCTCTGTCTCAAAAAAATTTTTAAAAATTAAAAATTAAATAATTAGAGTATAGTTCATTAACATTTAATGGAAGCTGGTTCTGGTTGCAGGTAAGATGGAATAAGTAAACTCTACTCTGTCTCTCTCTCTGAATATAACTAAAAATCTGGAAAGAATGCATGGAGCAGCTTTTTGAGGAGTCTTAAAAGTAAAACGGAGCAGTTAGCAGGGCAAAAAAAAACCAGAAGTCAAAGTAGGAATGATCCAGGAGTGAGTTTCATGGTTGTTGTTGTTCTTGTTTTTCTCATTTCATCCAGCCTGGTGTTAAACAGCATGAATCCCAGAACCGTGTACTGGGTGTCAACAGAAAGAGCTCCAAGAGAAACCTTCTTTTTCTTGTCTGAGGAGAGGGAAGGTGGGCACCAACAAGACATAGCATGGGAGAAATCTCCTGGGAATTTTTTTTTTTTTTTCTGCTTTCTTTCTGTCTTGTCCCAGCTCCCAGGCAAACTCCAGTCCTGAATCTGCAATCTTGTGATGGGTATGTGATGAGGGCAGCAGCTGCTGGGAGGCATCTAAAACTCTGAAGGAAGGGAATTCTCTCCCACTAGAGGAATTGTGGTCCAAATACCATAGGAGAAATTCTGTTGCTTTTTGCCCTCTCTCTGTTTTCCTGCCTCTTGGCTTCAGAGGCAGACCCAGATGTGGGAAGCAGTTGGGCAAAGAAGGGAGACCACCAAGGCTCTGTTGTTCTAGCTAGAGGACCTGGAAGGGGGATCCCTGGAAGCCAGAATGTCAGGGAGAATTGAGGAGCAGAGGTAGCTCAAGAAAGAAATCCCATGAAGTTGTGTAAGAATGCCTGGGCCTACCCTAAGCTGTACATAGGTGTATCTGACCCTAAACAGCATACCAAAGCCTTTGAGAACTAACCTATAGAGTAGACAACTGCTCAGTTTCCATATAGTGCTTTTTTTTTTTTTTTTTTTTTTGAGACAGAGTTTTGCTCTGTTACCCAAGCTGGAGTGCAGTGGTATGATCTTGGCTCACTGCAACCTCCTCCTCCCGGGTTCAAGCAATTCTCTTGTGTCAGCCTCTTGAATAGCTGGGACTACAGGCACATGTCACCATGCCCAGCTAATTTTTGTATTTTTAGTAGAGATGGGGTTTCAACATATTGGTCAGGCTGGTCTCGAACTCCTGACCTCAGATGATCCACCCACCTAGGCCTCCCAAAGTGCTGGGATTACAGGTGTGAGCCACCGCACCCCGCCTGCCCCCTCACTTCCTACTGCTTGTGGTTGAGGTCTGGTTCTTCAGGCCAGAAAGACCAAAGTTTTCTATTGCTGTCTGCATAGAATGACACAGCATTGACCATGGGCTTCCCTCAAGCTAAAGCCATAACAAAAGTAAACTTACCCTGTGCTTCATTCTGTCTCCCAACTTTCACCTTTCCTCCAGAATGTTACTTCATTTGTTAATTGTAAAGAGCCTTCAGGTAGTTGTTTTTCTGTATTTTGTCCCAAGTTGATAGTTATCTGCGGGAGGATTGGCCCAATAGGAGCTCACTTAGCCACATTGAAAGTAGAACTCCTTCCCATGTCATTTAATATTCTATGATATTATTTTACTTATAAAAATTAATATATTCACATGATTCAAAATTCTGAAGTACACAAGATTATACAATGAAGTCTGTCTTTCCTACCCTGTCCAGAGATACTTAGTTTTTTTTCCCATATGCAGTTCCTTATGTGTTCTTCCAGAGATGATATATGCTTAATGAAACAAATATGTAATTTTTCTTTTTTTACAGAAATGATAGCATGCTATTTACACTTTTCTCCACGTAACTTTAGTTAGCAATATACAATGTAGATCAGTTAGCAATATATGATGTAGATCATTCTGTTTCAATATATACAGAACATTCTCATTTTTTAAAACAGATATGTAGTATCCTATTATTTTGTTATTCCCTTATGGTAGTATTTTAATCATTGTATAATAAAGATTGATTGTATGAATCATACTTTAGCTATCAAATCCCTGTTATTTGGGTTATTTTTAGTTTTTCATTATTGAAATTATATAACATGCTTATAGCTTATTTATATTCATATCCATGCCTTTTTTTTTTTTTTTTTTTTTTTTTTTTGAGACAGAGTCTTGCTGTATCCCCCAGGCTGGAATGCAGTGGCACCATCTCAGCTCACTGCAACCGCTGCCTTCTGGATTCCAGCGATTCTCCTGCCTCAGCCTCCCAAGTAGCTGGGATTACAGGTGCCTGCCACCACGCCTGGCTAATTTTTTTATTTTTTGTAGAGACGGGTTTCACCATGTTGGCCAGGCTGGTCTCTAACTTAACTGACCTCAAATGAGCCGCCCACCTTGGCCTCCCAAAGTGCTGGGATTATAGGCGTGAGCCACAGCACCCAGCCAAGCCACCGCACCCAGCCCCATGACTATTTTCTAAAAGTGAGTTTGTAGTAGAATGTCAGGTCAAAGCTTATGTACATTTGAAGGTTTTTGAAACACATTGTTAAATGACCACCAGAAAAGTTACATAAATTTAAATTACTGCCAATAATATTTGAGTACCCATTTTCTAACATGCTTATCAATAGAGGATTTTTTTCAACCTTTATAAATTTTGTAGGCAAAATGGCATGTAAATATATATACCTACTATGTACCCACAAAGAGAAATGAGAAAAAAATGGCATGTTACAATTTTAATATTTTTTTTAGTGAAATTAGATATATTGTTACATTTACTGAAAATTTGTAATTGCTTTGTAAGTTGTTTATTAATGTATCCTTTTCCCATTTTCATGTTGGGTTATTACTAACTCTTAAAAAATAACTTCCAATGTATTTTCTCCTTTTGCTTCCAAATAATTCCAGCAAAGTAAGCTTTATTTAGATTACTGAATGGCAGATAATTGCTAAAAGGGTCATGCTACTAATAAAAATGTAAATGTGACTAATATACCCTCCTTCACTTGAAGGATAAAATGTTTCTATTAAAAAAAATTTTTTTGAGACAGTGTCTCGATCCAATACTCAGGCTGGAGTGCAGTGGCGTAATCTCAGCTCACTGCAACCTCTGCCTCCCGGGTTCAAGCTATTCTCGTGCCTCAACCTCCCGAATAGCTGGGATTCCAGGTGTGCACTACCATGCTAGGCTAATTTTTGTATTTTTTGTAG
Organism: Gorilla gorilla gorilla; assembly: GCF_029281585.2. NCBI lineage: Eukaryota > Metazoa > Chordata > Mammalia > Primates > Hominidae > Gorilla > Gorilla gorilla. Next base: position 76,881,032 of record NC_073235.2, read on the forward strand.
AGCTAGGGTTTCACCATGTTGTTCAGGGTGGTGTTGAATTCCTGGGCTCAAACCATCTGCCCACCTTGGCCTATCAAAGTGCTGGGATTACAGGTGCAAGCCATTGTGCCTGGCTGGTAAATGGTTCTATAAAGCGGTCAGAAAGCAACTACTCTGAGATGGATCAGTGATTGATATTTGCTTTTCATGTATTCATTAAACAAATTATATGGTAGTTATTATGAGGGTGTGGCCAAAACATTAAGGAATTGATTACAACAGTACAGGATGGCTTGGTCTGGGGTCCAGGGCCACCAAGCAAGGTTATGGAGATCATGCCCTGTACAAGGGGGTAAGTAGGGCTGAAATCCAGCCCCACTATCTGCCCCAAAGAAGAGGCCCCTTTCTCTAATTTCCTTAAAGGTTAGCTAGCCCAGAAATGGCAGTGGTGGCATGGAGATGGAGCAAAGTGGACAGATTTGGCATATACTTTGGTGGCAGAATAGACAGGACTTAATTAATTGGAGTGAAGGTTAGAGAGAGAAAGATGTCATAAATGAATACCAGGTTTCTGCTGGGAACCAGTGAACAGTTGGAAATGCCATTTGTAGAGATAGGATAGATGGAAGATTTGAGGGTAAAGAGTGTAGTTTTCCATTTTAGAAGAATCAACTACTCTGAGATAATAACCTAACCATCGCAGAGGGATGATTTGCATCTTCCTTTGTCTGAGAGGACAACTCATCCTCTTCCCTTCCTGGGTTTAGAACTTCACCCAAAAGGTGTTGGTGATTGAGGGTGGAGCGTAGGGTAGGAGTAGTCTTAGGAGGTGGGCACTCCTATCCACTTGAAAGTCAAGATATTAACTCAGACCTGTAGCAAAAATAGAGTGAGACTCTAGAATAAAGCTGATGCTGTTGGATATTTTCAGTCTTTTATTGACAGGTACACAGGAAGTGGCAAAGGATCTTTTTACGTGAAGTTATGAGTACATTCCCCTGTATATATGTTTCTTTTACTTTTTATTATTAATGTTGTTTGGTGCTAATACAGCTATTTAAATAAATCCAATCTCAGTATAAAAAAAGGAAAAAGTTTGACAGAATATTTGTAGAATGCCTTTACATTATTGTTTTCAAAGTAGTTAATATCTTATTTATATTTTAATTTCCAAAAGAACATGTTATAATTTGAAAAGTTTTCTGTAAAGTTTCTTAATGTTATAGTTTAATAAATAGGTTATCTAAACTATCTTTTTCCCCCACGTAGATAGATATGTAGAAAATGCTAAAGCATGTTATACTAAGGATTTTAATTTTAGACTTATTGTAAAAGGAGAGCATCAGGAAAAATAGCTAATGCATGTGGGGCTTAATACCTAGGTGATGGGTTGATAGGTGCAGCAAACCACCATGGCACACGTTTACCTATGTAACAAACCTGCATGTCCTGCACATGTATCCCGGAACTCAAAATTTAAAAAAAGAAAAAAAAAAAGTAGATCAGGAGTAGCTGTTGCAGCAACACCTACTCCCATTTATTAAGTGCTTTTATCAAGGGCCAGATACTGTGCTAAATGATTTAATTATATTATTCTTTTTTTTTGAGGCAGAGTCTTACACTGTCGACCGGGCTGGAATGCAGTAGCATGATCTCAGCTCACTGCAACCTCTGCCTCCCGGGTTTAAGCGATTCTCCTGCCTCAGCCTCCCAAGTAGCTGGGATTACAGGCACTCACCACCACGCCCAGCTAATTTTTTGTGTTTTTAGTAGAGACAGGGTTTCATTTTGTTGGCCAGGCTGGTGTCAAACTTCGGACCTCATGATCCGCCCACCTCGGCCTCCCAAAGTGCTGGAATTACAGGCGTCAGCCACTGCACCTTGCCTAATTATATTATTCTCTAAGCAACCATGTGAAATAGATATCTTCATTTTACAAATGAAGAAACCAGCAGTGTTTGCGCTCTTCTCTATGAAACTGAAAAAAATGGACTTTCTTACTTGTGGTATTTTTCTCTCAGCACCTAATTCATTATGTTGTGTGTGCTTAGTAAGTATTGAATAAATTAACAAAGTATTGTTAGTTGATTTGAATTAAATTGTAATTTGCAGATAGTTTAACAAAGATCACTGTTGTGTACTTTTTGCTAGTAATAAACTTAAAGGCTCAGGAAATAAATGTAGCAGATATTCTTTAAAAATGAAGAACAACAATGCATAATCAAGATGGAGAGGAAAATGCCAAGAATTCTAAGGTTTAGGGTAATTGGACAAAAGAAAGAAAGAAAAAAGAAATAATTATAAGCCAATTAGCTACTACATCATAATAATAATTCAGTTATATTTAAGAATAACTGAATCGTAGATTTGAAATGCATACATGATTATAGGAATAGATGCATCTGACATGAAACTTACTTTTTCTCAAGTGTGAAATATAGTTCATCTAGCTTTCTGTGCTTTGACAAAAGAATATGTCTTTCTAATACTTTCATAGAAAATTGTCTACCAGTACATTATAGTTAATTTTTCCTATGATTTTTCTAGTTAGAACAGCCTACCTCTCTTCTTTCCAACTATCCCTACCTGATAGCTATTAACTGTGCTGCATGTATATCCAAATTGAATCTATATTCACTCATATATTTTAAATAACTAGCTTAAATTGCAATGAAATTACACCCTGTGTTTTGCATTTATTTTACTGAACCCTGCCACTGCAGTCTCAGTACTTACTCAATGCTTGCTAGTGGATTACTTATGGCTATCCCACTGAAGTGATCATGTAAATCCTCCTTTCATTTTGTGAATTGTAGGTTTTGAATACAGAAAATATTTTCATAATACCTGTATTATCACAGTATTATGGTTCTGACACTGTTTTTTATTAAAACTTGCCATTTATAGGAATTTGGATTTGAATCATTTTTAAGGCTCACTAGGTGTTGAAACTATGTGCCTGATATATAGGTGTGGATGGCAGGTTTTTGCTTTATTGTTTAGTTTTAATATTAAGGGCTGCTTTTAGGCGCACCTTCTTTACCGTGTTTTTCAAAACTAACAGAAATATATTATTTCTGTAACAAGTTATCTATAAATTCAATAAGTTATTTTTCTTGATTTTGAAGTAATGGCTATATTGTGGAGAAACTGGATAAGAGAATGTAGACTTGTATAAATCTGTTGTCATTAACATAAAATAGTTGGTAGCCTGCATAATTAACTGAGGGCAGAACATTAGATTATTTTATATGGAATTCAGTTTTAATTTGAAATATTGTGAATTACAATTTGGATACAGGCTTGCTGTGAGCTTTTTCTTTTAATTCCCAATTATGGGAATAGTTGGGGGAGAGATTCTTGCTTTTCATGCTCTCTTTGTTTTTATGAGTTACTTCATTTTTTCATTCTTTTACTGTCATTATAGGGTTTTGAGAGAGAGGAAGGAGATACCTGTGTTTAATCAACCGTGTTAAATGAAAGGTTTTTTGTTTCTTTAGAACTCATTGAAATACAATAATTAAACATTTCCATATAAAGTATCTAAAAATATCTGTTGGCAGAAACTATGTTTTGTGATTGATTGAGTGATTGACAGGGTCTTGCACTGTCGCCCAGGCTGGAGTGCGGTGGCACGATCATAGTTTACTATAACCTCAATCTCCTGGGCTTAAACAATCCTCCTGCCTCAGCCTCCTGAGAAGCTGGAACTACAGGCATGCATTACCACACCTGGCTAAATTTTTTTTTTTGGTAATAGACGGCGGACTTGCCATGTTGCCCAGGCTGGTCTCAAACTCCTGGGCTCAAGTGATACTCCTGCCTCAGACTCCCAAACTGGTGGGATTACAGGCATAAGCCAGCATGCCTGGCCTGTGTTTTTTATTGTTGTTGTTGTTTTTTAAACTGTACTTGTTACTTGTTACCTGGATTCACCACATTCATTACTGTTATTAAGAAATTGGTACTACTTCAGGATAAAAAGAGACTGATGTATTTAATAAATGGGAGGCATAATAGTGCAGTGGAGTGGTTAAAAAGCACAGGGCTGGTTATGAAGGAGTAACTGGTATTAGACCAACTTCCTTCCAGGAATAACTGTGAGATCTGCAGGGAAAAAACCTCTGTTGTTGGAAGACATGGATGAATACCCAAAAGAGTACACAAAAGAGTAGAGACGAAGAGCCTAGATCCTGAAGGCTGAGAGAAGACTCTACACATTGAGAAGACCTTGACTTTCTATGTCACAGTTTCTTAACGCAATTGCCAACTTCTAAGCAGCACGTAGGTAGGATGAGACACAACACTGAGAAATCAAGCAGAAAGTAGCTGCTAGGAGCCTTAAAAGCTAAGCAGAGATTTTTTTTGCAGTCTCACAAGGCCTTAGGGACAAAAATTTGACTGGAGGGCCAGCCAAGAAGAAGGTACCTGGGAAATACCCTTAAGCTTTCAATTGAGATCCCAGAAATGCTACTCCTTAGGAAGAGTAAGAACAAACAAGGGATAGACTAGTCTCAACACTGGATCAAGGTAATCTACCTATATTCTATCTGGTTGCCAAAAGAATATTAAATGCTCTGCAAAAGAAAGTATCATGCAGAGCCTCTATAAAATTTCATTCAATGGAAAGTATCAGGCATGCTAAGAAATAAGACCAAATGACTGAAAACCAAGAGAAAAAGTAGATAGTAGAAACTGACCCACAGGCTGTCTACACATTAGCTTTATTGGAAACAGACTTTGAAATTACTATTATATATTCAAAATAATAGATGAAAAGATGGAGAATTTCATCAGGGAACTGGAGTCTGTAAAAGAACCAAATGGAAATAATACAACTAAAAAATTATAACTGAAATTAAGAATCCAATAGATTGATTTAACAACAGATTAGGTATAACAGGAGAAAAACATTAGTGAACTGGAGGATCAGTAGAAAAGATTCCAATTCAAACAGAAATAAAAGTTTAGAAAATATAGACAAGAATCTGAGAAGCATGTATAGGACTCAGTGAAAAGGTCTCACATACATAAGATTGGAGACTCAACAGGAAAGGGGAGAGAAAATAGGGAAGGGCAAAAGCAATAGTTGAAGGATACAGGCCAAGAATTTCCCCAAACTGATAAAAGTCATCAAGCAACAGCCTCAAGAAGCTCTGCAAATCCCGAGAAGGACAAATAAGAGGAAGCCACACCTAGGCCCATCATAGTAAGATTTCTGAGGGGGAAAAAAGACAGAAAAATCTGAAACACATCCAGAGGAAAAAAAATATCTTCAAGGAACAAATATAAAGCTGACAGCTAACTTTTCAACAGAAGGGAGGGAATTCTAAAGATTGTAAAATGACAACTTTAAGGTGATGGAGAAAGATAAACTACTAATTTAGAATTGTATATCCAGTGAAAAATATCCTCTAAAAATAAAGGTGAAATAAAACAGAGAATTACTAGCTGATTGGCACTAAAAGAAATGCTAACGGGCATTCTTCAGGCAGATAGAAGCAAGGTACGCAGGAGTAGATGAAGAGCAACAGAAACAGTAAATACATAGGTAAAACTAGACAAACATTGTTGAAAATAATAATAACTTTCTAACCAATGGCCACAGCTGCAGTGCTTAAAGTCTGTTGTGCATGGATTTCATGGAGCACTCTATTTTTCACAGGATGCTTTTGGCTAGTGACTGAGAGCAGCAGGGAGACAAAGGCCCATTCTAGGGATACACAGGACTCCTCTAATGGCTGACTTGGATCAAGGACTCCCTGACAGCCTGGCCGAGCTTTCCTTAGATGGCATGGCAGCCTGGGATACTTCTCCAACTTCTCTTCCTTCTCTACTAAACTCAGACTTCAGATTGTATCATAGTCTGATGATTCTCCGAGGCTTTCCAGGTTCCCTCCCCATTTTCTGTCACAGGCATTTCTCCTAAAATATTTGATCCTATGTTGTGGCATCTGCTTCTCAGAAGACCCAGATGAACACAGTAGAAATTAAAGTGCATTAGAATAGCACAAAAGATAGGCAGTAATCGGAGCTAAGTTCTGTATGGGTCCTGCTTGTGTTAATTGGTAAGTGGTAAAGAGTTAATTGAAGGCCCACTGTAGTAAATCAAGAGAAAGTAATAAGATTTTTTTAAGTGTATAAATAATAAGCTGATGGGAGAACTGGAGTAATAAATAATTGATAAAAAGAAGACAAGAACGGAGAAAAAGAGACAAAGAATAGATGGAATATATAGAAAACTAATAATAAAATGGTCTACTTAAATCCAAATAATCAGTAACTATATTATATTTACTTAATTTTTTCAATTAAAGACAGAAGCCTAGGCACAGTGGCTCGTTTCTGTAATCCTGGCACTTTGGGAGGCTGATGGGGGAGGATTGCTTAAGGCCAGGCATTGGAGACCAGCCTGGGCAACATAGCGAGACCCCCATCTCTACAGAAAAATTTTAAAATTAGCAGGCATAGGCTGGGTGCAGTGGCTCACACCTGTAATCCTAGCACTTCAGGAGGCCGAGCTGGGGAGGATCACCTGAGGTCAGGAGTTCAAGACCAGCCTGGCCAACATGGTGAAACCCTGTCTCTACCAAAAATACAAAAATTGGTTGGGCATGGTGACATGCGACTTTAGTCCCAGCTACTTGGGAGGATGAGGCACGAGAATCACTTGAACCCAGGAGACAGATTGCAGTGAGCCAAGATCGCACCACTGCACTCTAGCCTGACAGAGCAAGACTCTGTCTCAAAAAAAAAAAAAAATTCTGTAAGGGCAATGGGATTGAATATATTTTTGCATTATTAATTCCTTTTTCTAGGGATTTTTTACCTGTTACAATGGCTTTGAGACTTTGCATAGTTTATATTTAAAATAACATACCTTTCCTGTGACAGTGGAATGAATCTAATTGTAGTTGATACAAAGTTTGTTTATAGTCAGTCTCTTAATTTATGTCAACACTAATATCTCACATATTATCAGTAGAGAAAGCAGTTCATATTTGCAAGGCATCTGTATATGCATATCTATTTGATGATTTTAAAAATTATTTCTCTAGGAAATATAACTTTTGAAACAATGATGGAAATTCTTCGAGATAAACCAAGTGGCATTAACATGGAGGGAGAATTCCTGACCACTGCAAGCATGGTTTCTATTTTACCTCAAGACTCCAGCCTTCCTTGCATTCACTTCTTTACAGGGACTCCTGATCCTGAGAGGTGAAGCCACAGAATACTATAAACCAGCAAGGGGTCAGGGGATGGAGTAGAGTCATTAGTATGTTAATAATTTTGTCAGGATAAATTTTTGTTATACAACTAGGACAATAATTTTTAATATATTTTCTGTTCAGGCTTTAATCTGCAATATCCACAAATGTGTAACTGTTCTCTTTTTATGGGAAGGAAATGTGAATAGTTTCTTGTATGCGTTATCCCTACTCCTTCTTCCTACAAATAGATTTAACACAGTCAAGAAAAGAAAGTAGATTTTCTTACTCAGATTTCAGATATGATATTAGATAATTCATAACAGTAAAAATGTTAAATGATGTAGTTGTGCAGGATTTACTTATGCACTCGTATCTAGAAAATACATGTGAAACTTAAAATATCAATAGTTCCAGTTTTATTTAATTATATTATTACTATTTTGAGACAGAGTCTCGCTCTGTCACCCAGGTTGGAGTGCAATGGCATGATCTCAGCTCACTGCAACCTCTGCCTCCCAAGTTCAAGAGATTCTCATGCCTCAGCCTCCCTAGTAGCTGGGATTACAGGCGTGCGCCACCACACCCAGCTAATTTTTTGTATTTTTAGTAGAGACAGGGTTTCACTGTGTTAGCCAGGATGGTCTTGATCTCCTGACTTTGTGATCCGCCCGCCTCGGCCTCCCAACATGCTGGGATTACAGGCGTGAGCCACCGCACCCGGCCAAGTCTTCCTTTTTTTTTTTTTTTTTTTTTTTTGACACAGGGCCTTGATCTGTCACCCAGGCTAGAATGGAGTGCAGTGGCACAGTCAGCATGCTGTAGCCTTGAACTCCTGGGCTCAAGTGATCCTCCTGCCTTAGCTTCCCAAATAGCTGGTACTGCAGGTGCATGCCACCATGCCTGGCTAATTTTTAATTTTTTTGTGGAGATGGGGTCTGGCTATGTTGCCCAAGGCTATTCTTGAACTCCTGGTCTCAAGAGATTCTCCCACCTTGACCTCTGAAAGTGCTGGGATTACAGGCATGAGCCACTGTGCCCAGCATGTGTCCTCCTTTACTGACACTGGCGCTGATGTTCACCCCAAGTCCTAATCCTCTTCTATAACATTAAAGGTTGTTCTTATCCTCCAACTGTGGAATGTGAAGTAGGAAAGACAAACTATTGCTTTGCTGACACTGTTTATGTGCCAGGTCCTCTGTTAGGTTCATGGGAACACAACACTAAATAAAGTATGGTTCCCTGCCCCAAAGGAGATCCCAGTGTACCAGGGAAGACAGGCATGGGTATAACTAATGTGACAGGAACAATTAGTATGTAGCATCATTAACAGAAACTTCTAATTGAGAGAATCTTAGAAGACTTAGAATAACACTGAATATTTTTATATATTGACATGATAATTTAATAAAGACTCTTTCTTCTAGATCTGTTTTTAAGCCTTTCATATTTGTGCCACATATTTCACAACTATTGGATACCAGTTCACCAACATTTGAACTTGAAGATCTAGTTAAAAAGAAATCACATTTTAAGCCTGACAGAAGACACCCACTCTACCAAAAACATCAACAGGCATTGGAAGTAGTAAATAATAATGAGGTATGCTAGATTATATTCTTTGTTATATCATTAAGTGTAAAGTTTGATTCAATCCGTATTTTGAATTTTGGAGTATCAGCTTTCCTCCCTTCTTATAAGAAATAGTTTTAGGAAGAGTTTAGATGCTCAGACTATAGTAGAGCTGTATTATTTTTATCTTTGGTTATGAATACATGTATGTGAATCTTGTAGAGAAACTTAGTACATTAAACATAATAATAATAGCTAACATTTGTTGAACACTTACATAGCACTTTTACATGAATTATTTTATCTAATCTTCACAACCACTTTATGAAATGGGTACTATTTTGATTCCCACTTTGCTGATAAAGTATCTGAGTCTAGGAGAGTTTAAGTAACTTGCTTAGTATATATCCCACACCAAAAATTACAAAGCCTCCAAAGAGCGGTTGACCTGGTTTCTTAACGTAATGTTCTTAATGATACAGACCTAGATTAAAATTAATTGAAAGTGACTTAAAACCCCAGAGACTTAAAATAATAATGAGTTTTAGTTTTTAAAAAGTGATACATCCTCATTATTTTAAAATGTAAGCATTATAGAAGAGCAATATATCACTCAAAATCTCTTCTCTAGAAATAAGGATTTATTTTTTTCTGGTATAGATAGACAGGTCATTTTATAATGTCTATACCTATTCAGCTCGCTAAAGAAAAATAATGGATAAGAAGCGAATGGAAAGGATATCTGTTGACCCCCTGCAATGAAAGAAAACATTAACCATCTTAAATCTTTTCTCGTCTGTTTCTACCTCCTGGTTTTTCTTGCCTGTAATTCCTTTTACTTTGTCAAGGCATATACATTTACATTCTGTCCACACTGAAACGGATTAAATGAATTTTCCTCCAGGTAATAATTTATTTATTTTTGTCTGCAGTGTTGGCATTGTTTCTATGCCTTTTTTTCTCTCACCTATTTCACTTATGCTCAAAGCAACAAGCTCTGCCAGACTTCCTATTTTTATTTGAAAATTTTTATTTTTAAATAAAAATTCTAAAGCTGTAAGTATTTTAGGCTTTACTTAAAAATCATAAGATGTCGATTGACAACTTAAAGTAGTGGAAAGATAATGGAATTTGAGGGAAGAAGAGTAAAAGAGCTGGGTTCTGGTCCTGGCTCTGTAAATAACTACTTTTGTGTGTTAGGGAGAGTCAATCCTATTGGTAGTTTTAATTTACATTTCTTGATTACTAGTAAGATTAAAAACCTTCTCCTATGTCTATTGGTCATGAGTATTTTATTTTAAATTACTTGTCTATTTTTTCCCTTAGGCTATTTTTCCATTGATTTTGGGTTATTTTTGTTTTTTGGTTTAAATAGGTAAAAATATGTGAATATTAACTGTTTGTAATAAGGTGGAATTTTATCCCAGTTTATTGTTTGACATTTAACTTTTTTGTCAGACAAAAATTTTAAACTTAGTCAATTATATTTATTAGTCTTTTGCTTTAAGGCACCTTGATTTCATGTTTCAAAAGGCCTGCCTCACCTCAATATAAATATAACTTCTAGCATATATATGTGTTTTTTAAAAATTTAGTTCTTTAGTCCATCTGGAATTTACTTTTGTGTATTTCATGAAGTAGGGATTTTAACTCTGTTTTCCAAAAAGGTAACAAATTATTCCAATACCATCTATAGACAAAATCCATTTTTTTCCCACTAATATGAAATGTAGTGTTTCCTCACAAAAAAAGCTGCATACAATTTCATACTGCAGTCCATGTTAAGGTTATTTGTTTTGTAGAGTTCTACCCCATAATGGTTCAAATTTTAAAAATTATGCTCACAGGCCGGGCGCAGTGGCTCATGCCTGTAATCCCAGCACTTTGGGAGGCCAAAGCGGGTAGATCAACTTAGGTCAGGAGTTTGACACCAGCCTGACCAACATGATGAAACCCCGTCTGTACTAAAACTACAAAAATTAGCCAGGCGTGGTGGCGGGTCCCTGTAATACCAACTACTCGGGAGGCTGAGGCAGGGGAATCGCTTGAACCCAGGAGGCGGAGGTTGCAGTGAGACTGTGCTATTGCACTTTAGCCTGGGCGACAGAATGAGACTCCATCTCCAAAAACAAAACAAAACAAAACAAAAACAAAAACAAATTATGCTTACTTTCTAGTAACTTTTTATTTATTTATTTATTTTGAGACAGAGTCTCACTCTGTCGTCCAGGCTGGAGTGCCCTGGTGCGATCTCAGCTCACTGCAACCTCCGCCTTCCAGGTTCAAGCGATTCTCCTGCCTCAGCCTCCCGAGTAGCTGGGACTACAGGCGTGCGCCACCACGCCCAGCTAATTTTTTGTATTTTTAGTAGAGACGGGATTTTACCATATTGGCAGGCTGGTCTCGAACTCCTGACCTCGTGATCCACCTGCCATGGCCTCCCAAAGTGCTGGGATTACAGGCGTGAGCCACTGCGCCTGGCCAAGTTTTTTCTTACATACTTTTTCTCTAGATAAGTACCTTATAACTGATCATGGTGATTCATCAACAATTTAAAAATTACTTCTTTCTGTAAGAATCATAGACCTTTTTTCTCCCTTTATTGAAATAAGGATGAAGTCATAGAGGAAATGTCTTCTTTTGGTTGATTTTTTCCTGAACATTATTGTTCTATTGTATTAATCTGATAATATTGGTTTTAAATGTAAAAAATCTAAATTGATAAAAATATTTCAGCCTCAGTTTTCAGCAACCTTCCACATACACAGTTCATATGAGATTTTCTATTGTCCTGTTGTCTTTTAGGTTTTTTACTTATAAACTACTCTTATAATTGTTTTTGTCTTTTCTACTAAAAATAATTTGGTATTCATGCATTAACTCAATCTAGAGCAATGATTTTCCCGAAGAATTTCATTTCGTTCTTTCTGTCTCTAAAGAACAAGAAGGGAACCAAACCACAATCAGAAGCCAGCATGAACAAACCTTATCTGTAGAGATGGGTTGAATTTGGTTGGATTTATGTGTATATGTATATGTGTTTATCTTTATATTTTTAATTGTTTAGGAAAAAGCCAAAATAATGTTGGACAACATGAGGAAACTGGAGAAAGAACTATTCAGAGAGATGGAATCAATCCTTCAAAACAAGCATCTTGATGTGGAGAAAATTGTTAATCTTTTTCCTCAGTGTACAAAAGATGAAATTCAAATTTATCAGTCAAATTTATCAGTCAAATTTAGTTCTTAGTGATCATATGATCAGCTAATATTAGTTCTTAGTGATCAGTGGTCAGTAATCTTCAAAGTCAGAATCTATCACCTTGGTAAATTATATAAACCTAATTTGAGCAGATCTGATTATTCTTGGATAGTATTCAAGTGGTATCTTGACTATTAAACTACGTATAGTGTTGCTGAAATAGAAAGAAAACAGCATTGGAATTGGATTCATGTATCGTGGGATACCGGTGTTATTTCAGGTGATGTACTTGCATTATTTTCTTTAGCCATAGTAACTTTTTGTCACAATAACTAAGTATTCAATTATATATAAAGAATGAAACATTAAAATGATGCATGGATTTATATTTATTATAATTATGTAGTACCGTCAAATCATTTTGTCAGTTACATCAAGAAAGCAGATTTTTCTTTAGTCATGAAAAATATCGCAAGTGGTAAGTTGTTTGTGCTTTAGGCAAATATTAACCAGCTCTAACAAGAAAAATGTCTAGATTTACACATTGTCAATACAGTATATTAGTTCTGCAAATGCACTTTTGTTAAACTCAAACATGCTCTTTGTCAAGACTTGGCTAACCAGTGGGCTTGTAGCTCTGATTATCTAGCATTTTTAGGGTCATTCTCCTTAACAGGCTTTTATGTTAATAAGATATATTTTTAGAAGAGCTTGTTTGGGAGATTAGAGAATAAGATAAAAGAACCAAAACCTTAGGATATACTGTTTCTGGGTCTGAAATCTCTCTCATTGTTTACTTCTGTTCACTCATTGAAAACAGAAACAAGAATGAGGTAGTGGCAATGAAATAGAATTATTAGTATATTATGAACATTATAACATTTTGAACACTATAATGCATTATATTTTATGAACTTTTATGAACTTTATACATGAGTAATATCTTCCTAAAGTTTATAAAACATTGTTTAGGTTACATAAAGATTACCAAGTAAGACTCAAAATTGCAAATATAAACAAAAGAAAAATCCAGCTGAAAATAACACTAAGTACTTTTGAGTTTCTAGAATGTCCATTTTGGTATTTGGTTACATTATCATATTTACTAGTCACTATCAGCACAATTAGGTTAATAAAGAAGTGGGTCATTATATTCAAAGAGTGCTCAGGAAGTTATGTGTTCAAAGTTCTCTCATAAATACCATCGTCTGCCTGATACTGCTCTTGTCTAATATAGGGTTGACATTACAAAAGAGGAGATGTCTGACTCAAGAACTCAGCTGATTCTGTTTGCCTTAAGTTTGGTTCAGTGATAGGCTGTCTTCTAACCCCCATACTCCTCTTCTCTCCTTTAATAGATGAGGAAACTAAGGGCAAACAGTTCGTTACACTTAGAGGAATCTTATTTCCCTCTCTAGGGGCAGCATGTTTTCACCTTCTCCTTTGCTGCCACCTTGGCCTAAACTAGCACCATCTTTTAGTTAGTTACCTAAACTAACACCATCTTGTGTTAACTGTTCTCCTACACCCATTTTTGTTCTTTATTTCCACCCACATGAGTCACTGCAGCCAATCTATTACAAATTTAAATCTGATTATGAATTCCCCTCCTAAAACTCTTTTTTAAAAGAGACTTTATTTTTTGGAGCAGTTTTAGGTTCACAGCAAAATTGAACAGAAAGTACAGAGTTCCAATATAGCCCCTATCAGCATACATGCATAGCCTCCCCCACTATCAACATCCCAGTACCAGAATGGTACATTTGTTACAATCAATGGCCCTACATTGACACATTATCACCCAAAGGCCGTGGTTCAAGTTAGAGATCACTCTTGATGTGGTACATCCTATGGGCTTTGATAATTATAAAATGACATGTATCCACCATTATAGTATTATACAGAGTAGTTTCACTGCCCTAAAAATCTTCTGTGTTCTGCCTATTTATCCCACCCTCCCTCCAACCCCTGGCAACCACTGATCTTTTTACTGTCTCCATAGTTTTGCCTTTTCCATATGTCATATCATTGGAATCATACAGTATGTGACCTCTTAAGATTGTCTTTAACTTACTTAGTAATATCCATTTAAGGTTCCTGCATGTCTTTTCATGACTTGATAGCTCATTTCTTTTAGTGCTAAATAATATTCAATTGTCTGAATATACTACTACTGAAGGACATCTTGGTTGCTTCCAAGTTTTGAAAATTATGAATAAACCTGCTGTAGACATCCATGTGAAGGTTTCTGTGTGGACGTGTTTTCAACTAATTTTTTGTAAATACTAAGGAGCACAATTGCTGGATCATGTGGTAAGACTATGTTTAGTTTCCCAAGAAACTGCCAAACTGTCTTCCACAGTGGCTACCATTTTGCATCCCTATCAGCAATGAATAAGAGCTTCTGTTGCCCTATATTCTTGTCAGCATTTATTGTTGTCAGCATTTTGGATTTTGGCCATTCTAATAGGTGTGTAATGGTATCTTGTTTTAATTTACAATTCCCTGATGATATATGGTGTTGGACATTTTCACATGCTTTTATCTGTTTATCTTCTTTGGTGAGTTGTCTGTTCAGATCTTTTGCCCATTGTTTACTTAGGTTGTTAATTTTCTTATTTTTGAGTCTAAAACTTTTTTTTTTTGAGACAAAGTCTCATTCTTGTCCCCCAGGCTGGAGTGCAATGTCGCATTCTCAGCTCACTGCAACCTCTGCCTCCTGGGTTCAAGTGATTCTCCTGCCTCAGCCACCCGAGTAGCTGGGATTAGAGGCGCCTGCCACCATGCCCGGCTAATTTTTGTATTTTTTAGTAAAGACAGGGTTTTACCAGGTTGGCCAGGCTGATCTAGAACTCCTGACCTCAGGTGATCCACCTGCCTTGCCCTCCCAAAGTGCTGGGATTATAGGCGTGAGCCACTGTGCCCGGCCTAAACCTCTTTAAATACCAAAGGGATCCCACTGATCTGCCTCATTTATATCTTATTACACCTTCAACCGTTGTTTTTTAGGTTTCTACTATGCTGCTCTTTCATGTCCTTGAATGTGCCTTCCTCATGGCCGTATTTGTCTGCTTGCACTATTCATTCCATGTGCTCCCTTTTATATAAGTAATACTTGACACCCTTTAGAGTTTTGCTAAAACATGACTTCCTCAGGGGAGTTTTCCTCACACCAGAAGGTCTCTCTTACAATACTCTTGGAGGCACAGGTGATCCTGGTCACAGGTCAATCATGTTTAACATCTGTTTTTCACAGAATAGAAGCTCCATGCAGATAGGAATCATATTTATTCCCACTGTTGTGTGCTCAGTGTTCAGATTGTGTCTGGCACATGCTAGATGCTCGATACATATTTGTTAAATGAACATTCAAGTACTGATGGGAAGAATTTACACAGCCCTCTTCTCTGCCTGTAGAAATGTAAAGTTGAAGAAACTAGCTAGACAATCTATCTGCACAACTTGGTATCCTTTGATAAGTCTCAGGTCAACCTGTCACCTCTTAGATACTGGTATTATTTACCATTACTTAATAAGCCAGGGGAATAATACAAGTATTCTAGACAAGGCTATTTTGTTTGATCTTTGATGAAAACACCAGTTTATATATGTTAATCATGAATCAAAAGTTTTGCTTTAGAAATAACTACATAGCCTAGAATTTTGGAGAGTTAGTTTCTTCTTGTAAAATGTGCCCAAAACAGGTCTACAGAGCTAATGTTTTCTTTTTCATTAATTAATTCAACCTTTTTTCATACCAATTGCAGAAATTTATAATCTCATCTTTTCTTGAAGAATGATGATAACATTTATGATCCTGAACTTTTCTCCAGCCATCACTCATGACAGGACTACCTATGTGCAGTGGCCTAAAGTAATTTAATATTTTACATGATGAGATATGAAGGGGCAAACACTAAGAGCTGCATTCTGCTGCGTAACAAACATATAAAACACTAGTTTCACATTTTTCTTGCTTTAGAAATTTACTGACCATTAATTGTTGTTCTCAAAATGCCAAATACACTTTGTCTTAGTCTAAAAATATTGAAAGCTAAGCACAAGCTAGGCATGGAGTTACTCATTGAGAGTTAAGAAAACAATTGACTATGCTGAAGAAAAAGAGATAGGTTTTAATCAAAATTTTATCATTTTTCTAGCTGTCACTCTACATATTGGAAATGATGAAATGTATGAAAAGGACTCAATGTCATATTGACTCATTCATAAAAGTGTTTATAGAATGCGTAATTGGGAAACCCTGTTTGCAGAGCCCAGAGTCATGAAGAACAGAGCTCAGGAAACCCATTTAAGAAAACATTGAGAATGTATAGAAAAGACCTCTATGGCTTCTGCATTATTCAGATTACTCAAAGAAAAGATGTCAGTAATGCAAGTTAAAATAGGTATTTTATTGAGAAACTTGCTTTGTCAGTGAGAAAGTTAACAGTTACAAATATTTTCATTTAATAAAATTAGCATATTTTTAATTCTAAAAATGTCTCTTAAAAGCCTTTATTATCTGAAACTGCAGATCATTCTGATCCAGGGTTTTCTTTTAGGGTCTCCCATGGAAAAAGATATTGCAGATTCCATTCATGCAAATAACAGAAGTAGTATGACTTGTTCACAGACAAATTCTCCACTTGAGTTTCAGTTGTCTGCATGCATGTGAATTAACATCTTTATTACTGTAACTAGAAAAATCTCCTGGTAACAGCAATGAGGCCTTAGACTTACCCCTGAGCATTCAGAGTCATAATATGGTCTTATTAAAAAAGGAAAATTCCGCAGCAAGACAATTCAGCTTAAAAACATCCCCATTCCCTAATCACAACTTAAAATTGGTATAGGTTAATAGTACACTAAAGTATAATTTATTTGTTATTAATAAATATACTAGGCTTCCATGCAGGTTTTTTTTTTTTTTTTGCGATGGAGTCTCACTCTGTCGCCCACGCTGGAGTGCAGTGGCGCGATCTTGGCTCACTGCAAGCTCCGCCTTCCGGGTTCATGCCATTCTCCTGCCTCAGACTCCCAAGTAGCTGGGACTATAGGTGCCCACCACCACGTCTGGCTAATTTTTTTGTATTTTTAGTAGAGACGGGATTTCACCGCGTTAATCAGGATGGTCTCGATCTCCTGACCTCGTGATCCGCCAGCCTCGACCTCCCAAAGTGCTGGGATTGCAGGTATGAGCCACTGCGCCTGGCCCCCATGCAGGTTTTTAAAAAACTGTTTATTTGTTGCATTAAAAGGGCAATGACTCTAACCCTATAAATTATTTTATAAATAACTTTTTTACATGAGACACTTAAAGTATAATTAAATAAATATCTGAAACGTTTAAAATAAGTTAAACTAGCACGGACATCTAATAATTAAGATGCTCAAAGGTCATCTAAATAGATCTCTTTAATTTACTGAAGATAAAGTTTACCTGAAGATGCTATGGTCTAAATGTCTGTGTCCTCCTAGAATTCTTATGTTGAAACCTAATCCTCAATCATGTTTAACATCTGTTTTTCACAGGCGAATAGAAGCTCCATGAGGATAGGAATCATATTTGTTCCCACTGTTGTGTGCTCAGTGTTCAGATTGTGTCTGGAACATGCTAGATGCTCGATAAGTTATTTGTTAAATGAACATTCAAGTACTGATGGGAAGAATTTACACAGCCCCCCTTCTCTGCCTGTAGAAATGTAAAGTTGAAGTCACATCCTCAATGTGTTAGTATTAGGAGGTAGGGCCTTTGAGAGGTTATTAGATCATGAGGGTGGAGCCCTATTGAGTGGAATTAATGTCCTTATAAGGGGCCAATGAGACCAGTTCTTCCCATCTACCATGTGGGGACACAGCAAGAAGGTACCATCTATGAGCCAGAAATTTGCCTTACCAGACACTAGATCTGTTAGTGCCTTAATCTTGGACTTCACAGCCTCCAAAACTGTGAGAAATAAGTTTCTGTTGTTTATAAGCTATCCAGTTTATGATATTTTGTTTTAGTAGCTAAAATAATAGACTAAGAGAAAAGGCAACATTTAGTAATTTTAAAAATTATATATTTTTATACATGGACACTTTAAAAAGACTAAATTCTAAATGTAATCTTTAGAATTTTTTTTTTTCTTTTCTGAGACAGAGTCTCACTCTGACATCCAGGCTGGAGTGCAGTGGCACGATCTCAGCTCACTGCAACCTCTGCCTCGTGGTTTCAAGCAATTCTCCTGCCTCAGCCTCCTGGGTAGCTGGGATTACAGGCGCACACCACCACACCTGGCTAATTTTTTTTTTTTTTTTTTTTTTTTAGTAGAGATGGGGTTTCACCACATTGGCCAGGCTGGTCTCGAACTCCTGGGCTGAAGCAATTCACCTGCCTCGGCCTCCCAAAGTGCTGGGATTACAGGTATGAGTCACCATGCCCAGCCTAGGTTTAGAATTTTTAAATATTGGCTTGAACTATATAGTTTTTTTTTTTTAACTACAGGGAATAAAGTAGAAGAGTTATCCTGCATTACGATGCTTTGTTCAAACACAGAAATGATACATCATATGGCAATAATTTTGTTGATAAAATTCAAATTAATCTACTCAAATTATTATTTGTAGCATGAAAGTTAAAGATCAGATTGTACTTCTGCAGAAGGACTGTGGAGATAATAATACATATGGAGGTTCTTATTCCTTTCCTTAATGGCATAGATTAGTAATTTGGGTAGAAAAGAAAATACAAACTTTAAAAAAAAATAGTGCCTCTAGGTTTTTTTTGCTTGTTTTATGTTTTTGAGACAGGGTCTTGCTCTGTCACCCAGGTTGAAGTGCAGTGATGTGATCTTGGTTCACTGCAACCTGCGCCTCCCAGGCTCAAGGGGTACTCCCACCTCAGTCTCCGAAGTAGCTGGGACTACAGGCATGCACTACCACACCTGGGTATTCTTTTTTCTTTTTCTTTTCTTTTTTTTTTTTTTTAGTGCAGACCGGGTTTCACCATGTTGCCTGGGCTGGTCTCGAACTCCTGACCTCAAGCGATCTGCCCGCCTCAGCCTCCCAAAGTGCTGAGATTACAGGCGTGAGCCACTAAGCCTAGCCCTCTAGTTTTTAAATGAGTACTATTTGTCAGGAAATGGAAAAAAGAAAAAGAACCTCTTATTAGAATCATTAAAATTCTTTTTCAAGAGATGCTATCAAAAAATATAAAGTTGTCATAATTTAAGGTCCATCTCCTGCTAGCAATACACTTGCCAAATTTGATAATTTATAGGAACAGTTAATAGGATGTTAATTTTGAAATTATAGTAAACAGTTGCAGAAAGCAATGATTATATAATGTTGGCATATTCGTATTATTTATAGTACAATTGACCCTCCATATGCACAGGTTCCACATCCATAGATTCAATCAACTGCAGATAAAAAGATGTAGTCAGGCTTACAATGGTTGCATCTGTAGTGAACATGTACAGACTGTTTTTCTTATTGTTATTCCCTAAACAATACAGTATAACAACAACTATTTACATAGCATTTACATTGTATTAGGCATTATAAGTATCTAAAGATGATTAAACTATATGGGAGAATGTGCATAGGTTATATGCAAATACTACACCATTTTATTAATTATTTTATTTTATTTTATTTTTGAGATAGAGTCTTGCTCTGTTGCTCAGGCTGGAGTGCAGTGGCACGATCTCGGCTCACAGCAACCTCTGCCTCCCAGATTCAAGCGATTCTCCTGCCTCAGCCTCCTGAGTAGCTGGGATTACAGGCACCCGCCACCACACCCAACCAATTTTTTGTATTTTATAGTACAGACGGGGTTTCGCCATGTTGGCCAGGCTGGTCTTGAACTCCTGACCTCAGGTGATCCACCTGACTCGGCCTCCCAAAGTACTGGGATTACAGGCGTGAGCCACCATGCCCGGCCTACACCATTTTATATAAGGGACTTGAGTATCCTCAGATTTTGGGATCTTCAGGAGTCCTGGAACCAATCCCCTTGGATACTAAAGGATGACTATATTATATCCATTATCAGAACTTTAATTTGGTTTTCTCTTTTTCCTAAGTCAGCTTCCTATGTGTTTTACATACATGTAAAATCACAGACCCTGAGCATGTGGTGGGAGCACATCTTTTGACATTTTACAGAAGAGACAACTGAGGCTCAGAGAGGTTGCCTCTGTTAACTTGCCCAAGGTCACCCAGCTAAAAACTAATGAATACGCGGCTAGAATATGATTCCATGTAGGGTTCTCCCCTGCATAATTTAGGTCTTAGGGGAATGTGAGGGTGGGGATGAATGCTCAATTTCTTTATATCTTTCCTGTTGGAGAGTGTTTGCATTAATAGCAGGAGGACTCTGTTCAGGACTCTTTTGAAGAAATCTGTAAAACAAGTAC
This sequence comes from Gorilla gorilla gorilla, assembly GCF_029281585.2. Taxonomy (NCBI): domain Eukaryota; kingdom Metazoa; phylum Chordata; class Mammalia; order Primates; family Hominidae; genus Gorilla; species Gorilla gorilla. The sequence goes on from NC_073235.2 coordinate 76,901,398, forward strand.
TCATCCCGGAATTCATACTCGTTGGTAATATGTTGGATGACTCCCCCTTGTACCAGCCTGTCTCCGTATATCACAGCTTCACCACGGTCGGAGGCAAGGCCGACTTCAATTAGCCAGTTCACCAGGTCACAGCCACAGAAAGTTCCAGCAGAAGTCTTTGCACCACACCTGTGTCAAAGGAATGATTCACCCATATGTTCTGTAAATCTGGTATCAGCACTGCATGATAGAGGACAAGCAAGAAAAAATAGAAGGAAACAAGGAAAGACAGCATGGTAGTTAAAAGCATGGCAGGAAGGAAACTGTTCTGAATAGAAAGGGTTTGTTAACTCTCCTGACCTAGGAAGACCCACTGGAGAAAAAGAAAATATGCCAGTAATGCTTGTGAAAACAGAAATGCTTAAACAATACCAAAAAAAGTCATAGATAATGTAAATGCACTTACAAAGAAATACTTTTTATAGTAGCCTGTTATCAGATCTGTCCTGTAATAGCTGAATATGATATATTTTATAATTTATACTTTTAGTTATACTAAATAATTTGTGTCAGGAACACTAAATATTTTTCACAAGCTCTTAAGAAGTGATTATTTTCACTATTCAAATCAAACTTTATTTTTAGCTCCATATACATCATGTATACGTATGCACTACATACATCATAGCGCCCCACAAGTAGCCTTTCTTCTTGCCCTCAGCAGGCAAGACAATCCTACTGATATGTTTGTCAGAAATTTGCTTCATTAGGAAGCAGGGAAAGAATAAGTGAGATCTAACTTGCTACAAATCTAAGATTTTTAAAATGTGCTTTGTGAATCTACTTCTTGAATATTTAAAAATCTGTCTTCCTGATGCAAATATGGGATGTCTTAAGTATGTATAAATAAACAAAGGATAGAGAGATACAGGGAAAAAAATCCAATTACACGAGTGCTGTACAAATACACTATAGATAGACAACATGAATCTGTCCACAAGCATCATTCAGGCTACAAAACCTAAAGTGCTTGACGTGGGAAATGGTGGATGAAGATCAAGGTGAAAGGAGAAATAGGTGACAAAAATTTAAAAACATTTCACCATAAATGAATATTCATTAGAGTTTATATAAGAATTAGAAAAAAAGGTTAATACTCATGAAAAGTTTTCTCAAATACATAAAACTACATTATTTTAACATCAGTATTTCATTTAGAGATAAGTTGTCTTAATTTATGCCTTGCAACTAGAAACACCACATTCGACAAAAGCCTGGATATTATAGTCTGTGTTAGCCTTCTTTTTGCTTGTTGATTTTTTTATTTATGGCCTAACACTTTTTTTTTCTTTTTGAGACAAAGTTTCACTCTTGTTGCCCAGGCTGGAGTGCAATGGCACGATCTCAGCTTACCCCACAACCTCCGTCTCCTGGGTTCAAGTGATTCTCTTGCCTCAGCCTCCCGAGTAGATGGGATTACAGGCATGCGCCACCACACCTGGCTAATTTTGTATTTTTAGTAGAGACGGGATTTCTCCATGTTGGTCAGGCTGGTCTCGAACTCCCGACCTCAGGTGATCTGCCCACCTCAGCCTCCCAAAGTGCTGGGATTACAGGCGTGAGCCACCGTGCCCGGCCTATAGCCTGACACCTTCTATTCCAGACACCAACAGAATATTTATTTCCTGATGACTGTGATCAGGCAGCTATAATGACAGCCCATGGCTGGGTATGGTGGCTCACGCTTGTAATCCCAGCACTTTTTTTGGGAGGCCGAGGTGGGCAGATCACTTGAGCTCAGGAGTTTGAGACCAGCCTGGCCAACATGGCAAAACTCCATCTCTACTAAAAAAATACAAAAAATTAGCTGGGTATGGTGGCACGCACCTGTAGTTCCAGCTTCTCAGAAGGCTGAGCCCAGGAGATTGGGGCTGCAGTGAGATTGCGCCACTGCACTCCAGCCTGGGCGATGGGAGTAAGACTCTGTCTCAAAGAAACAAACAAAAAAAGCAGCCCATGGAGCTGTACAAAGTGGCAGAGAATGTGACACTGTACAGGCTGTAGAGCCCGGAAAGGGGCAGGAAACAGGCTGGCACACTCCCAGCCAGTGTCCATTCAGCCAAATGGGACTGAGGCAGACTGGCAGCCCTGCAAATTGCAAAAGCTATGCTTCCTTCCCAAGAGCTGGCAATCACACTGGGCCTCAAAGAGCTAACCTGGAGTTCTCTTTTTTAATTTTAAAAAGCAGGGTTTTTTTGTGGGTTTTTGTTTGTTTTTTTTTTTTTTTGAGACAGAGTCTTGCTCTGTTGCCCAGGCCAGAGTGCAGTGGCGTGATCTCAGCTCATTGCAACCTCCACCTCCCGGGTTCAAGCGATTCTTGTGCTGCAGCCTCCTGAGTAGCTTGAATTACAGGCACCCGCCAACACACCCGGCTAGTTTTGTATTTTTAGTAGAGACAGGGTTTCACCATGTTGGCCAGGCTGGTCTTGAACTCCTGACCTCAGGTGACCCTCCCACCTTGGCCTCCCAAAGTGCTGGGATTACAGGCATGAGCCAGCACGCCCGGCCCTAAAAAGCAGTTTTAAATTGTCAAAACTATTCATAGATGGCACTTTGAAATAATTGTACTCAGAAGGGTGAAAAACTAACTTTTCTTCATAGTTTACTATTGCCAGAAAGTGGGCTATGCCTATCACAGACATTCTGTCATCTAATTCAACAATCCCAAGAATTCGATATTTTAAAGAAGAGGAAAACTAAAATTTAGAGAATTGAACTTGCCCAATGTCACACAGCCAACAAGCGGCAGTTCAGGAGCTGAGTTCTAGTATTAGTCCACACCCATACTGCAGCCCCTTTTCCACTCTCCGTACCAGGCTACCTTCTGATTATAATGATATATATGTTAAATACAGTGGCATAATATATGTAAATAAATTATCCTCCATATGAATTTTCATACATTTCATATTTTCAGTTATAGACATAAAAGTATTTGGTTCTTTATATTTTGTTTTTTATGACAAAGAGAAATACTGGTAGTATAGTATTTATTCAAAGTTCATAATTTCCTGCTGTATACTTCGTTTATAAAAAAATTTTTTTTCCTCATCCAAAATTAAAAGAGAACCCGCTATATACTTCATACCTTAAGGATTAGTATAATAAATATTATGTCACAGACTGAAGATTAGAACTTGAAGTGAAACATAAGCAACAAAATTAAGAGGCAGAAATTTCATTTCATTTTCTTGACAACAAATGCATTTGTCAAGAAATGCTGAGGTGGGAATATAACATCACTTCTAAGTCCAGTGTATCTCAAAGTTTTGTGAGAGACACTACTGGCCAACTTGAAATGAGTGTCAATATTCTATGACATTTTGGTTCACTCTAAACTGAAGTGTTCACATTTTATATGGCAATCAGAAGTTATATGACATTTTTAAAATACTAAAATCAACGTAATATGGTTCTTTTATATGCCATTTCTGAAACTATAAACTCACTCATAATTCCTTTAACTTTTACATGCATATGTAAAAATAATCATGTAATCAGTCACAACCACCTCATTTAGCCTATTACAATCCAAAATTAATCAATTAATCATTTAAAATATAATTGTCTAGAACCTGTACTGGCGCTTTGCTTACCTTCTTTCTTTGACAATGTTTCGGATACAGAGGTCACGGTGATAATGGATAAATTGTTGACAGGTCATTTTTATTTCCTCTGAAACAGGAGAATCCCTGTTTTCTGCTGTTTCTTTATTGTTCCATAGGAATTCAAGTCTGAAAATCAAATTTATGGCCATTTTTAAGGAAAGAAAAGCACTGAGAGAGAACTCTTCCTGCCTTATCACCCCATCAAAATGGCTGTTCCAAAGCTGTCGATCACCAAAGCTGTCATCTACAATACCCAGACATCGTTAGTCTCAGAAGCAAAAACATTCTACATTCCAGACATCATTAGTCTCAGAAGAAAAAACATTCTACATTCAATTTCCTATTCAAAGCATACTGGGGTGGAAGACTTAATCATTTTATAAACCCTCCAGACATGTTTGATCCATTTCAGGTTCTACTAATAAATGTTCCTTACTCTACATTCTACTGTTTTGAAATGCAAAGATAAATTAGAGATCAAATATTTTAATCACTTTTCTATTTTAGTACCACAGAGACAAATACCAAAAACTCGTACTCCAAAAACTGGAGTATGAAACAGTTTTGTTTCAGCCAGCCTACACATTAGAATCGTTGATTATTTTACCCAGTCAACAAATGAAGCTGATAACTAAGTTCAATGACTTTCCAATTATGCTTTTCTTCTTTCGTGAAATGATTATGAACCTAGCAATTGCATCTTGATGATAATGATAAAGATGAAGAAGAAAGAACCATTAGCATTTACTGGGCACTTTTCATAGCGCTGGTGGGATACATTTCTTTAGCACTTCCAGTTTCTACAAATTTTGACTTTGAAAACACAAGAAGTAGAAAGATTTGTCCCGACCTCTTCCTCCTACCCCCACAATGGAGTATTACTACTTGTTATTTTTCATAAAGAAATCCCTGATCTTAATTCAAAGAAACCCTTCACTAAGCTGATAAAAAAAACCAACAATTTAGAAAGAAACTTGAGTTTTCTGTAAGCTGTCAGTTTGATAAAAAGAGAAATTGTGTTGTCAAAGGAGACAGACAATCAAATATAGACCATGGGGGCACACCACCTACTACTTCCATTTCCAAAGACATTTTTGAGTTTCATTTAACTTTATGTAATAGTTAATAGCATAGATAGAAATCAATGTCCATCAATTCTTGTTAAAGTGCAAATTACAATGCCGGATTTACAATAGTTCCTCCAATTTTTTTTTGCAGTTGTTTATAACCTTTGTGTGGCATTTAGTGGTGTCTTCGCAGTTACTAAAGGTTTAAAAACATCAATATCTTTTTTTTAAGCATAATATAGCAAATTTTTATTTGACGTTCAAGTGTTGAAATTAAGCATTTTATGTACCATTATTTGGACACTCAAATATATTTTCTTAGGTTTATAATTTAGACATTAAAAATACGTCCTAGTAAAAGTTTCACCATACAAAGCCTAGGATGGGGCATCACAGGGCTAATTTTACCAATCAAATTAAAAAATATATATATTTAAAAATTTTTTTTTAATTTTTATTTTTTATTATTATACTTTAAGTTCTAGGGTACATGTAAAAAACATGCAGGTTTGTTACATATGTATACATGTGCCATGTTGGTGTGCTGCACCCATTAACTCGTCGTTTACATTAGGTATATCTCCTAATGCTATCCCTCCCCCCTTACCCTACCCCACGACAGGCCCCGGTGTGTGATGTTCCCCACCGTGTGTCCAAGTGTTCTCATTGTTCAGTTGCCACCTATGAGTGAGAACATGCTGTGTTTGGTTTTCTGTCCTTGCGATAGAAAAACATCAGTATCTTTGTGTGTGTGTGTGTGTGTGCGTGTGTGTGAGACAGGATCTTGCTCTGTCACCCAGGCTGGAGTGCAGTGGCACAATCTTGGCTCACTGCAACCTCTGCCTCCCACGTTCAAGCCATCCTCCTGCCTCAACCTTCTGAGTAGCTGGGACTACAAAAGCATGCCACCACACCTGGCTAATTTTTGTATTTTTTTTTTTGTAGAGACTAGGTTTCATTCACTATGTTGCCCAGGCTGGTCTCGAACTCCTGAGTTCAAGCAATCTGCCCACCCTGGCCTCCCAAAGTACGGGGATTACAAGCAGCCACCATGCATGGCCCCATATCAGTATCTTAATATAATGGCTTTGTCATCACATTTACAGATACAGATTTATTTCAAAACTTAATTTACCTTCTTTTGAAAGGCAGGATGATTAAATGTTTATCTAATCCAAAGATTCCAAAGGAAATAAATCCCTAGGGAAGAAAACAAAGTTATTTTTTTCAGAATTCAACAATAACATTTTAAAACAGAGAAGTTAAGGAAGTTACCAAATTTAGTGTTTGAGGAGACAAACCTATAGTGACAAGAGCAACATTTTAAGTGGAACACACAAAGTAGGCCCTTCAAAGGCAGGTATGATGCTTTGCTGCCTTTTCCCAATCATTCTGTCCCACTCATTATGATGGGTGATACAAACCAGGGCTGAACAGCCGCATTTACATGATAGTAAAATGAAAACGTTTAAGGGCAAATATGTCTTTGTTTCCCCTTTATAAAAAGAAAATATTTCCCACTGTGCGTATTTATTATTTTTCCATGAAACCTCACAAATTATATAATTAACAAGTGTTGCAGTATCTAATAATAATGCAGTAATTGAACAGAATTTATGTAAAGTGAAACTGGCTAGTGGTTAGGGGAAGAGTTCAAGGATTTGTGAGTGTCAAGGCAAACGCCTAGCACCAGGTATCAGCCACAGGTTAGGACAATTTAAGACCTTTTTGAGAGACAGGAAGTTGGGAGCTGCCATTTGTGGCACACTGGGATAAGGATCTGAATGCAAGTTGGTGGAAGTAGAATGGAGAATGCAGAAGGACCCAAATTTCTTCATCCCCCATACTATAAGCAGCCAGAAGGGAATGAGCTTACCATACCACCTCCCCAAGAGGAAAATGGGATGGGAATGGGGTTTCTGTCTGTCTTGCTCCATTGAAACACTTCGGCCTTAAGTTGTGGGGCAGCATTTTAAATGCAACATTCCTGGCATTAGCTGCTGTTGATGACACAGCCCTATGGAATGAAGCTCATCCCAGTCCCAGTTCTGGATAGCTCAGCTTAGAATGGGCTTTCTGAATGCAAAATGCTAAGTCAGACTATGATTTTTCAACTCAGTATTTTATAGTTCTTAGATACAAAATCAGATCTTAAACAGTATCACAAAGTGAGATATCAAGTAGGATGCTCATGTCTGTCTGTAATAAACTGATTAAGGTCATTTGTCTCTGTGGGCATAGCCATTTTTGCTCCCATCATAATGGCCAAACTGTAAATATTGTAAGAAATTAATATTAGGAAAAACACAGCGACATCTATTGACAAATGTTAACTAATTCATATGGCAAATTATTTTAGATTTAGTAGACAAACTCAGTGATTTCAAATGTGTGGGTTTTTTTGTTTTTTGACCTGATACTCAGTCTGTGGACTAATATTCTGTAATGCAAAAGTAAGGGCTGGGTGCGGTGGCCCATGCCCGTTAATACCAGCACTTTGGGAGGCCAAGGCAGGTGGATCACTTGAGGTCAGGAGTTCAAGACCAGCCTGGCCAACATGGTGAAACCTCATCTCTACTGAAAATACAAAAATTAGCTGGGTGTGGTAGCAGGTGCCTGTAGTCCCAGCTACTCAGGAGGCTGAGGTAGAAGAACCACCTGAACCCAGGAGGTGGAGGTTGCAGTGAGCTAACGCCAATGCACTCCAGCCTGGGTGACAGAATGAGACTCCATCTCAATTAAAAAAAAAAAAGTAAGGAGTTAAAGGTCAAAATTTGGAATTTGCACATAAAAAATATTTTCCCAATATGTAAGATGTAATTTATCCTTAAGTATCCCTTTTAATAGTGACATAAACATAGACAATAGCACCTATCATATTACTTGTTTATGGAATTTTAGTTTCCTAATTTATAAACTGGGGGTGATAATACTACTTTGCAGGTGTTGTCATGATGTTTAAATGAGATAATGAATGTGAAATGCTTAACGATGGTTGGCACATAGTAGACTATCAAGGAATGGTAACTGCTATCTCTAGCCAAAATTTATTTATATATACCACATGATTTTTCTTTTTAAGATTTAAGTATCTATTGTTCAAGAAACATCAAAATGTAAATGAAATGATATCCACTAATTTAAGGAGATGGCCGGGTGTGGTGGCTCATGCCTGTAATCCCAGCACTTTGGGAGGCTGAGGTGGGTGGATCACCTGAGGTTAGGAGTTGGAGACTAGCCTGAGCAACTGGAGAAACCCCGTCTCTACTAAAAATACAAAATTAGCCGGGCGTAGTGGTGCATGCCTATAATCCCAGCTATTCAGGAGGCTGAGACAGGAGAATTGCTTGAACCTGAGAGGCAGAGGTTGCAGTGAGCTGAGATCACGCCATTGCACTCCAGCCTGGGCAACAAGAGCAAAACTCCGTCTCAAAAAAAAAAAAAAAAAATTTAAGGAGCTAAATTAAAAGTTCAGGGAAAGTAAGTTATTTCCCCAAAGTGACCTTTTTTTTTTTTTTTTTTTTTTTTTTTTTTTTTGAGACAGTCTCATCTCACTCTGTCACCCAGGCTGGAGTGCAGTAGCACAGTCTCAGCTCGCTGCAACCTCTACCTCCTGGGTTCAAGTGATTCTTGTGCCTCAGCCTCTGCAGTAGCTTGGATTATAGGCATGGACTACCACGTCTGGCTAATTTTTTTGTATTTTTTGTAGAGATGGGGTTTCACCATGTTGGCTAGGCTGGTTTTGAACTCCTGGCCTCAAGTGACCTGCCCACCTTGGCCTCCCAAAGTGCTGGGATTACAGGTGTGAGCCAATGAGCCCGGTCCCAATGTGACTTATTAAGATCACACCAAAGTTACTACCTGGCATTTTTCTGGTGGAAGCACTCAGCGTACATTCTGATGACTTTAACCAATATAATAATTCGTCTCTACTAGAAGACAAGCAGCAGCTGTCAGCTGCCATGCATACCAGCAGCTGGCAAACAAACTAAATCCTTTTTATGTGAAAGAAAACAACATCCTAATCCGATCCCCACTTCCCCCGACCCCCTACCAATCAACCTATCCAGGAAGACAAAAACCCCTCAAAGTTCTCCATAAATAAATACCTGACCAAAGTTAAACACAGCACAGAAAAACTGTAACTCAACATAAAGTCTTCCAGGCTCTTGGTTGAATAGCCACCATAAACAACTGGAAAGATTCTGTAAAGAAAGGAGAAAAGAGTATTTTAAAATCAAGCAAGCTGATAATTCCTCTCCATCCACAGCATAGTACAATAACTTACCTACTTAATAATTACAGGGAAAAAGACTAGACGGAAAAACACTGAGAGAATATAGAGGCTTTATCTTTTCAATAAGAAAGTTTCAACCTCTCCTCCTGACAGATGTCATTCAAACAGTTATCTATTCTGATCAGATTTGAAGCGAGAAGACATGAGCCATAATACAGAAGCTTACATAATGTATCAAGATTGCCAACTAGCCTAAGACAGGCCTGATTTTAAATTTAGTTCTACACAATGAAAACAATTACATCACTAAGCAATTCTTGGCAGCATTTCTTATTTTTTGATTTTTGTTCTTAAATGGCACTTAAAGTGGTATTGGCTGATATCACACTATCTCACGAGCATCCCAGTGTGCAAAGTGTTCCTTCATAGGTTATCTGGTCCATCTCCTACCTCTGGACGAGTTACACTTGAACCATCTCAAAGAATTATATAATAAGAACTGATAATTCACAAATAGGACATTTAGTAATCAAAGAAATGCATGTAGTCTAAAAATAAAATACTGTATATTTTAATTTTCTCTATTTTGTAAGGGTCTATTATATGAAGTAGTTATGTTATTTTGTTAATTGAAAATTATTTTTTAAAGTTTATCTGAGGAATATGTTCTGAGAGGTTTTTTGGTTTTCTTTTTTTTTCTTCTGGTGGACACTGAGGTTTCATGTTCTGAGACATTAATGTAGGCATTTATCCACTTTGGTCAGTCAGGTATGTTAGGAGTAAGTGGCCCTGTGTACATTATTGAAATAGCTGCTTTTGGGCCTGGCGCGGTGGCTCACGCCTGTAATCCCACCACTTGGGAGGGTGAGGTGGGTGGATCACCTGAGGTCAGGGGTTCAAGACCAGCCTGACCAACATGATGAAACCCCGTCTCTACTACAAATACAAAAATTAGCCAGGCATGGTGGCACGCGCCTGTAATCCCAACTACTCAGGAGGCTGAGGCAGGAGAATCGCTTGAACCCGGGAGGCGGAGGTTGCAGTGAGCTGAGATCACGCCACTTCACTCCAGCCTGGGCAACAGAGTTAGACTCTGTCTCAAAAAAAAAAAAAAGAAAAAAGAAATAGCTGCTTTTACCAAATTCTAGGTTCAGAGCATAGAATGAATAAATGATTCTAAGCAGAATAAGCTATTGGAGCACTCAGGCCTCAGAGTAATGTGAATGATTCATCTCTTCCCCTCACACCCCCAAATATTTAGCTCAAGATCCAAATTCAGGTGACCTAGCTACCACACTTCTGGAAAGCAGCAACTAAGTTTTTCCCGGATGCCTGAATAAAACCTTTGCCAAAAATTTAAAGAAATGGCCCCAAAACAAAACCAGAAAAAACCATTACAGCGAACAGGCCAATGATGAGAAGTAAACACAGCAACACATGTCGGGTCAGTTGCTGGTCTCCACTCTGTAGATACTGTTCTTCTTCCTGGGCTAATATGCAGCTCTGGGAGTTACAGCGACTCACACAATGATTGTCTATAAAAGAGTAAGCACAACAATTTGTAATCAGAGCTTTTTATCTAAATGCATTTTAAATTTGTAATGACTTCCTAAGAGAAACAACAGAAAAGCACATTCAGCTAAGAATCAGTATATTATTTTAGATGAAATTGGAAGAAAGCTCCTTCATGTTGCTTTAGAAGAATTCTAGCTGAAATGTTTTTATCTCAAAAAACATAAGTAGAATACAATAGTTCCCTTTTACACTATTCAACAATGTTATATATATAATTATCTAACATAAGTTATATAATTTGGTCTTTAAAAATTATACATAATTTGCCCGGGTGTGGTGGCTCATGCCTGTAATCCCAGCACTTTGGGACGCCGAGGCAGGCAGATTACTTGAGATTAGGAGTTCAAGACCAGCCTGGCCAACACGGTGAAACCTCATCCCTACTAAAAATACAAAAATTAACTGGGTGTGGTGGCGGGCACCTGTAATCCCAGCTACTTGGAAGGCTGAGGCAGGAGAATCGCTTGAACCCAGGAGGCAGAGGTTGTGGTGAGCCAAGACTGCACCACAGAGTAAGACTCTGTCTCAAAAAAAATTTTTTTAAATAAAAAAATAAAAATTATATATAATTTTTATATAATTAATATAATTAAGTATAAATTATAATTTGTATTTATTTTATATATTATATAAATAATATATACACATTACATATATAATTATATAAAAATTATATATATGTTATAAATGTATATTATATATAAGTATATATTATAATCATAAATTTATATATAATTATATATGTAATTTATGTATATTATATAAATTACAAATTAATATATAAGCATATATAAATAAAAATTTTATATTTAATATTTATAATTTACATATATAAATTATATATTAAATATATAATATATATTAGATATTATATATATCCTAAGTGAATTAACACAGGAACGGAAAACCAAGTACTGCATGTGCTTACTTATAAGTGGGAGCTAAATATCAGATACTCATGGACATAAAGATGGCAACAATAGAAACGGGACTACTAGAGGTGAGGAGGGAGGAAGGAGGACAAGGGTTGAAAAAGTATATAATATATATTATATTTTTATTTTTATATTGTATATATTAAAATTATATACATATAATTTTAAAGGCCGAATTAATAACTCAAGTTTTATCACTGATAAATCTACATATTAGTCATGAATACCCTATTTTGGCTAACTGTAAAACAAATTACTATTATCTCTTACCTCTCATTAAAGAGTTTACAATTTGCCTTAACCCCTGCCTTTCACCATATACAAAAATTAACTCAAGATGGACTAAAGATTTAAATGTAATGTCTCAGCCAGGCACGGTGGCTCATGCCTGTAATCCTAGCAATTTGGGAGGCTGAGATGGGCGGATCACTTGAGGTCAGGAGTTCAAGACCTGCCTGGCCAACATGGTGAAAACTTGTCTCTACTAAAAATACAAAAATTAGCCAGGCATGGTGGCGGCCGACTGTAATCCCAGCTATTTGGGAGGCTGAGGCAAGGGAATTGCTTGAACCCGGGAGGCAGAGGTTACAGTGAGCCAACATCATGCCATGGCACTCCAGCATGGGCAACAGAGCAAGACTGTGTCTCAAAAAAAAGTAATGCCTCAAACTATAAGAATCCTAGAAGAAAACCTAGGAAACACCATTCTGGACATCGACCTTTGGGAAGAATTTATGACTCAGTCCTCAAAAGCAATTGTAACAAAAACACTATACTGGGAAGTTTTAAGGTAAAAACAAAAACAAAACCAAAAATTGACAAATGGGACCTAATTAAACTAAAGAGCTTCTGCATAGCAGAAGAAACTATGAACAGAGTAAACAGACAACCTACAGAATGGGAGAAAATATTTGCACACTATGCATCTAACAAGGCCTAATATCCAGAATCTATAAGGAACTTAAACAATTGAACAAACAAAACACAAATAACTCCATTAAAAAATGCACAAAAGACATGAACAGACACTTCTCAAAGAAGACATACAAGCGGCCAACAAACATGAAAAAATGCTCCACATCACTAATCATCAGAGAAATCAAAACCACAATGAGATACCGTTGCATCAGTCAGAAGGGCTATTATTAAAAAATCAATAAACAACAGATGCTGGTGAGGCTGCAGAGAAAAGGGAATGCTTTATACCATTGGTGGGAATGTAAATTAGTTCAGTCACTGTGGAAAGCAGTCTGGAGATTTCTCAAAGAACTTAGAACAGGACTACCATATGACCCAGCAATCCCATTACTGGGTACATATCCAAAAGAAAAAAAATGGTTCTACCAAAAGACTCATGCACTTGCATGTTCATCACAGCACTACTCACAACAGCAAAGCATGGAATCAAACTAGGTGCCCATCGATGGTGGACTGGATAAAGAAAATGTGCTACATATATACCATGGAATACTATGTAGCCATAAAAAGAATGAAATAGGCCAGGCACAGTGGCTCATGCCTGTAGTCCCAGAACTTTGGGAGGACAAGGCGGGCAGATCACTTGAGCTCAGGAGTTCGAGACCAGCCTGGGCAACATGGCGAAACCCTGTCTCTAAAAAACTAAACAAGTCCGGATGCGGTGGCTCAAGCCTGTAATCCCAGCACTTTGGGAGGCTGAGGTAGGCGGATCACCTGAGGTCAGGAGTTTGACACCAGCCTGACCAATATGGTGAAATCCCGTCTCTACTAAAAATATAAAAATTAGCCGGGCATGGTGGCAGGTGCCTGTAGTCCCAGCTACTCGGGAGGCTGAGACAGGAGAATTGCTTGAACCTGGGAGGCGGAGGTTGCAGTGAGCCAAGATCGTGCCACTGCACTCCAGCCTGGACGACAGAGCGAGACTCCATCTCAAAAACAAAACAAAACAAAAATTAGCCAGGCGTGGTTGCACACGTCCGTAGTCCTGGCTACTTGGTAGGCTGAGGTGGGATGATGGCTTGAGCCTAGAAGGCAACAGTTGCAGTGAGCTGCGCACTCCAGCCTGGGTGGCAGAACCAGATCCTGTCTTGAAAAAAAAAAAAAAAAAAGAATGAAATAATATCCTTTGCAGCAACATGGATGCATCTGGAGGCCATAATCCTAAGTGAATTAACACAGAAACAGAAAACCAAGTGCTGCATGTGCTCACTTATAAGTGGGAACTAAACATCAGATACTCATGGACATAAAGATGGTAATGATGGAAACTGGGGACTACGAGAGGTGGAAGGGAGGGAGAGGGCGAGGGCTAAAAAACTACTGGGTACTATGCTTAGTACCTGGGTGATGGGATCATTTGTTTGTACCCCAAACCTCAGCATCACACAATATACCCAGGTAGCAAAACTGCACACGTACCCACTGAATCTAAAGTAAAAGTTGAAAAAAACTTTGCCTTAGGAAACACCTTTGAGGAACCATAAAAGTATTATATGCCATGTTTTGTTCACATATGGATACAAACACAAGTCACAGGCATGACTCTTTTCTGGCCAAAAATAGAGGTGAGGGACTTTTCACAGGAAGCCTTTGTTTTTCTACCTTAGCTCCATTCTATATATGGGAGAAAAAGCAAAGAAAAACATTTTTTTTACAAAATAGGTGTCTAGTCCAACATATAGTCTTATACAAGTCAGTGATTAAAAACCACAATTCTATAGCTCTTGCCCTCAAGCTAAAAGAAAAAATTTGTATTTCCTAAAACCACATTTTAGAAAAGGCCATGTATACCCATTAAACATGGTCTAGCACAATTGCTGATGGCATGGGGGAAGGTTCATAATGTTGCTAAGTATAAAGAAAGTAGGTTGCCAAACTGTCTCTGTAGTATGATCCTATTTGAATAAAAATTATTTGTATATATGTGTGGAAAAATCCTGGAAGTATACCTATATATAATAAATCTGGTTTTAAAATATTGTGTACAAGCCAGGCACGGCAGCTGACGCCTGTAATCCCAGCACTTTGGGAGGCCGAGGTGGGAGGATCACTTGAGGTCAGGAGTTTGAGACCAGCCTGGCCAACATGGTGAAACCCCGTGTCTACTAAAAATACAAAAAAAAATTAGCTGGGTGTGGTGGCAGGTGCCTGTAATCCCAGCTACTTGGGAGGCTGAGGCAGGAGAATTGCTTGAACCCAGGAGGCAGAGGTTGCAGTGAGCCAAGATTGCGCCACTGCACTCTAGCCTGGATGACAGAGTGAGACTCCATCTCAAAAAAAAAAAAAAAATTTTTCTGTACAGATATTACAAAAATGGATAAAAATAAATCTTACTATCTTTCATTTGCTTTTTCATACATTGTTGCCATTCAACAATCTAAATGTGATACTTATTTTTGCCTTTGTACTATGCCAAGGGGTAGAGAATAAATTATATTGTCAACTCTAAAAATTCTAATTTGCCCATGGTTTAATTTCCTTCAGGCTTTATTTTAGGCTTAGGGATGATACTAAATTGTATGATTAGATGAAGTCCCTATATAATGGCTCTCATTCTATATAATTTTTATAAAATATGATCAGAAAATCCAAGCCCCTATAATTTAAGGGAATTTTCAACGATCAACATTTTGTTTGTTTATTTTTGAGACAGGGTCTTGCTCTGTTGCTCAGACATGATCATGGCCTATTGCAGCTGCAAACTCCTGGGCTCAAGCGATCCTCCCACCTCAGCCTCCTGGGTAGCTGGGATTACAGGCATGAGCCACTGCATTCAGCTAATTTTTTTGATTCTTTGTAGAGATAGGGTCTGGCTATGTTGCCCAGGCTAGTCTTGAACTCCTGGGCTCAAGCACAATCCTCTTGCCTTTGCCACCCAAAGTGCTGGGATTATAGGAGTGAGCCACCACGCTCAGCCAAGAATCAACATTATTAATGAAGAAAATGACAGATAAGCAAAGCCTAAGGAGATTTGGGGAGGGAAAAAGAAATTTGCCAAATCAGATTACATGTTGAATTTGTTAATGGATTTTACTACTAGGTATATTGTGTAGGGAGATAACAATAAGGAGGAAAACCTTGGGAATTCTGATGTAAAGAAACGATTTTAGAAAAAAAGCAGACAGATAAAACAAAGACAGTGTAACTGCCAGAAAGGGTTTCTTGTAAAAGAAAAAAAAGTCAGTGAATGTTTCATATCTGATATGTTTTCACTACTTTTTATGGAAATGTGAATTCTATTATTATTTAAGATTCACTCCTTGCCAGCAGATAGCCAAATATAAATCCCATCTGAATAACAATAATTACTACTGCTACTACATATTTTAATGAGCATTTACTATGTATACCACATACTGTGCTAAGTGATTTGCATACATTGTTTTCTATAATCCTTACATTTCTTATATAAAAACATAATGCCTTTAGCAATAATACAGTTGACATAGGCCTTATCAAAAAGAGCATTTTTGGGGGTTTCCCTTTTTAGTTTGATTATAAACAAGTATAATCAATGAAAAATGCACTGCAATTCCACATAAGTATGTTCGGTTGTTTTGAATAATTTGAAATTTAGGCCACAAATGTAATTCAGCCTCTTAGTCAAAAGGTTATTACTTTTTTTTTTCTTTTCCCTAGATGGAGTCTTGCTCTGTCACCCAGGTTGCAGTGCAGTGGCGTGATCTTGGCTCACTGCAACCTCCGCCTCCTGTGTTCAAGCAATTCTCCTGCCTCAGCCTCCCAAATAGCTGGGATTACAGGTGCCCACCACCACACCCAACTAATTTTTGTATTTTCATTAGAGACGGGGTTTCACCATGTTGGCCAGGCTGGTCTCGAACTCCTGACCTTGTGATCCACCCACCTCGGCCTCCCAAAGTGCTGGGATTACAGGCGTGAGCCACCTTGCCTGGCCAAGAGGTTATTACTTTTAAAGGTGTTTGTTCCTTATTTTATAAGAATGGCCATATTTAAAGCATAAAGATTCAAAATATAATTAAGAACTAATTAATTAGTCCTGGTCCTAGGGGATGAGAATGGGGGAAAAGCCTGTTTCTAAAACAAGAAAAAAGCTTCCCTCTCTCCACCTCCCACCAAAATGCCCTTTAGGGCAAACTTCCTGGATTTGTCACTTGGGTTAAATTTATTGGAAAATGTGTGTATGACACTACCTATTAGCACTTTGTGAGAACTTTATTTTTTAAAGTGAGTATTCTGTCTATACACAATTATTCCCTATTAGCACTTCTTTGCTCTTAATTGAGGATCTATATTCTTGATGTTTGTAACTTCTATAGATATTCTATGTAGAGTTCTTTTGAGGGATAAGAATAAGGAATCTTCTGGCTGGGCGTGGTAGCTCACGCCTGTAATCCCAGCACTTCGGGAGGCCGAGGCAGGCAGATCACGAGTCAGGAGATCGAGACCGTTCTGGCTAACACAGTGAAACTCCGTCTCTACTAAAAATACAAAAAATTAGCTGGGCATGGTGGTGGGCGCCTGTAGTCCCAGCTACTCAGGAGGCTGAGGCAGGAGAATGGCGTGAACCTGGGAGGCACAGCTTGCAGTGAGCCAAGATCGCGCCACTGCACTCCAGTCTGGGTGACAGAGCAAGACTCCGTCTCAAAAAAAAAAAAAAAAAAAAAGAATAAGGAATCTTCTGTCCCTTAATCCCATCCTCATAGTCCAGAGGCACTTACTTTTCTCAAACGAAGGAATCACAGGCTCACTGGTGCTTGTGTTTGCTATTGGCTCTATTGATGGGCAGTGTAATTCACCATTTCCCATGGAGCAGGAGCAGCAACCTATATCAATCAAATAGTATGTGAGAGTAGAGCCCAACCACAACATAAATGGACAATTTTAAGAAATGCCAAAGAAAACAAAACAAAATCCACTCACACACACTTCCCATGTAGCCTCAATAGTTTTCACATGGTATCTATCCAAAAGTATTCAAATGTTCTCACTCATATACAAAATTAAAAAAACTTAAATCTCATAGAAGCACTGAGTGTGGCCAGGCATGGTAGCTTACACCTGTTGCTTCAGGAGGCTGAGGTGGCAGGATCACTTAAGGCTAGGAATTTTTTTTGTTTTGTTTTGTTTTTTTGTTTTTTGAGGTGGAGTCTCACTCTGTTGCCCAGGCTGGAGTGCAGTGGCACAATCTTGGCTCACTGCAACCTCCGTCTCCTGGGTTCAAGCGATTGTCCTGCCTCAGCTTCCGAGTAGCTGGGATTACAGGCACCTGCCACCAGGCCCAGCTAATTTTTGAATTTTTAGTAGAGACAGGGTTTCACCATGCTGGCCAGGCTGGTCTAGAACTCCCGACCTCAGGCGATCTGCCCGCCTCGGCCTCCCAAAGTGCTGGGATTACAGGTGTGAGCCACCATGCCCAGCTGAGGCTAGGAACCTAAGATCAGCCTGGGTAATACAGCAAGACTCTGTCTTTACAAAAAGCTTTTTAAAAAATAGCTGGGCATGCTGGCATATGCCTATAGTACAGCTTCTTGGGAGGATGAGGTGGGAGGACTGCTTGAGTCCAGGAGTTCAAGATTACAGGGAGCAGTCACACTCCAGCCTGGGGAAAGAAGGAAGGAAGGAAGGAAGAAGGGAAGGAGGGAAGGAGGGAAGGAGGGAGGGAGGGAGGGAAGGAAGGGAAAGGAAGGAAAGGAAAGGAAGGGAAGAAAGGGAAGGGAAGGAAGGAAAAGGAAGGGAGAGGAAGGAAGGGAAAGGAAGGAAAGGGAAGGAAAGGGAAGGAAGGGAAGGGAAGGAAGGGAAAGGAAGGAAAAGAAGGAAAAGGAAGGAAGGGAAAGGAAGGAAAAGGAAGGAAGGGAAGGAAGGGAAAGGAAGGAAGAGAAGGAAGGGAAAGGAAGGAAGGATGAGTAGTGGGTACCGGATACTTGGGCGGGTAGGGGGTGGCAGGGATGGGGTCAACAGGTACAAAGTTACATTAGAATAAGTTCTAGTGCCCTATCATACAGTATGGTGGCTATAGTCAACAAAGATACTGTACATCTCAAAATAGAAGAGAGGATTTTGTATGTTCCTACAACAAAGAAATTATACATTTTGAAGTGATAGATATGCTAATTACCCTGATTTGATCATTACACAATGATCTCCAGCCTGGGCGACAAAGCGAGACTCCATCTCAAAAAAATAAAAATAAAAATAACAACAACAACAACAACAAAAACACAACAAATGACCAAACAAAGAAATTAGTGAGCTTCGGTTTTAAAGGCCCTGAAGAGAAGTGATAACATGAGTGCCGAGTGCTGGACGGACCAAAGAATGGAAGGTTCACTGGGTAGTTCAGGCAGCTGCAGGGAGAGGTGGCAGAATAGGCTCGGAGAGGGATATGGCTGGCAGTGGAAGGGCTTGGGCACTATGTGCAGCACTTTGGGCATCACGGGCACTGCAAGGCCCTTGCAGCCTCTGAAGCAGGAGCCTGATGTGGCCAGAACTCTGTGAGGAAGGTTAATTTGGCCATTTCCCTTATAAAACAGACTGGACCAGAGTGACAAGAAACAGGAAGTTCAGTTAGGAGGGAATTACAAGAATCCAGCAGAGAGACTGGAGGCCCAAGTGGGGAGATGGGAGGTCAGGGGGAGGAGGGGGACCCTGCAGAGGGAGAACTCCATGCCCTGAATGGCTAATTCACCTCAAGGGGAAACAGCAGAGATGTTGCTGAGCTGGGAAGTTCTAAAGAATGATAGAACCACTAAAAGAAAGATAATTGTTTAAAAAGCTCCAGTACCTTTGACAAAGAGAACAAGTGCTGTCCACATATTCAGAAAGAGATGTAAATAATTTTTTATTTTTTTTTAGATGAAGTTTCGCTCTGTCACCCAGGCTGGAGTGCAGTGGCACAATCTTGGCTCACTGCAACCTCTGCCTCCCAGGTTCAAGCGATTCTCATGCCTCAGCCTCCCGAGTAGCTGGGTCTACAGGCATCTGCCACCACAGCCTGGCAAATTCTTGTATTTTTAGTAGAGACGGGGTTTCACCATGTTGGCCAGGCTGGTCTCAAACACCTGACCTCAAGTGATCTGCTTGCCTTGGCTTCCCAAAGTTCTGGGATTACAGGTGTGAGCCACCACGCCTGGCTGAGATATAAATAATATATGTGTAGACAGCAGGAAATCTGGGATTGGATCTGTATAAAGGGGTCAGGTTAGAGATGCAACATTAGGAACAAAGTACAAAGCGTTCACATTAAAGCCATGGGAACTTACCTATTTCCTGTGACCCAGGAATTACCATCCTAGGTATAATTTTTTTTTTTTTTGAGACAGTGTCTCGCTCCGTTTCCCAGGCCAGAGTGCAGTGGTGCACTCTTGGCTTACTGCAGCCTCTGCTTTCCAGGCTCTGGTGATCCTCCCACCTCAGCCTCCTGAGTAGCTCGGACTACAGGCACATGCCACCATGCCTAGCTAATTTTTTATTTTTTGTAGAGATGGGTTTTGCCATGTTGCCCAGGCTGGTCTCCAACTCCTGAGCTTAGGCAATTCACCTGCCTCAGCCTCCCAAAGTGCTAGAATTACAGGTGTGAAACACTGCACTCAGCAACATCCTAGGTATAATCTTGATGTATCTTGATGTATACTCAAGGAGATGTGAATAAAGCTGTTCATTACAGCATTGTTTCTAACAGCAAAATATTTTAAAGCAACTTAATCCATCAGTAAGGAAATTAATAAATAAAATTTGGTATATGCATATAATTGATTACATCTACAAAATGAATTCAAAAATATTGAGTGCAAGAAGACAACTACAGTATAAGATTTATATAAAAATGTAAAAGCATATAAAAATACTATATATTGTTGATGGAAAACCACACATATTGTAAAAGTATAGTAAAATTGTGCTCTGGAAGGATACAATCCAAATTCATAATAGTGGTTACTTCTGGAGTTAACAGGAATGAAAGATTCTAACAAACATTCTGACTTTATTGGTAAGTTTTATTTCTTTTAAAAAAGAAAACTGGGCCAGGCGCAGTGGCTCATGCCTGTATTCCCAGCACTTTGGGAGGCTGACGCGGACAGATCACTGGAGGTCAGAAGTTCGAGACCAGCCTGGCCAACATGGTGAAACCCCACCTCTACTAAAAATACAAAAATTAGCCAGGCATGGTGGCACACACCTGTAGACCCGGCTACTTGGGAAGCTGAAGAGGGAGGATTACTTGAACCCAGGAGGTGGAAGTTGCAGTGTGCCAAGACTGCTCCACTGCGCTCCAGCCTGAGAGACAGAGAAAGACTTTGTTTCAAAAGAAGAGAAAGACTTTGTTTCAAAAGAAGAGAAGAAGAGAAGAGAAGCACCATACAATAAATAAGTTAATATATTTGATTACAAATCAAGACACAAAGAAATCTCAGTCCTGATAGGCTTAGGCAAATACTGAAGTCCTGTCTTAGACTTTTTTTGAGACAGAGTCTTGCTCTGTCGTCCACACTGGAATGCAGTGGCACGATCTCAGCTCACTGCAACCTCTGCCTCCCTGGTTCAAGTGATTCTTCTGCCTCAGCCTCTGGAGTAGCTGGGATTACAGGCACTCGCCACCACACCTAGCTAATTTTTGTATTTTTAGTAGAGATGGTGTGTCACCATGTTAGCCAGGCTGATCTCAAACTCCTGACCTTGTGATCCGCCCACCTCAGCCTCCCAAAGTTCTGGGATTAGAGGTGTGAGCCACCGCACCAGGCCTTGACTTTTTTTTTAAAGACAGGATCACGTCTATTGCCCAGGCTGGATTGCTGTGGCGTGACCATGGCTCACTGCAGCTTCGACCTCCTGGGCTCAAGCAATCCTCTTGCCTCAGCCTCCTGAGTAGCTAGGACTACAGGTGTGTACCACCACATCCAGCTAATTTTTTATTTTTTGTAGAGTCAGGGTCTCACTATGTTGCCCAGGCTGGTCTTGAACTCCTGGGCTCAAGCAATCCTTCCAAAGTGCTGGGGTTACAGGTGTGAGCAACCATACCCAGCTTTGTCCTAGACTTTTAAAAGCCAGATGCAAAAATTCAGGATTGGAGAGAAACTGTTCAGTAATGTACTCGGGGTGGGAGGCAGGTTTTTAGTCGCTCATAAATTCAAGATGAAATCATCAGAGTAAGTTAATGCAATGTTAGGCAGAATTAAAAGTTTCTTTTCTAAGTAAGGACAGGAATGATTCTCTTACTCTTCAGTCAACAAGCATTCATCAAATATTGAATGCTCACTGTGTCCTAGGACCATGGTAACTGGAATGTTATACTCAGATTTAAGCATCCCATTTTAAGAGGTACACTGAGAAACTAAAATGAATCCTTGGTGTCTCATGCATCTCAAACTTAGAAGGGTCAAATTGAACTCATTATCTTCCCCTACATATTCTGTTCTCTCTGAATTCTTCTTAGGTAATACCCACAATTATACATTCACTTAAACTAGATTTCTGGAAGTCGTTCTCAGTTTCTCTCTTAGCCCACACCCAGCTTCTAATCAATTACCAAACCCTGTCAATACAACTTTGCCTGAGTTTGGCCTCTCCTGTTTATCCAATACCTACTGCCTTAGTATAGGCCCCGAAGACTCAACTCTGCCATTATAGCATGAAGGTAGCCATAGATGATATATAAATGAATGAGCATGGCTATGTTTCAATAAAATTATGGACATGAAATTAAAATTTCATGTAGTTTTTAAGAGTCACGAAATATTTGTCTTCTTTTAATTTTTCTTCAACCCTTTAAAAATGTAAAAAACATTTTTAGGCTGGGTGCAGTGGCTCACACCTGTAATCCCAGCACATTGGGAGGCCGAGGCAGGTGGATCACCTGAGGTCAGGAGTTCTAGACCAGCCTGACCAATATGGTGAAACCCCATCTCTACTAAAAATACAAAAATTAGCCAGGCGTGGTGGCATGCGACTGTAGTCCCAGCTACTGGGGAGGCTGAGACAGGCGAATTGCTTGAACCCAGGAGGTGGAGGTTACGGTGAGCCAAGATCGCACCACTGCACTCCACCCTGGGTAACAGAGTGAGACTCTGTGGCAAAAATAAATAAATAAAGAAACAAACAAAGAAAAAAAAACATTTTTAGCTGGTGGACCATACAAAAACAGGTGGTGGGCCAGATTTGGCCTATGGACTATAGTTTGCCCAAAACTGACTTATATCATTAATCTGGCTTCAAACAGGCCTCCTTTAGTTCATATTATTGATGGTGCTTGCCTGATACAATATTGTTAAATTAACTTATGTATGTGCTTCGTTTCCTAGTTAGGGCCTTCCTTCAGTTGCTACTTTTTTCTATATTCTCAGGTCCAGGGAAGTTTTAGGATTTAACAAAAGTGTATACTCACAATAAGACTTATAAACAAAAATCTAATGAATAATTTTACAAGCAAGTTTGTTGACTGTGATTCAAATTCTTCATTTGACAAGCACTCATGATATTCAAACTAGTTCAAGGAAGTTTCCCATAAACAAAACATTTAGGATACATGCTATAAAGGCATGTAGCAGTTTCTTTATATTTAAAGATCAGGCTGGCTCATGCCTGTAATCCCAGCACTGTGGGAGGCCGAGGCGGGTGAATCGCCTGAGCTCAGCAGGTCGAGACCAGCCTGGGCAACATGGCGAAACCCCATCTCTACTAAAAATACAAAAATTAGCAGGGCATGGTGGCAGGCATCTGTAGTCCTAGCTACTCTGGAGGCTCAGGTGGCAGAACTGCTTAAACACAGGAGGCGGAGGTTGCAGTAAGCTGAGATCATGCCACTGCACTCCAGCCTGGATGATAGAGCAAGATTCTGTCTCAAATAAATAAAAATAAAATTAAAAAGATCATACTTGTTTCTGGAATAGAGCTTGTAAAAAGTTCTGGTTCATTTATTGGTGCTGGACTCTCCTCAAAAGCAGTATTTCCAGGCTCCACCACTTTGTGGCTCTGAGACTGATCGAAACCTTCATAGCTTCCTGCTTGGGCAGTCCGGTTCATGCACATGAGGGATATGCTAGCTATCAGGATGCTGCAGAACAGGGTGACCGCTGTGGTGATCATCTGCCAACATGAAAAAAAGATATCAGGCCACTTTTCACAACTTCATCTTGATAATCTTAGGGCACATTTTTTTTTTTTTTTTTTTTGAGATGGAGTCTTGCTCTGTCGCCCAGGCTGGAGTGCAGCGACACAATCTTGGCTCACTGCAACCTCTTCCTCCCAGGTTCACGCCATTCTCCTGCCTCAGCCTCCTGAGTAGCTGGGACTACAGGTGCCCGCCACCACACCCAGCTAATTTTTTGTATTTTTTAGTAGAGACAGGGTTTCACCATGTTAGCCAGGATGGTCTCAATCTCCTGATCTCGTGACCCACCCGCCTCGGCCTCCCAAACTGCTGGGATTACAGGTGTGAGCCACCGCACCTGGCCATCTTAGGGCACATTTTTGATGGACAATATATCTCCACAGTTTTAAACACTCTAGAACAGTAGCTCTTTTAAAAAGGTAAGTGTATATAAGGAATGTAAGTTACTTGGAGAGAAATTAGGGTTTGCTTGTAATTACACAAGGTTTTAGATGCTGCTTTCATTGTATAACAATTGGTTACCAACATAGCCACTGGTTTCCTTTACAAGGAATCTAAATGATTTCTCTCCGATGTTTTCTTTACTCCTGTTTCTGCTCACTTTCACGTATAATTCACGCATACTTCAGTCACTAAGATGTTTTTCTGGTAATGATATTAAAAATAATTATAGCTAATATTTATTGAGCACTAACCAGATGCCAAGACTAGTCTAAATCTTTTATATGTATAATCTTATTTATTCTCACAAAAACACAATAAAATCCAAAATTGCAAAACAGAAAAAAAGAGTAAGAAATCAAAATTATGTGGAGAGGCTTTTTAAAAACACATCTTTGGAATCCACCCCTAAAGAATTCTGCAGGTCCCACAAGCCACTTACTCTATAGCTTTTCAAGAATATTTTTCCTAGATACGTTTTGTCCTGAAATTTATATTTATGATAGGATTAAGAGTCAAGAATTTGACCTTTATTATTACTGCTAACTTATTAAATGGTTTTAAATTAATCACTCTTTTCTCCAGCACAGGAAACACAATTCCTAAGTGTGATTAAGAACATTCAATAAGTTTTAAGCATTTAGAAATCTTCAGCTAAAAATGGACTTAGACATGTAAAATGTTCATGTTCTAGATGAGACAAAGTGATATAGGATCACCAATCTGATATGCAATAAATTGAAATAGATTTTCAAAGTTAATTTTAATGTAAGTCTAGCAAGGCACATAACGAGCTAAAAAGAGACATTCTCAAGAACAGAACTGCCAGTAAACTCTTCCCACCTGTTCTTTTCCATAAAAGAAGGCTGAGTCAATGCTATCTCCATTGTGTTTTCCAGTTATCAAAAGAACACCAACAAGGAGAGCAGGAATTCTGTAATCACAAGGGATATTGGGAGAGAAAAAGAAAGGATGAATAGTAACTGTCTATATGGAAAGGTGTAAGCAAACAGAGAACTACCAACTTACCCCCAGCCAGATATTATGATTATTCCAACAGGAATTTGTACCCTCTCTCGCTTTTTCAAAAGAAACAAAGAAATTGCTAGAAGGCCTAAGAATAAGAAGATTGAAAGAGAGACAGTTACTCAACATTGATCAGACTTCATGAAACTTTATTTCCTTTTTATTTTTTTAAACCAAGCTTATTTCATAGTAGTGTGTGGTTTTTGCTTTAGAATTTATTCCTTCTAAATAAATGCTATCCTCAATATTTTGAAGCAAGTTTTAATTCAAAATCATTCATTGTTTCCCTCATATATTGTTTCTTTACTCAATTCTTTTTATCTGTGAGGATTTATTTTATTTTCTCTCTGGTTTTTGTTGTTTGTTTTTTGGATAGGGTCTCACTCTGTTGCCCAGGCTGGGGTGCAGAGGTGTGGTCACAGCTCCCTGCAGCCTTGACCTCTGGGTTCAAGTAATCCTTCCACCTCAGCCTCCTGAGTAGCTGGGACCACAGCCACATGCCACCATGCCTGGCTAAATAAGAATTTTTTTTTTTTTGTAGAGACAGAGTCACACTATGTTGCCCTAGCTGGTATTGAACTCCTGAGCTCAGTGGATCCTCCCACTTCTGCCTCCCAAAGTACTGGGATTACAGGCATGAGCCACTGCGTCTGGAGAAGTATTTCTTTCCAAAAGCCCTAATCATTTTATTGTTTTGATTCATGTGTTTGGAATCTAAGTATAACTGAAAAACATTTTTTTTTCTTTAGACAGAGTCTTACTCTGTTGCCCAGGCTGGAGTTCAGTGGCATGATCTTGGTTCACTGCAACCTCTGCCTCCCGGGTTCAAGCAATTTTCATGCCTTAGCCAAACAAGTAGCTGGGATTACAGGTGTGCACCACCATGTCAGGCTAATTTTGTATTTTTAGTAGAGATGGGTTTCACCATGTTGCTCATGCTGGTCTTGAACTCCTGGCCTCAAGTGATCCACCTGCCTTGGCCTCCCAAAGTTCTGGAATTATAGGCATAAGCCACTATGCCCAGCTGGAAAAACATTTTTTAACTGAATACAGGACAATTCTAAAAATAAAAACATCCCCCTCTTCTGGTGCTAAGAAGTATGGGCAACTCTTACCCAGGTTATGTTTTTAGAAAACGCCCTAAGTATAATGATAGCACTTAATACAAACACACTGAATTTAATACAAACACAAATGTTTTGAAGTTCTTGAACTTTCCTTACAACTTATATGTAATTATGTATACAAGTAACATTTTATTTAATAAATTCTACATAGTTATAGGATCTTAGAACTTTAAAGTTGAAAGGGACCTCTATTTTTAAATGAGCACCTTAAATGTGGAAATGAGGGTTTGCCCAAGTCATACAGCCAGCAGAGGGCAGAGTGAGACTAGAAACCTAGCCTTTTGACACAAGCTAAATTCTTTGTTTCTTGAATCAGTTTCTCAAACTCAGATTTGTGGACCCCTAGGTCCCTAGGTACCCTAGGGTACCTAAGACATATTCTTCAGGATCTGAGAATTTCTATGAGAAATTTTAAGTCTTTTTTTTCTTTTTTCTTTTTTCAATGGTAGTCAGCTGTGTATCCACCTTGCAACCAACGTGCAGTCTCATGATTTCAGAATTTACATTGGGTTTATTTTTATTTTATTTTAGAGATGGGGGTCTCACTTTTTTACCCAGGTTGGGGTACAGTAGCACAATTACAGCTCAAAATTCTGGGCTCAAGGGATCCTCCTGCCTCAGCCTCCTGAGTAGCTGGGACTACAGGCATGTACCAGCATGCAAAGCTAATTTTCAAATTTTTTATAGAGAGAGGGTCTTACTATATTGCCCAAGCTAGTCTCGAACTACTGGCCTCAAGCGATCCTCCTGCCTGGATCTCCCAAAGTGTTGGGATTACAGGCATGAGCCACTGTGCCTGGCCAGAGCTTACAATGGGTTTTATATTAAGTTTGAGTCAAGTGAAGGCCAAATGATATTACAACACACAGTCCAAATGAAATGGTAGTTTGAAGAAAGAATATCAGTGAGATAACAAGGTCAAAACCCCACATATGGAAGTAAAGGCAAGGCAAAAAAGCCATAGCAGTGAGTTCCATTTTATGTTGCAAGCTATGATTTACATTAGCAAAACAAGATCCTTTGTCGTGTTAATTAATGTTGCTAATTAGAATTACTGGGTTTGTAGTTTTGTTTGAATAGAATCTGTGAATTTGCTTTGGTTTTAGAATTGCATATTAGCTGTATATAAAGAATACATACCTAGATTTAAGATTGTCCAGATTAAATAACACTGTGCTAGATTTAATATAAATTGACATTGAGGTCCTTGAGAATTGGTTTTCTTTACCACTTTTCCTCCCTCAATCCATTTGTACACTGTGTAGTTGCAGTGCCAGGGAAACAAGTAACCAATCACAAAAGGGTGCCATCTTTGTTACAGTAGCAAAGGCAGTCTTTAAAATTCTAATGTGCATCACTCCTGCCTTGTGAAAAGAACTGTATACAAACAGGCAGAATCCAGCTAGCCCTGGATGTCTCACTGAAGCTGTGAGAGCTGCTGCCTAAATCAGTCTATCTTTTTGGGCCTATTTCTCAGTTTGCAAAATGAAGGATTTAAGTTAGACCAGTGTTTCCTAAGGTGTAGAGATTATAGGTGTCACAAAGGTGAAAATGTTTTGACTAGTTATATGTTTATTTTAATGCATATTTGAAAAAAACTAATTAGCAAATGAAACCTGGGATTTTACTGATATAAGGCTCAACTGATTAAAGTTTAAAAAAAAGTAAATCAATTTTAAGGAAAAAAGAACAAGTAGTATGCAGATATGGCAAAAATTGTGAGGATGGTATGAAAATGAGTAGAACTAAAAATGATCGAATGGGATGACTTAAAATGACATTTTCAGGTCTAAAATTCTGTCATAGCATAATAATCTGATGGTTAAAGGGCACCTTTATTGGGTTTTGGGAATTCAGAACGACTTCTTTGAATAGACTTTGGCGTGCATGCTTGAAGGGGGTTTCAGAGAGACTTAGGACATTTTAATTGATTGATCTAGTTGCTGCTCTCTTATTCTGATTATAAAGTTAACCTGAATAAGCCTAGTTATTAGACATCAAGTTGGTCCATCGATATTTTGAAATATAAAGTCTTTAGGCTCTTTTAATTTGACATGGCATAAAAACTCATGCTATGCAAGATGTAGTTGCCTTTAAGAAGCACAAACCATCTTCTGTTTGTGCTGAATTTTTCATTCCATGATTCCTCACCACATTGTTGCTTCACTTCAAAAGGCTATTGACTGAGATGGGACCTGCTTTTGATCCTGAAGGCATGAAATCAAAGGTCCGTCCTTTGTGGCCACTTCCTGACACCTACCTCCTACCATTCTACTATTTCCTTTCATGTGCCATTTTATAGGTTCAAATTTGTAGGATGAATACAAAACAGCCAGACAGAATTTTTCACAAACATACCAGAATGCATGCATCCACATAAATATTATACTTCAAAATAGCAATGTGCTACAACATTTTGAATATCCTTTTTGGAGCCAGCTGAAATGAGAAACAGTCTTTCTCACTGGGTCCTTCTCTATTTCCATGCCTTTTTATTCCCTTAGTTTTCTTCTTCTCTTATTACCTCTAATTCTTCTATTTAATAACTAACATAGTTCCATTTATTTAGTGCCTACCATGTACCAGACATAAATACTCACATTTCATTTTGTCCTCAAAGTAACTCTGTAAGGTGCTGTAACCTAGTTTTACAAATGAGGAAACTGAGGTTTCAAAAGTTAAGTAATTTGCATGAGGCAGAGCCAGAATTTCCCTGTTCAGCAGGACTCGATAGTGAGCTCTGGAACACACCTCACGCATCTTTCCCATTCCCGCCTTTCTCCATCTGCCTACAGTATCTTCCCTCTTGTCTCCAAAAGGGAGCAGCACTGACAGCAGCCTAGAGCCACAGGCCCTGGGGAAAAGGACCATGTGACTGGACAAGGCTCTGAGCCCAGGCAGGAATAGAGTACATTAGGAAACAGAACTCAGCTTTGCCGATGGCCTCCGTGGGTGGGCGGATCTGCCTCAGTGCATGCCTTGATCCTGTACTACCAGACTTCAAATAGATCAGTAGAAGCTCAGGGCTATTAGGAATGGGGTGGGGTGGGGAACAGATCTCAATTTCCATTCATAATCCAACTCACCTGTCCACAGGTAGGTGCTATAGAGGGAGCTGTACAATAGAACAAACACCAAAATTTGTCCAACAAAATTTTTTTCTTTAACAAAATTCCATATCATCATTCCAGCACAGGCAATAGACTAAGGAAAAAATTATTAAAAGACTTTGTAAATAGCTAAGAAAACCATATAATTCAATACTGCAACAGAAAATTCCAATTAAGCCAGCCATATTCATCTTTCATTCACAGCAAATATTATTTGTTTAAAATTTTTTTGTGAATAATTATCAAGTATTACACGCTACTTATACTAAAACTTCAAACTTTATGTTGAAAATCCATTTTATAACAGAGCCTTTGACAATATACATATCCAATTGAAACAGATGACTACATTCTAAATATTAATTTTATACCTGTATTTAGTAATGGCTTACATTAAAATTGCTAAAGTTCTTTCCATTATAATTTGAGACATGCAAAGATTAATTAGAAAAATGATTGTGAAAGAGTTCAATTATTAATGATTAAATTGTTTCTATTAAAAAATGCAAAGTTATCAAATGCCATTATTAGCCTCAACTTTAGATAGTTTAAGACATTTTGCAATATTAAATATGTTAGGCATATACTAGTTGTAATCAAACTGTAATTGACTGCATTTGGTAATACTTCTGACTTCATAACTGGAAAAACCTAGCAAAGTTATTTTCTCCTCTACAGTAGAATAATCCACTAGAAAAACATAGTTCTAAATATCAGTAGTTTTACTAACCTGAGCAATGAGTAAATTAGTTGTAAGCATATGAGGAAGCTGTTTATATTTCTTACTCAAAAGAAGAATAGCCAGAGACCAGATCTTGAAGACAAAAGGTTCAAAAGTTATTCATGTTTCTTAATCTTTATAATTACTTATTAAATAACACAATGATTAGCCTCTTTAAATAACCCTCTTTGTCCTGGTTCTGAAAGAATTTCCAATATTTTATTTAATCTGTCTAGTTCCAAAAAGGTAAATTATTATAACCAATGTAAAATAACAAGCATGGAGAGATCCCATAATAAATTAACTCTCCAAAAATTACAGGGTCTTTAAGAACTTATGTGGCCAGGCATTGTGGCTCATTCCTGTAATCTTAGCACTTTGGGAGGCCAAGGCAGGTGGATCACCTGAGGTCAGGAGTTCGAGACCAGCCTGGCCAACATGACGAAACCCTGTCTCTACTAAAAATACAAAAATTAGCTGGGCACAGTGGCGGGCGCCTGTAATCCCAGCTATTCAGAAGGCTAAGGCAGAAAAATTGCTTGAACCTGGGAGGTGGAGGTTGCAGTGAGCCAAGATTGTGCCACTGCACTCTAGCCTGGGTGACAGAGCAAGACTCCATCTCAAAAAACAAAACAAAACAAAACAAAGCAAAACAAAAAAAAACTAATGCCTTGGACAGGTGCAGTGGCTCACGCCTGTAATCCCAGCACTTTGGGAGGCCCAGACAGGCGGATCACTTGAGGTTAAGAGTTCGAGACCAGCCTGGCCAACATGGCGAAACCCCACCTCTACTGGGTGTGGTGGTGTATGCCTGTAATCCCAGCTACTTGGGAGGCTAAGGGAGGAGAACTGCTTGAACCCAGGAGGGAGAAGTTGCAGTGAGCCAAGCCAAGATCATACCACTGCACTCCAGCCTGGGCAACAGAGGGAGACTCTGTCTCAACAAAAAAGAACTAATCCCTTGACGAGGGCCATGTTCTAACTATGCCTGCCTTCCATGTCTGGGGTGGGACACAGGGTCACAGACAACTATTCAGGGAAGGAGCTTTAGTGGAAGATAGTTATAATAATGCACTATTCTAAGTTTTTTTCCTTTTCTATTTCCACCATATTGTCTCATGGGGTATCTAAATGCCAGGCTGTTTTACTTCAAACAACACATACCACCCACCTTTAAGGTTAATCATCTTACATTCTTCATTTTTTATTCTTTGTGTGTGTGTGAGACAGAGTCTCACTGAGGTGCAGTGGTGCGATCTCGGCTCACTGAAACCTCTGCCTCCCAGACTCAAGTGACTCTTGTGCCTCAGCCACCCAGGTAGCTGGGATTACAGATGCATACCACCATGCCTGACTAATTTTATATTTTTAGTAGAGATGGGGATTCTCCATGTTAGCCAGGCTGGTCTCGAACTCCTGGCTTCAAGTGATCTGCCTACCTCTGCCTCCCAAAATGTTGGGATTACAGGCATGAACCATGGTGCCAGATCACATTCCTCATATTTTAAAGGATTGGGTTTCCATTCTACCTACGTAGTGGCCAGGTAAGTATCCTGGCTGACTTCCTTCTTTCCTCATTGCCAACTGAAATGTATATGGTCTCTTTCCCCAAACTGCCCTGTTATGAATGGGTGTAGTAGATTTTAAGAACATGTGACAGAGGTGGAATTTCTTTAAAATTAATCACACATTTATTTGTTACCAATATACATATTCACCCCCACCTCCATTAACTGTACACATTGTCTTTTTTTTCAGCCAGAATATCTGTAGTTTTACTAACATGAATTCAATAGGCCATTTGATCTGTAAGATACTCTAGCTGTCATATACTTAATTATTTAATTTTAGTTAGATATATTCAGTTTGAGAAGTAACCAAAAGTTTCATTAACATTAAATAGGCGGTTGGACTTGAACTCAAAGATACCTTCTGACCCCATGATTCTAGAACAGCTAGGAATTCTATAGTGATTCATCATTTGCAGGATGCTTTTCACATATATTATTTCATGTAATCCCTTAAAAAACTCATGGAAATATGTGAAATTATTGTCATTATTTTATGCTGGAAAACAGAAATTTAGAGAGGTTAAGGTAACTCCACAGAGGCATACAGCTAGTTTGTGAGAGGGCCAGGAATAAAATCCAGGTCTGACTAAATCTCATGTCTTGTCTGTTATAGAACTCTAACTCCCAATAGAAAAACAAAACTCAGTTAATCAGAAGGCTGACATTATATTTTATGGGCAGGCTTTAGCTTTCTTTATTTCATAAGAAACTAGATTTTTAAATCCCTTCTATTAACAATCTATTCTCAAAACTCATTCTGTGGTTTCCATTCATTTTGGGATGCAACGTACTTACCAAGGAGATCAGGCTGACAATACTTATATCAAAACTAACATTCTGGATGGCATATGCCAATGGCTTAGGGTCCATAGTGGGAAAGGTCAGTAACCAGGCAGAAACATACATGATGGGAGCAGACACAAACGTGCTTATCACCATCCCTGAGGTTATCTGCAAAAATGAAATCAAACGGAGGAGTTACAATCTCAATTAAACAGTATTTTAAGCTTTAAATAACCACGGCACACTAAAGCATTCTAAAATAAAAATGAGACACAGTAAAGACATTATAAAATCCAGCATGTTATCCAATACCATACTTCCCCTTTCTGAGAATCCTTAATACAAAATACAATTGAGTTACCTTGGTTCCTCTTCTAATCTATGCTTAATTTATATTTACGCATAATAAATACTAGAAATTTACTGTTGATGGTTAGTTATCCTCTAAGTTCTAGAAAATAAACTGTAGCAATGATATAAATAAACCTGTTTCACAAACTATGTGGCAAAAAAGAAAAGGAATTCAAAAAAAGAAAATTACCATGCAAATGTTTATTTTACAGATTAAATAACAGAATTGACCTCCATTAAACAACTTAGTTCCTTTGTATTATATTTACAAATCATTTACTCTGATGCTGTAGATACCATTTACAATACATTTAGACACTGTTAATAATTTGGTGTCAATTGATTTTAACTATCTGCTGCAGTTATTATGCGGTATTTTGCATCTGGTGCTTGAAATTATCAATGACAAAATAGGCATTTTTTTCTTCAAAATTTCAAAGTTACCTTTCTGTAAATAATTTTTAGGTTTCAGTCTAAGTACAGAAATAAAATAGTTAAAACTAAAAAAACTGATTAAAAAAAGTCATGGCTGACTAAAGACCCCAGATTAAATGACTGTTGTTACATTATGTTACATGATGCCTGTTTCTTATAATGAGACAGCTTATAGGCATCAAATTCTCATAAAAAACAATGCTGCTTGCTCTGTCACCCAGGCTGGAGTGCAGTGGTGCAATCTTAACTCACTGCAACCTCTGCCCCCTGGGTTCAAACAAATCTTGTGCCTCAGCCACCCAAGTAGCTGGGATTACAGGCAACTACCACCACACCCAGCTAATGTTTGTATTTTTAGTAGAGACAGGGTTTCGCCATGTTGGCCAGGCTGGTCTCAAACTCCTGGCCTCAAGTGGTCTGCCCACCTCAGCCTCCCAAAGTGCTGGACCTCATAAAAAACAACATTGCTTTCTATGTTTAGAAATTAAAATGGGCTGGGCACGGTGGCTCATGCCTGTAATCCCAGCACTTTGGGAGGCCAAGGCAGAAGGCAGGAGTTTGAAACCAGCCTGGGGCAACATAGTGAGACCCCCGTCGTCTCTATTTTTTCATTTTTAAAAAAGAATTTTAAAAAATTTGAAATGAATTTAAAAATTTTTTTCTACTAAACACACCATCAAACTTAGAAAGTACTATATACATACAATTTCTACTTCCATGTTGAACTGTGTTGCAAAGATAGCCACTCCTGGTGCTACAGGAAAGACACCATACAGAAATGCATAATTTGATAAACTTGTATGGTTCACCACACTGTCGCCCTTGTCCAAGAGTTCCACCATTTCTCTGCACAGAAGTGGCAGCACCAGACTGAAGAAAAAAGAAAAACATCATTTACCTGATATCAAAGCATGGTTGTCCCCAGTAGCAGGCTGCTCTGGTGAATTTGGCATCAGGTTCTCCTGCCCAGAAGGTATGTCTATTTGCATGCACATATTCTGTGCATGTCTACCTGGGCACATTTTGTTGAAAAAATCAAGAATTCAACTTGGAGCCATTTAAAGTGTAACAATATTCTGGAAATACCTCACACATCAGGGATTAGGAGGGAAAAAAAGATGTTTTTGGTTCTACAAATAATTTTTGTTTTTTGCCAAAAGATGGTAAAAGTTGTAATTCTAGCTACTTTCTTGCTTCCTCTATCAGTTTACTGAAATGTTCAAAGAAAGAAGGTTGACAATCTGCATAAAAACTTCTTTCAAGAGAATCACTAAACTCTTTTTCTTTCTTTCAAAGTATTCTAGAGAGACAGAAACTCCTGTTTTGAAAAAAAAAAAAAAAAGCTGAACTTTATCATGATTAGGGCTTGAAATGGTTCAGTTAATAACAACATTGCTTAATAAGATTCTAAAATCCTGCCGGCATGGTGGCTCAAGCCTGTAATCCCAGCACTTTGGGAGGCTGAGGCAGGCGGATCACGAGTTCAGGTCAGGAGTTGAAGACCAGCCTGGCTAACATGGTGAAACCCCATCTCTACTAAAGATACAAAAAATTAGCCGGGCATGATGGCACATGCCTGTAATCCCAGCTACTCGGGAGGCTGAGGCTGGAGAACTGCTTGAACCAAGGAGGTGGAGGTGCAATGAGCTGAGATCATGCCATTGTACTCCAGCCTGGGTGACAGAGCAAGACTCTGTCTCAAAAAAAAAAAAAAAAAAAAGATTCCAAAATCCTGTAGAAAAATAGGTATCTTCAAGCAGCTCTTCATCTTTGTAAAAAAAAAAAAAAAAATTAGCAAAGGAACTAAAACAACTGAGATGGAGCATAAAACTAGTGAAATGCAGACCTGTTGAAGAGTCAATTATTAAACAAATTCTTCAGGATTTCATAGAATGAGCAAATCCACAGTAGTTGAGCAAATAGGGCTCTCCTTTAAAATCAGCAAGACCAAGATTGTTAACATTTTCACAGCAGCACCTAGCAAGGCCCTCTGGGATGGAGTAAAGAACTACTTTGATCTGTACTTTTTTAATTAAAAAACTTAAATATCTAATTAAGTATCAAAGACCCCCCATCTTTAAAATTAGAATATTTAAATTCTACTTATAAGCAAAAATTGATAATACCATTATTGTTAAAACTATACTTATTACTTCCACAATACTAATACTTTGTTTCTGAAGAGCATAACATCGCCATAAATAATTTTCAGTACTTATATTCATTTTTATTATTATGAAAACAGTAGATTATGTTGCACTGGTCTCATGAATATAACTGTCTATACATGAGGGGAATTCCATAGTTAAGTATGCCTCAAGTACTTTGGGATAATCTTGCAGTAAAATTATGTCACCTGCACCATCAAGTAGAACTCCATGGCTAATGGACCAAGTAAGCTGAAGAACTATTAACTAAGAAGTTGAGGCTGGGCACGGTGGCTCATGCCTGTAATCCCAGCACTTTGGGAGGCCGAGGTGGATGGATCACCTGAGGTCAGGAGTTTGAGACCAGTCTGACCAACATGGTGAAATCCCGTCTCTACTAAATATATAAAAATCAGCCAGGTGTGGTGGCAGGCACCTGTAATCCCAGCTACTTGGGAGGCTGAGGCAGGAGAATAGCTTGAACCTACGAGGTGGAGGTTGCAGTGAGCCAAGATCACATGACTGCACTCCAGTCTAGTTGACAGAGCAAGACTCTGTTTCAAACAAAAACAAAAACAGCAACAACAAAAAAGAAGTTGATGAGCACTTTTCATTTGGCAAGCCAGGATCATATGGCTGATAATAATCATTCATATTGACTTGGCTGTATTTAGAAAATTTGGCCAACCTCAGAACTACAAAATACTTTTCCCAAATTCATGAAAAAAAGTTTGTATTAGAAATTATTGTTCTGGTTATTACTAAGATGCTTTTGTCTTTGGGGTCTTTATGGATTTGGAAAAGTCAGAAATGCTGCAAAATTTATTTGAAAATACTGTCAAACTGGGACATGAGGAGATACTGAGTAAACTTTATGTAAAAGCTGAAGGGAAACCCATCATCTTTATCCTCTGACAGTAAGATGGAAAGAATAAGCTACTGGGAATAAGGAAATGACTTTCCACAATACACCATCACATTTTCCTTTATCTCACAACTATTCTACAAGGAGGGGTTATTAATATTCAAAGGGGAAAATGGTTGCAGACATACCCCTGATGAATTGGCTAAATACGGCTTTCAAAAAGTACAATTCTCAAGTTAAATAAGTGATGCTTACAGTTTAGCTGTGATGAGAAGAATTAGTACTACAAATGCCGACTTCTTCAGTCTCTTTATTTTTCCCACCATCGTGAGACCGAGATAAAATAGGGCTGATCCAGAAAAAGAATTTCCAAGTCCATCA
The DNA here is from genome assembly GCF_029281585.2 of Gorilla gorilla gorilla. Classification (NCBI taxonomy): domain Eukaryota; kingdom Metazoa; phylum Chordata; class Mammalia; order Primates; family Hominidae; genus Gorilla; species Gorilla gorilla. The sequence continues at coordinate 76,937,881 of NC_073235.2, forward strand.
AGAAAATTTTCGACATATACAGGTACCTTTCGATCAAGAATAAAATTGAAGGCGATGCCAATGAAGACCATAAATACTATTGGGTTCTGTAATACACGCAGGAGTCCGAGTCCCACAATTTTTATTTTATTTTGAGAAGCATTTTGAGTGTCTTTCCACTTTTGGATTTCACAGAAAATAAACCCTATAGGGTTTAACATCATAAGAGATATTGGTGCCACCAAATAAATGTACTGGAGATATTCTGGGTATGTAGTTTGATATAAAGCTTCAACTGCAAAACAAGAATATTGATTTTTAAATGATGACCACAGAAATACAGATATATGTTATGTATATAACATTTTCTGTACTTTATAGCAATGATAAATCTAAAATTTTCAAAATGACCCAAATAGCCTATTTTGGAAAAGTACATTTTAGTAATAAAGCTGAAAAAAGAAAAATGTAATAAATATCATATAGCTTATAAAATGATAACCAAGTTTACACATTATTTTTAAACCTCACTAATTTTTACCATCTAAGGGTTAAAACTAGTCTCCAAAAATGAGCAGAATTGTAGAATTTTTAGAAGAAACAATTCAAAGTAAAAATCTAGGGACAAACTAAACATTTAAGTAGTAATAGCAAAAATGTGTTTATTGGTATCCATGGAGAGAACAGTTTTACTGGAGTGGTAAGAGACAGAAGTCAGATCACAGAGGGTTGAGGAGAGAGTAGGAGTTATTTCAGGAACTAAAAAGGAACACGGATGTGGAATCCAAGCTGTGTAAGAAAAGAAATGAAGATGGGAGATGTTTGGAGGCCTCTAGGAATTAGGGGCAGTTGGAAGTGCGGGAGTTCAGAGTAAAACAGCTAATGAGCTACTCAGTTAAATATTTTCCAGATGACAAGGTCCAGGATGTGGCTATGGGACTTAGTGGCTGAAATGGAGTAAAGGAAAACATCACTGGAGAAGAGGAGGTCAAGGAAATGACAGGGCAGAGAATTTCATGGTAGTTCACAAGACAATGACAAAACTTGGGATAAAGGTAAATGAGAGGGAATGCCTAGAATGAGGTCAGCAGGTAACAGCAGAGAGGATCAGTGGTCTAGCCGGAAAGCATGAACCTCAAAGCAGTTTTTAACAGCAGAGCAGAGGGATGGTCTAGCAATGGTCCACAGTAGCTGTGGGGATGCCAGTCCTACCTTCCACTGCTCATGTGGTGTGCTGGCAATGGGAAAATGAACAACCTCCATTTGAGAGGAATGAAAAGGAATGAATGCCTTCAAAGACGACCAGTGGAGATACTTAAGGAGTAGAGATAGAAAGGTGGATCTTACAATGTTTGGGAGGGAAATACAGTAGAGTCACATCAATGCACATTTAGTTAACACAAATTCAACCATACCCTCTTGGGAAAACAAAAGCTTCATTTCCCCCCACCCCCCATAGCATGTTTCCAAGTGCAAACAAATTATTTCAACTGCTGTTCATTGAAGAACAATGCTAGCTAAAAAAATCTGGCTGTGTTAGACTTATGAAAAATGGTACAATATAGACAAAGTATGTGTGCTGTATTTGGTGGGCATTTTCAAGAGTTTGAATATACAAGATGACTTTAGGACTTAACCACTGCATAAGATGTGTTTTTTTTCTCATGAGGGAGGTGAGTGAGTGGGATCAGACTTCTAGCAGTTTCCTGGTAGACGTGAGGGTTGGTGACCTAGTCTTTAGTTTATTAGAGCAACTTAGGGCCTTTCAGTAAACAACTGGTCTCTAGCACATTTTTGGCAATGGGTCCCGATATTATACAATCTAATGCAAATAAAGGCTGATTTATAATTGATTTGAAGTTGAGAAAGATAAAAAAGAACAGCCACAATCGCTCACAAGGAGAGAGGCAAATGTGAAAACATGTAAAAGATTAGGTTTCTCAATTTACACTAAGATAAAATGATATAGGTAGGAAAATACACTTGTTTACTTAGGATGTGTAAGTTCAGTTAATGTCATGCACATGTCCCATTAAAGTTATATAACTAGATTATGTAACCTTTAGAAGGTCACCTTTTTCCTAAAAGCTAAAACCTATTTTTTTTTTAACAGATTCAATCCCCATTTTCTCAGCTAAGTAAATTCAAGATCTATAATATCTCCAAAATGAAGCAGTGGCTAAAAAATATTTGATTACATAAAACTTTATAAGTTCTTTCCACTGGTTTCCAAATTAGATATGCTAGTTATATAAGTTAGTGGTTTTCTTTCAGGTTTCATAAGGCTTCATCTTTTAAACAAAAAGCAGCACTTTTGATAACTATTTTTAGATAATTATATTTCTGATTCTCTTGAGATATTTTATCTCAAGAGAAAGATGTTCATACCTGCCCACCAACTTTTATAATAGAGCAAATATTTTCAAAAAGTCTTATGTTTTCATCTGAGTATCAGAATTTTTCCTAACCAGCCACAACAATAAGATGCATGACATGTTTTCCTTTGACAACACAGCTATACAGTTCTGTGATCTACTCAAAGCCCCTTATATTAATGCCTTTTTCCAGAAATTTACTTTCCTGGCACACTAGCATTTAATCACTACCGCATAATGAACTTTACATTGTTTTAAGAACTCAGTGCAAATTTAAGCAACAGTTTTTATATTTGGCCATTCACCACATACTTTCTTTCTTCTTTGGAAGGATGTTCTCCTCTTGATTGCTACTACAATTATTAGTCAAAAATCTCAAAATTAGATTACTTCATGTGTTTACCAACCAACATTCTCTTGGATTTTCTCAACCACCTTCTTCATCCATTTTATTCACAGCTAACAGTACCATCTAAATCTAAACTTTCAAAAGGTAAGATTTTCTCACGGTTCTCACTGCCCACAGAAACAGCTACAAAACCTTTCTTTTACCGGGCATGGTGGCTCACGCCTGTAATCCCAGCACTTTGGGAGGCCAAGGCAGGCAGATCATGAGGTCAGGAGTTCAAGAAGAGCCTGGCCAACACGGTGAAACCCCATCTCTACTAAAAATACAAAAATTAGCCGGGTGTGGTGGCGCACTCCCGTAGTCCCAGCTACTTGGGAGGCTGAGGCAGGATAATTGCTTGAACCTGGGAGGCGGAGATTGCAGTGAGCCAAGACTGCACCACTGCATTACAGCCTGGGCAACAGAGTGAGACTCTGTCTCAAAAAACAAAAAACAAAACAAAAAAAACCCTTTCTTTTAACATCCACAGTCCAGTCTCCACAATTGGCCCCTTGCTTATCCACCCCATCCTTAATGCAAAGACTCCATCAGCCAGTTTAATAACAGTTATACCAGACAACCACCACATTCATAATTAGTAGTTCTTTATGCTGTTCATACCATCACCCCCTAACTTCTTAATATCTCCTTTTTTTACCTAAATCTCACCTACTACTTAAGGCCTGTCTCTGGCACTACATTTCCCACCAAGTCTTCAACCTACATCATTAATCTCCCCTCCTCTGGTATTCCATAGTACTTTGTTTCATACTAGTGCCACCTCAACAAATTCTAAGTTCCTTGAAAGCATCATTTTAATAGCCCTCAGTCCCTGCCATAGTGCTTGAGAAAATCTGAAAATACTTGCTGAATGGTACGAACACATCAATGAACGTCAAAAGTTTCAGATGTAGTAAAGATGTATTTTCTAATACGCAGCTCTTTACATCGAATTGTTGTCAATGAATCCATTTTTATATCCATTTTTAAACTTTATTTTTACTTTTAAAAATTTATTTTTAATTGACAAATATAAATTATATATATTTATAATGTACATAATGTTTTAAAATATGTATACATTATGGAATGGCTAAATCAAGCTAATTAAAATATGCATAATCTCACATATTTATCATTTTTTCTGATGAGAACACAAAATCTATTCTCAGCAATTTTCAAGAATATGTTGTTATTAACCATCATCACCATGTTATACAATAAATCTAATGGAAATTTTGTAACTTTTTTTACATTTTACACATTATGAATATTTATAAAGCAGGTTACTATTGAGGTATTTTAAGTCAGCTGAACAAGCATAGAGGCAGAAGAAGTGTAGTCTAGAGGGAACACACAGAAAAATTGTGATTAAATAAATACATGTTAAATTACTAGAATAGGGTTCAACATGGGAATTTCAGTCTACTTTCTGCCATTCATTTGCATAATTAACATTACATCTTTATCTATAAATTGGCAGTGCTTTTTTTTGCTATCAATCTGAAGATGGTTTTTAAAACCTGAAAAAATATACATGAAAGCAGTACGGTATAGTATAGTAACTAAAATTAGGTTTACAATCATTATATCAACTTTTAAGTTCTAATTAATTAATGCTTATAAATAAGGCTCTTGGAGGGCGGGGAGAATCCCATTATGAGGAGTTATTATATAGCTTTGAAGAACTAAGAGACAAAATTAGCCACCCACTGTGCTTCCTATTTTGATTCCTGCAGGGTTTCAATCCCTAGCATATAACACAAAGACCCAGATAAAATCATTCTATTATGTAATGGCATATAGTTAAATGCTTCATTTCCTTTCTGTTTACAGCTCAAGCACTAGACCATAATTATGATTAGTCAGAGTACTTATGCTATCAGCATTGTTTGAAGAATAAATTATAGGACTTAACTATGCTCTATTAGTATCTTTTAATGACAGGCAGGGAACCATTCTGATATGCTGAAATCAACATTTTGCCACGGGAGAGTCTTAGTTTCTTCTCATACTTGGATTTTTAAAAGTACTTTAGAAAAGAATTGCTCTAAAACACAGTGAGCTTCTTTTATTTTTATTTTTTGAGAGACAGGGTCTCACTGTCACCCAGGCTGGAGTACAGTAGCCATCTGCGGCCTTGAACTCCTAGGCTCAACAGATCTCCTGGCTCAGCCTCCCAAGTAGCTGGAACTACAGGCTTGTACCACACCTGGCTAATTTTGCTGTTGTTGTTGTAGAGACAGGGTTTTCACTATGTTGTCCAGGATGGTCTCCAACTCCTGGACTTAAGGAATCCCTCTGTCTCAGCCTTCCAAAATGTTGGGATTACAGGCATGAGCCACCATGTCCAGCCTTCTTTTTTAGTTGCAACATGCACTATTCTGTTACTGGAGTAATAATACATCATTTTAATGTAATGTCATAGACTGTTATAGTTGTCATAGTATGTAGCGAAAGAAAACGTAACTATCTTTTTTCTTTGTTCATTAACTTATATGTCTTCTCCTTGCCAGCATTTCCTGTGTTACCTGTAAATTGGACAGATGTGGAACAAATGCAGTCTTAAAAAGGACATTTCTTATAACCCATGATCGATGCTTGTCTGTGAGCAAGAGAGTGGGAATTCCTCGGAGAGGCCAGGAAACGAAAGACAGAAAGGTCTTCTCTCTGGGGACAGTATTCTTTCTCTGTTCACCGAGAACAAGGCCAGAAGGCAGATGGGCACAGCAGCAGTAATAAGTTACCTCATCAGGTAGCAGATACTCACCCCTAATAGTTCTACATCACACCTTCCAACGTCTAGATATATGAAAAAGCACTTGTCTACTATATTGGTTTTTAGCAAAGTTATATTCTACAACTTAATATTACAAGAGCTTTTGTTATTGTGATTTAAAAAAACAAAAACATAAAAACAAAAATTATACCTCGAAATCAACAAACAACCATCAGAGAAATTTGGGCTGGCACACGGCTAGAAACATGATTATTACCAGATTCACTGATTTAATGTGGGACATAAGAAAAGCAGTGATAAAATGGCTGATTACATTTTGTATTTGGAAAGTCTGCCTCAATATGACAATAAATTAACTATTCTAATAGGTCTTTTTCCACTACTACTCATTTTATGGAATATTTTAGAGGAAAAAAACCCTTTGATTTTTTCTGGAACTAGTATATTACAAGGCTGGTTGGGTCTTCTGAAAATTGAACTGGCACATTATGTAACTGCATGGCATAAGAGAATGCCCAGGATTTGCAACCAGAAGACCTAGGTTTGGGTATCAGTCACCTGCTAGTTGTATGACCTGGGATTAAATAATTAAATCTCTGTAAGCCAGTTTCCTTATTTGAAAATGAGGATAAAAATATCTGCCCTACCCAAATGAGATAAGTATATAAGAAAGTACTCTGTAAACTACATAGTTAGAAATGTTAGTTCTATTTCATTATCGGCTCACTAATCTATGGGAGCATGAAACTATATACTTCTAGTTTATGTCTAAAGATACGTAATATTTGTCAGATATTTAACACTATGGTGCCGAGTCAGTTCTAAGGTCCTTATACCATAAATACCTTGAGAAATTTACCTTATTAATTCTCCTGAGGAAATGGACAAACATGTTAACTCCTTGCTGTTTTCTTTCCAAAAGTCTTTATTTCCTTTTGAAATTCAATAACCTTAAAGGAACACCTATCTAGTTTCTGACTATTTGTAGCTCAATTATCTATGAGCCCAGTTTTTCCTGTCTCTTAAACCTCCAGCTTTACTGACAGTTATTTAACTTCTTAGGTGTTTCTCTCTTTCTGGTAACAAGATAGAGGAAAGTCAAAAGTAGAGACAGAAGTGAAAAGTATAGTTAAATAGAATCTTTTTCGTACCAGTAGTGAAATAAGTTGGGGTTTGAGGGGAGAGGATAAAACTGCTAGATAAGAAACTTGAAAGTTAATTGTGGATTTCAATTGTATCCTTCAATAGGCTCAAGTCACTGCTCAGAAGACATATCATCAGAGAGGCCTTCATTGACCACCCTACCTCAAATAGCACCTCCACATTCCTATCCTTCTATGTGACTTTATTTTTATGGCCCTTGTCACCACCTGACATGATTTTAATTTTATTATTCTCCCATTACAATGTAAATTTAATATGTGCAATAACTTTGTTCACAGCTATAATCCCAACAGTTAGCACAGCCACTGGTACGAAACAGTTCCTTATGAGTGAGTGAATGAATGAATGAATGAATATATCTATAATATTCAAGTCCTCATACTTGATAGATGATCAAAGTATATATAACTTTAATTTAAAATATAAAAAAGTAATTTAAAATATACATTTTCTTGGTGACAGAGTGTTCTGAAATATAGAATGTTTCCTTTCAAGATATGTCAATATCCCAAACTGGTACGTTTACTGTTTCATTAGTAAAACATATACACATAGAAACATAAAATTAGGCTGCTGAAAGAGTCAGAAACATAAAAAAGGAAAAGTTAGAAAGGTAAAAAAGCTCTCACCATTTTTGTTCTTAAACAAGAAATTAACTGCAACTAAAATACATTAAAATTTTGAATAACAAGCTCAAAAACATTTTTTTTTTTAAATTTGAGACAGGGTCTCACTGTCACCCAGGCTGGAGTACAGTGGTATAATATCGACCCACTGCAACCTCTGCCTCCTGGGCTCAAGCAATCCTCCTGCCTCAGCCTCTTGGATAGCTGGGACTACAGCCCTGTGCCACCACAGCTGACTAATTTTTTTTTGTTGTTATTTTTTTATAGAGACGAGGTTTCGCCCTGTTGCCCAGGCTGGTCTCGAACTCCTAGGCTCAAGTGATCTGCCCCCCTCGGCCTCCCGAAGTGCTGGGATTATAGGTGTGAGCCACATCTGGCCCCAGAACAATTTCTGATATAAAATAATACATATTCTAGATGGTAAGAAAAATAAATTCCTTTCACAAACAATAATAACTTTTTATATAGACATAAATCTACTTTTTTAACATAATTTAAATCAGAATTGGATCCTTTCTAAAAATTAAGCTTCTTTCATATGCGCTTACCGGGAAGAAAAAAATACAATTAGGTCTGTTCACAGTGGTTATTAGAATATGACCATTTATGTTAGGTAGATGTTTAAAGGATCCTCAAACTCTGAAGTTTAGGAAAAACTATGATTCATCCTAAGACATATTTAAGAAAAAAATGAAAAACTTCTTAGATATAAGAGTAAGAATCTGTTACTAACAAATGCCTAAATAAATTAAAATTGAATTTTTTAAACACTTGAAAAATAAAAAATAACTTACCTATAGGGTATCCCAATGCAAAGTCATTACTTTGTGTAGCAAAAATAGGGAATAGTCCAGCTTTGCTAAATCGACTATCAGGACTGGCAACCAATAAGGTTAATACACATACAGTGAAAAATACAGAAGCTTTGGCAATTAAGATACTATATAGGAAGGACCAGTCCACATTGGAAAAATTAAGTACAACCATGTTTTTGAATAATAAAGCTGGAAGTGCAAATCTGGAGACAAAATTTCCTAGTCCTTTGGCCTGGGTTGATGTTATGACATTGGCCCTTCCTGCTATGTAGCCACAAAGGACAATGCCAAAGCATTCCAGTAAGGCTGGAAAAAGCCTTGTAATTGACATTGAAGGTGGGTCATTAGTGGAATTAAATCCATGCGTTACTGCTGTAGGCAAAGTCTTGGTCATATTGACTGCAATGGTTAAGTTCTCTGCAGGTAAATTAGAATTCATTTTCTTTTACCCTCCAACTCCAACCAGATCTCTGGAAAGAAAGGAAGAAAGATTCAGTATGGCCATCAACAAGAATTCTAGTTGAAATAATACACTGGCAAACCTAGATTTATTTACTTATTAAATGGCCAAATAAATATACACACCCCTAGATTTACTTACTTATTCAATGGCCAAATAAATATACATACCATCAGGGAAAATACAATGGAAAAAAAAGTGGGGGGTTGCTAACAATAATCGCTTCACTCTCAAAGGCAGGTCAGCTCAAAATATTTATGTTGCTAAGTTCTATATTCAGTATTAGACATGAGTAAAATAAGATCCGCAAATATTAGAGCTGCAGTGATGCCCTGTGGTTCTCTCCAGTGATTCTCTCCATCAATTGAGCTCTGCCTGGTGGATAAGGGCATCGGGCCCACATAGTCTCCACTGAATGTCCCCATGCATCCAAATTCTCTGGAAATTTCAGAAGTTCTCAAGGCTACATTGAGGAGTCACCCAGGGACCAGAGTCCTTTCCAGCCCGTGGTCATATTTGAGTATAGGATGGGAAGAAGGGTATAGTAGAGCACCACTAATCAACTTTAAACCAGTAACTTTTTTTTCTAAAGACAGGGTCTTGCTGTGTCTCCTAGGCTGGAGTGCAGTGGTGCAATCTCGGCTCAGTGCAACCTCTGTCTCCTGGGTTCAAGTGATTCGTGTGCCACCACGCCCAGCTAATTTTTGTATTTTTGTAGAGACATGTTGCTTAGGCTGGTTTTGAACTCCTGACCTCAGGTGATCTGCCTGCCTCAGCATCCCACAGTGCTGGGATTACAGGCATGAGCCACCGTGCCCGACCTGAACGAATTAACTTTAACTTTTCTGTGTCTCACCTTCTTCACCTGTAAAATGGCAATAATAGTAATACCTACCACATGGGAACTTGCGATTATTCCACTGAAGTCTTTATAATCACATCTGGAACAGAGTAATTACTTAACGGAAGTTAAATATAACTTTTGGTAGAATATGAGAGAGAGAAAAAAATGACGACCTCCCACCAATATACCTTTAGCTCCTTCTATACCCGCCACACACACTGGCCCCAGGGACTTTGTGCCACAGGGACTTTGCACATTCAGTTCACTCAAGTGTCACGGAAGCAGGGACTATGCATGTTTTTGCTCAATGTTGTGTCCTTAACATCTGGGACAGTACCTGGCACACACGAGACAGAAAAAAAAATTTTTTAAATGAATAACTATAATAACTTATACTTAAATAAACCTTTTACCCTTTCATGGATCAATGTTCTCTTTCAGGCACTATTTAGTTTACAGACAGATTTTTTTTTTTTGTTTTCTGAATGATAAAGTATTATAAGTTTTCCACTACAGCAACAGAACCAAGAACACAAAATATGTCTAAAGGTGTTCATGAAATGTTAAAAAATACAAAATGTTTTGTAAAATGTTCTAAAGAGGTTCAGAGAATGCTAAAGCATGGAACAAATTCAAAACACGAATAGTACAATAATGATCAGACCCCCTCTTGCTGCCAGGAACACAATGAACATGAGGTCTGGATAACTGTAAAGCTAATCAGCTTTTATTAGTATCTTGAAATTAAAATGACGACAATTGCCAATTTCTTTTTCTTTTTTTTTAGATGGAGTTTTGTTCTTGTTGCCCAGGCTGGAGTGCAATGGCATGATTGTGGCTCACCTCAACCTCCGCCTCCGGGGTTCAAGAGATTCTCCTGCCTTAGCCTTCCCGAGTAGCTGGGATTACAGGCATGCACCACCACGCCCGGCTAATTTTGAATTTTTAGTAGAGACAGGGTTTCTCCATGTTGGTCAGGTTCGTCTCAAACTCCCAACCTCAGGTGATCTGCCCGCCTCGGCCTCCCAAAATGCTGGGATTATAGGTGTGAGCCACCACGCCCAGCCAACAATAGCCAATTTCTAAGTGATTATTCTGGGTTTACCATCTAAAGTAGACTGATATAAGGTAGAAAGTAAAAAGCTCATGCTTCCAGAAATTTACAATGCTCAGGTTAAGTCCTCAAACATCTATATCACATTAAAAAGACTTAGATGGCAGCCCAGAGATCACCAACAACTGATACCTGGCGTGGGTATAAGGGAATTTTCTCTGTGCTACCCTTGTATAAACCGAACCATTTGAAAACCTTATATTTAATCTGGATTAGGACAAGTATTTTTCTACTAGGATTAGATAGCAGTGGTCAATATAGTACATGAAACCTACACTACTCACATACTTGAAGTTTACCAAATAAGCATCAAATTATATCTTGGGAAAGCTACCGGTTGGTACAGATACACATACTTGAAGTAAGGAGCTGGTAAACAATTAAACAAAGGCGTTAAACATTTGGAGCCCTTAAGACAGTGTGTACTTGGAAAGGCAGTGCTAAAGAGGAAAGTGATCAATTAGTCCAGTCTTCTGTTCACTTTCAAAAGTGCCTAGAGTATTAATAACTCATTCTGCTTATAAGCCCTTACTTGTACCACACAAGCATGTCAAGGCATTCCAATAATATTTTTTAACCAACAGTTTTAACTAAACTAGCAGAAGTTCAGTGGAGAGTCAAACAGATTCTGAGCTTTATGGTTTATCAACTCATAAGTTACTTAGCCTTTCTGAACCTTTGTTTCCTCAACTGTAAAATGAGAGTAAAAACCTCCCTATAGGGGTCAGTCATAGCAGCTCACGCCTGTAATCCCAGCATTTTGGGAGGCCGAGGCAGGTGGACTGTGTGAGCCCAGGAGTTTCAGACCAGCCTGGCCAACATGGCAAAACCTTAGTCTCTACAAAAAATTAGCTGAGCTTAGTCATGCGTGCCTGCTGTCCCAGCTACCTGGGAGGCTGAGGTGGGAGGATCACCTGAGCCTAGGAGGTCTCTGCAGTGAGCCATGATCACACCACTGCACTCCAGCCTGAGTAAGACCCTGTCTCAAACAAAGACCTCCTTAGAGGGATATTGTGTGGATAGAATATTTTATATACAGCTTATCACAGAGTAGGCCTTCAAAAAATGGCAGCAATTGCTATTAGGAACTGTTGTCTTACTACTAATAATGATAAAAAAGTAAACATGTTAGTTCTTCAAACATAACTGGTAAAAGATCCACCAACTAAAAAAAGAGGGATGGGATGCGTCATAAATTTATCAGTTTTTGTTTTATACCAAACAATTAAGTTGAATTTAATTTGGTTTGATAGTAAATGGTTAACAGTGAAGGCAGAGCTCTTCATTTTTCTCAGGGTGATGGTCAAATAGTTGTAGCAATGTCCAAGATTAACTTTCAATTCGTTGAAAAATTAAAAAAAAAAAAAAAAAGGGCCGGGCGCAGTGGCTCACGCCTGTAATCCCAGCACTTTGGGAGGTCGAGGCGGGCGGATCACCTGAGGTCGGGAGTTGGAGACCAGCCTGGCCAGCATGGTGAAACCCTGTCTCTACTAAAAAGACAAAAATTAGCCGGGCTTGGTGGCAGATGCCTGTAATCCCAGCTACTCGGGAAGCTGAGGCAGGAGAATCTCTTGAACCCGGGAGGCAGAGGTTGCAGTGAGCCGAGATCCTGCCATTGCCCTCCAGCCTGAGCAACAGAGCAAGACTCCGTCTCAAGGAAAAAAAAAAAAAAAAAAAAAAAAAGGCAATCTGCCCCTCCCCATGAGGTTTCTTTTAACGTTTTTCAGTATTATAAAAGAAATACCTGCTGAGGTAAAGTCAAAATAATCAAAATGACTTTAAAAGTTTCATTTCATCCTAATCTTTTTTAAACGGGAAGATAATATGCTTTCTAAAGCATATTTTAAAATGAACAGGAACCACAGCAAGGGAAGTTTTAAAAAAAATTACATCCAGCCTTTTTATCTATAAAAACAAAGCTTGTTACAGAACAAACACGTTCACAGTAAAAGACCACTCGCTGATGCACGAACTGAAGAAATGCTACTGTACTTACAAACCGCTTCTAGCCACATCATATTTGGCTTAGATCACATAAACGAACCACTGATATTGTAAATAATTGCTATTAAGTGAAAATGCGGGGGGAAGGCGAGGGTTGACTAACTTCATAGAGAAAGCTTTAAACTCTCAGGTTATTTCTCAAACATCCAACATCCTTTATCCCGTGGGATAAGTGTAATACAGTGTGGTACTATTAAAGCACTCTTCAACATTAATAGTCGCACCATTCACCCACTCCTACCTACTTGCAAGGCGCCAAATGTCCTCCCTAGAGACCCAGGGTAGGGAGCGCTGAGCACTGCCTCCTTGCCTCGTCTGCAGGGACAGACTGTGGCCCTCCGAGATAAGGGGCGCAGAGAGTTCCTAACCGAATAGGCTGCTCGGAGAGCAGCTGCCAGCCAACGCCTGGGAAGGCAGCTGTGGAAGTGGAAAGGCAGCCAGGGGTCTTTGCCTGGCGTAAGAAAAAGGTGGTCGCTAGTCTTCCCAGGGCACGGGAGTCACAACGTCATGGTAACTAACATACCCCAAAAACGGGTAAGGGAGAAAATTTGGCGCAGTGCTCCAGGTGCCTGGGCAGAAGCCTTCGGAAGGGCCAGATACTGAGGGTACCCCTCGGGATAAAGGGAAGAGTCTAAGAAAGACAGGGTGGACGCCCGTGCAGTGAGGAGCTTCCCAAACTAGGGATGGCAGTTCTGTCTCCGGAGGGGACGAGACACCCCTTCCCCCGCGCGAGCCTTCCCGGGTGATCTCACACGTTCCACAGGCAGGCGCTGCGGGGCAGAGACAGCAGGTCCAGACAACGGGCCGCGGGGCCAGGGCGCAGAGGGTCGGCGGCTGCCCACGTGCCCAGGCCTGAGGGGCAGAGGCGGGGGTACCCCGTGCCCGCAAGGGAGAACCAGGACCCAGCAGGTCCGCGCTCCAGGGGCCCATCTCACCTGCTTCGTCTGCAACCTTGGAGTGGCGAGGAGAAGGGAGCTGGTGCTCGCAGGGTGCCAAGCAGGGAGAAGACCACCGTCATCTCCCGCCCCCAGCCCTCTTCGCCGAGCGCAGCCGGGTGCCAGCTGCAGCAGCTTAGGGACGTTCCGATAAAGTGAGGTGGGGTAAGCCGCTGCGGCCCTGTCAGCTCAGCCCCGCGCCGGCCGCGAGGCCCCGCCCCCGCCCCGCCTTCAGGCCCCGCTCCCTCCCAGCCCCGCCTTCAGACCCCGCCCCCAGCCCCGAACTTCCAGCAAGACGGGCCGCTTCCCGCCCTCGAGCCCCGCCCATTTCCACGAGCCTTGAGCCCAGAGTCCCCGTCCCGCCCTCAGGCCCCACCCACAGCCTCGGGCCTGCGAGCCACACGATCCCCAACCCCGCCTTCAGTCCCCGCCTCCTCCTCCAGCCTCGGAGCCCCAGTGTACCCGGCCCCGCCCTGCCGGCTGGGAGCCTCCCAGCCGCGATCCTCCGGGGCGGGACTTCCGGCCTCCCTGCTCCCACAAAATGGTAGCCGCCGTGGGGGATGTCCAGTTTTTTTTTCCTCTTCCCAAGTACAGACGCAGAGCGGGCTTGTCTTTCCGCTTAACCTCAACCTCGTGTGATCTGCCAGTTTCGCTCCCGGTTAGCCCAGGACTTTTTATAGCATAGATTTTTAAAGCAAGGGCTTAGAATCAGACCCGGGTCAAAATCCTGCCTTCCACCTTCACCAAGGCAGTGTGACCTTGACGTTCCTACATAAGAGATTAAAATGTAAACCCTCAGCCCTGGGCTTGTTTTAGAATCTGGGCCCCGTCCATGACTGCTTCTATTCTATTGCGGTACGGGGGTGGGGTGGGGGTGGGGAACTACATGCATGTCCACTCAGTATACTGAAACTGGTTACATTGATAGAAAACTTCCAAAGCTTCTTGAAATAAAGGTATTGAAACTATCCTCACAGGGTTTATAAGAATTCTGGACAAAAATATAATTAAGCATTAATCAGGCTACACTTTGACCCACTTCCTTGTAACCCGAAAGTCAGGTAGAGCTAGATAGTACATTTGTATCCCCGTTGTCCCTATGGATAGGCTTTCTGATGTTAAGAGTCGTAAGGCTTTTTAAGAATTGCTTAAGATGTTTTTCAGACCCCAAATTCCAGCGAAACAGCTGATGCCAGCCAGCTTGAAGACCCCTGCCACAGAAGAAGGGAATCAGCATGAGAATACAGCTTCTTCATCTCCCTGTCCCATGACTTCGCCCTGTACTCTTCAGCCAATTAATGATCTCCACACTTGGGACCACTCCAAAACCCTTAAGAACCTGAGCCTCAAAGTCCTCCTGGAGACGAATTTGAGGTTTCCTCCTATCTGTGTTTGGTGGCCCTATGATTAAACCTCTTTCTCTTCTGCAACCTGGTGTCCCAGTGTATTAACTTGCCATGGGCATCAGACAACAAACCTGTATATAGTATCCCAAATATGGTGCTCCACTTTGAAACCTGAAGAAATCCTGCAATTGAGTTAGCCTTTTGAAATAAAAATTATTTCAAATTTAAAAATATTTATATATGTTCCCACTTAAGATATCCACAAGCATTTGTTTACAACCTTTTATCTTGCTTTGCATCTTAAACATTTCTGTATGGCAATTTCCGTGTCTTCCTATCATCTCGGCCATCTTAGTGCAAAGATACAAAATTGTATGGCTTATTAAGAAAAATTACAGTAAGCTAAGGGTAGGTTAAAGGATCTGAAACTTAGCAGGAAAAAATGAGCAGAAATTAAAGCTATAAAAGGCATGGATCCTGCTCCAGTTCTCTTTGCTTCTGCTTTGTTCTCTGTCTTCCTCACTTTTAACTGCCTTCTTTGTTTCCCTTGAACCTGACTACTTAAAAAAAAAATTGAATATCTAAATTATCTCAAGGCTAAAAGGATTTTTGTTTAGGAAGTATGAAGATTAATTCAATTAAATAAATACTTATTGAGCATTGACTATCAGGGGAATACTGGAAGATAGGCCTGCAGAGGTAAGTTACGGTCAACCTGTAGGAGGTTCCTTGGGTTAGTTTGAACCTTATCCTTTGGCCACAGTAAAACATGTAACTTTTCTTTCCCCACACGAACATGTCAGAATGATCACACTATTTGTGGGTGTGTAATCTGGAAGCTGTACCATGATTAGTTGAAAGAGAGACTGAAGGCAAGAAAAACAGTGTGGTGACTTGGAGAAGAACCAAGACATAAGGAAATGAAGACCGACTCTTGGGTGATGACAGTAAAAAGAATGGAATAGGCCTGAGAGACAGGAAAAGGGAGAACTGATGAGACTCAGTTACTGATAGGGCTAAAGAGGAAGAAGGACAGGGCGAGGTGGCTCACGCCTGTAATCCCAGCACTTTGTGAGGCAAGGCAGGAAGATCACTTGAGCCCAGGAATTCAAGACCAGCCTCAGCAACATGA
The DNA here is from genome assembly GCF_029281585.2 of Gorilla gorilla gorilla. Lineage (NCBI taxonomy): Eukaryota > Metazoa > Chordata > Mammalia > Primates > Hominidae > Gorilla > Gorilla gorilla. Next base: position 76,953,803 of record NC_073235.2, read on the forward strand.
CAAAACCCCATCTCTACAAAAAATACAAAAATTAGGCCGGGCGCAGTGGCCCAGGCCTGTAATCCCAGCACTTTGGGAGGCCGAACCGGGTGGATCACCTGAGGTCAGGAGTTCGAGACCAGCCTGGCCAACATGGTGAAACCCCATCTCTACTAAAAATACAAAAATTAGCCGGGCGTGGTGGTGTGCGCCTGTAATCCCAGTTACTTGGGAGGCTGAGACAGGAGAATCACTTGAACCCGGGAGGCAGAGGTTGCAGTGAGCTGAGATCGTGCCATTGCACTCCAGCCTGGTGACAGAGCAAAACTTGGTCTTTAAAAAAAAAAAAAAATTAGCAGGATGTGGTGGCACGCACCTGTGGTTCCAGCAACCCAGGCAGCTGAGATGAGAAGATTGCTTGAGCCCAGGAGGCGAAGGCTGCAGTGAGCCGAGATCGCACCACTGCACTCCACCCAGAGCAACAGAGTGAGACCCTGTCTGAAAACGACAAAAAAAAAAAAAAAAAAAAGAGAGAAGGAAGGATTTAACAAGCTGATGTATTTCCTCATCCATTAAAATAAAGAAAAGAAATTGAGCTAGAGAGCTTCTAGTATCCTGTCCAGCCATAAAATTTCGTTGTTTTCTATTATTCTGTTACCTGAAAATGAAAGGAAGAACTATTTCAGTGGGAGAAGCAGTTTCAAGGAGAAAATAATGAATGTGGTTTTAGACCTCAAATCTAAAACCTTGAGAAATTTTCTAGTTCAGTTTTCTCTCTTGAAGTTATCATCCTCTCCATCTGAGACTCTAGGAGATTAAGCAGTTGGTCTAAGAACACTCAACTAGTCCATGACAGAGAATGAGAATAAAAGCCCCCCCTGTCCTGTAAACAAACTTCTCATAAAGGCATCAGCACATGTATGTAGAGATTTCCAGTAGACCCCTAGGGAGAGAACAGAAAAGAGAGAGAAAGAGCAGAAATAAAGACATGGTTTGAGAAGACATCCATACAGAATTGATGAAGTTTCTTGTGGAAACCTCATTGGTGAGGTTTCCTTCCACAGAGCAGCTTGTGGAAGGAAACTCTAAGAACAAAATGTATACAGAGATGAAAGACTTCATTAAAAAGTCACCCTCAGAGAAGTAGTTGCCAATGAACGCCACGAGAAACTAATTTAATTCCACTGCCATATCTGCTAATCATTCTGTGAGATGCTGACTTATTCTATACTATTAACTGGAAAAAATGAAGAAAAGCTAAAAGTAATGCAGAATAATGGAGGGAAAACTGTAAATTAATCATAATTTTCATTTACAAATAAGTGGGACCTATAAACTTCAAGCACACTGATATCCCGATTTCCCTCAAGTCCCGCTGATCAAAATTGACAGAAGAAACAAACCAAATGGTTTGATACAATGACAAAGGTCATGTAGGATATATGTTGAGGCAATATGATGTACATGTGGATTCCTGGTGAATTTTATTTTTTCCAAAATGAAGTACTTCTAATGTTTCTTTCTATGAAAGTAATAAATAACAATGATAACATATTCAGATAATACAGAAAGGAATGAAGAAAGTGAAAATCATACCTATGGATAACTTCTTTAATATTATATCATATATGTATCATTTTATGCAAATATAGATTATTTAAGAAAAATAGGATTATACATATGATTTTCATACACATGATTTTAGTAACTTCTCATTTAATAATACCTTTTTAATCCATAAATAATTTATACATATAGATAGATTTATATCATTTTTAATGCCTATTAAATACTCCCTAGCGAAATTTTGAGGATGATCTTCCTTGAAAAAGTGGAAACTGGGCCATCTATAAAGTCTAATCAAAGTTGAGTAAAGAATAGAAAAATAAAAGAGAGTGACTTAAAATGTGCTGTTTGAACATGTCTAGTACGATGCCAGATTTTGTTTAAAAACTTTTAGTTTCTTTAAAACTCCCCTTCCCCTTCCCAATAGCATCATTTTCTCTTTAGGGATTCATGTTTCCAGAAAAGTTGACTTCACTCTCCCTTCAGAGGTGATGTAACTAATGTAGGCTGTCCAATCAGTATATTTCATCCCTTTGCACTTAATGATTAGTCAGGGTGGGCACTGATCCTAAAGTAGCTCAGTTGAATAATTTTCAGGACTTTTGCAGAGAATGCTGATCTTCTCTTTCTTGCTAGACAAGAGGAAGATGCCGACAGCCATTTTAGAACCATAAGAGAAGCCAGTCTTAGAATGGTGCAGAGACCAAGGTAGCCACAGCAGAGAGAAGGAAATAAACAGGGACCTTGATGACATATTGAGATGTGGGGTCAAGCCCCACCTGAAGCAGCCTCACCGGTTGGCCTGTGGACTCTTCATTGATGTGTACCAATCAGTTTTCTTCATTGTTTAAACAAGTTTGAGTTGGGTTTTCTATTACTTAAAATCAAATGCATAGGAAAAGTGCTAAAGGAAAATGCAACAGTAATTATCTCTGAGTGGTAAGAATACACATGATTTAAATTTTTTTTTTTTCTGTGCAGAAAAGTTTCCCTTTTTCTTGATAAAATTAATATACAAAGTATGTATTTTGGCTATATGGAAATCTTCTAAAATTTTAAAACGATGATCGTTTATTAAACCAGGAATATATATGAAATCCACCCATAAAATAGAATGATTTAAGAGCACGGGTATGATGCAGCCTATGACCTTAGAGAAGACAAAGGCCTTGCTTTTGTTGATCTTTGTATTCTCAGCATTTAGAATAGTGCTTTCCCTGACATATGGCAGGCATTCTGTAAATGGTTTTTGAATGATTTAATAAAACATAATTGCCTATCAGCTATCTAGGAAGTTGGATTGTAACTATGGGAAGTATTTGATACAAGCAACTGTGACATAGATCTTTTACAGTAACTGGACTTCTTGTTTCCAGCTTTTCACCTGGCCAAGTTTTATAGCTTTATTTAAATATTCCCCCTGGCTAGACGCGGTGGCTCACACCTATAATCCCAGCACTTTGGAAGGCTGAGGTGGACAGATCATGTGAAGCCAGCCTGGCCAACAGGGTGAAACCCTGTCTCCACTAAAAATGCAAAAATTAGCTGGGTGTGATGGCGCGTGCCTGTAATCCCAGCTACTTGAGAGGCTGAGGCAGGCGAATTGCTTGAACTGGGGAGGCGAAGGTTGCAGTGAGCCAAGATCACGCCACTGCACTCCAGTCTGGGCGACAGAGCAAGACTTCATCTCAAATAAATAAATAAATAAATATTCCGCCAAATTGTTGACTTCTTTTTGTGATTGTAAATGCTAGAATTAAATAATTATTTCTGATCTGTCAAGTTAAAACCCTGAGTATTATCTTTTAATATACATATATATGTTTATGTGTGCATAAATATATGATAGCTTTTTTTTTCTTTCGATCTGCCACTGAAATATTCTCACAAAAGCAATAAAGTGGAACCTAAACATCTCACGTGGCTATTGATCTTGTTATTGACCCCAAGAAAGACTCAAATGTGATTAAATGGGCAGAGGCTTTTGTCTAGGCCAGCACTTAAGAAGTTAAGCAGAGGCCGGGTGTGGTGGCTCACGCCTGTAATCCCAGCACTTTGGGAGGCCAAGGCAGACGGATCACTGAGGTCAGGAGTTCAAGACCAGCCTGGCCAACATGGTAAAACCCTGTCTCTACTAAAAATACAAAAATTAGCCAGGTGCAGTGGAACGCGCCTATAATCTCAGGTACTGGGGAGGCTGAGGCAGGAGAACTGCTTCAACTTGGGACATGGAGGTTGTGGTGAGCCCAGATCATGCCACTGCACTCCAGCTCGGGGACCACAGAGCAAGACTCTGTCTAAAAAAAAAAAAATGTTAAGCAGAAAAACAATGAAACCAGAATTAGCTTATGAAACTGAAAGTTAAATCGGTGACTTACATAAGATAGGCTGCAGAAATCATACAATAGAAGCATGGTAACTTTGGGGGCCCCACCAGTCTGTTTCAAGACTTAGCTTCTCGATACTTGTGGTTTTGTTTTGACCACTTTTTTTTTTAAAGGAGTTAGAGATCAGGAACATGAAGATGAAAAACAAAAAAATACACTTGTTCCTACTTCTGAATTGTTCATTTAAAAGTGGGCTCACTAACAAATTTATTTAATAGGCAGCCTTTAAAGAGATAATCTTTTAACTGTGCAGAGCACTTTCTAATTTGAATAATGCCTAAGTTGAAAAACTAAAACTAACCAACATTGTAAAACACAAGCAGGAAGTGGAGAAATCTCAGATTTTAACCTTGACTTTAGATTAAGAATGTTTTTAGCTGATTCTAGTTAAAACATTTTCGAGTAAATAGCTAGCTCAAAAAAAGGCTATCACATCCTCAGCACAACAGTGAAGCACATACCTCAGGTGCATTCTTCTAGTAGAGGAAATTTTTCAGGGGTTCCAGTCTCCTTCCCTCCTTGAAGGGGCAGGTCCTCTATCTGTGTTGATTTCTGTAGTCTCTTCAGTATCAGAACAGTATTTGATAGAATAGAAAGTAGAAACTTGATCAACTTTTGTTGCCCTACTAAATCTTACAATAGAGCTAAATAAGTTGGTGACATTTTTGTATTTAGAGAGTCACTCAAAACAGAAACACCTGTTCTTTTTTTTTCCTCGAGACAGTCTCACTCTGTTGCTCAGGCTGGAGTGCAGTGGCACGATCACAGCTCACTGCAGCCTCAACGTCCCAGGCTCAAGTCATCCTCCCACCTCAGCCTCCTGAGTAGCTAGGACCACAGGATGCACCACCACACCCGGCTGCTTTTTGTATTTGTTTTTGTAGAGATGGGGTTTTGTCATGTTGGCCAGGCTGGTATGAAACTCTTGGGCTCAAGTGATTTGCCCACTTCAGCCTCCCAAAGTGCTGGTATTATAGGCATGAGCCACCACGCCGGGTCCCTGCTCTTTCTTAGGCTGCTTCTTTCCGCTATTAACAAAAGTAACTGATAGAGAAGAATTATCAAAACTCAAGTGTCTACGTGGCAGCAGAGGAACTAGACAATTTTTATAAATGACAGTGGCTGAAACAGAATAAATCATGGGGAATCATCATCGATATTACATAGACTAAATATGATAGTGTTCCATTAATTAATTCTACAAATATTTAAAAGTTCTCAGAATTTCAAACATTATTTAGACTTTTCTTCACCTTAACTCTTATGTAAGCTTTCCCTAGACCTTCCCAAAAAGTTGAGACAGGAAAGGAAACTTAAGACTTCTGAAACACAAGAGCATTCACCAGGCCTACTCACTAAGAGGTCTGGACACTAGATTGGAGATTGTTACTCTTGGGGAACAACCTTGATAAAACTATGCTTCCCAGTGCAGTGTGAATTGGGGTCTCGGTCTCTATAGTCTATAGCTAATAGCATAATTAATTATATCAAGTCTGACCTATTATTAGTCCAAATGGCGTAACTCAAACCCTGTCCCATAGGTTTATTATACTCATATATTTTGAAGACAATAAGATGTTTATAGTAATGTTAAAACTTGAGGCCAGGCACAGTGGCTCACACCTGTAATGCCAGCACTTTGGGAGACCAAGGCAGGAGGATTGCTTGAGCCCAGGAATTCAAGACCAGCCTGGGCAACAAAGTGAGCCCCCATCTCCACAAAAAATAAAATAATTAGCCGGGTGTGGGAGTGTATGCCTGTGTAGTCCCAGCTACTCGAGAGCCTGAGACAGGAGGATTGCCTGAGCCCAGGAGTTTGAGGATGCAGTGAGCTCTAATCGCATCACTGCACTCCAGCCTGAGTGACAGAGTGAGACCTTCCCTCTAAAAAAAAAAAAAAAGACAAAATTCCTAGAGGATTCTTAAAAATTTCCTTTCATATATTGTCTGAGTGGCTGGTCAAGGATTTGTTCTTGTTGTTGTTTTAACCCAATAGTCTTTGTCAAACCAAGAACTGGTATTGAAAATTTCAGCCCAACATTTGCCATAGTGAATAAATCATTTATCTTACAGGAAAAAGAAGATCAAGTCTGAGGGCAGTTGAAGCAGTTTTTAGAAATCTTCAAACCACAAGCAGACATCCCAGTGAAATTCAGAAGTCCTTGTCTGAATCTCTCTTCATAACCACTTTAGTCTCACCCATCCAGCCATGAGTGTCAAAAATTAGAGTCTGTAGGTAATGTTTGTTCAAAACCAGTTTGTCCAGATTTCCTCTGTTAACTTCTGAAGGTGGTAAGCAGGGAAGGAGCATGAGCTCTGTTACAGAGAACTTAGCCTGTGTGAAGGTTAGAGAGGAAAAAGCCTTCATGGGATTAGCTAGACATTCCAAACAGTGTAGAACATCAGTAAGAGTAATAGCAAATGAACTGAAGAAGAGGCAGTTGTCTCCTCAGCTCTCAGAAAGGGAAATAACAGAAGGTTTGTATCAGTCCCATTGAGGCTGGCGACCAATGGGAAGCTGTTGCTAAGGAGACAGCTGGTGCAAGGATTACTACAGGCAGGATGAAGGGAGGAGGGTATGGGTTTATGCATTTGCTCCCATTCCTTGTTTCCTCTTTTAGGCTTGATGTGCTTCCAGGCTCTCGATCATTCTTTCTCTTTCTCAGCATTTTCTCACTTTCTCAAGTCTTCTCATTTCATTGTTATTACATGCTAGGGACTTGGTGCTACCAGGCTACCTGCTTGCTCCATACATTATTTGTTCAACATGATTTGCATATACGGGTTACTGATCAAGAACCTAGGAAGGTCAAGTGAGCAAACAGATGGAAGAATAAGGGGGCGGGGACAGTCATAAGGATTGAGGGCTATTACAGAGCACTCTACCAAAAGCTTAATCACAGTCAAGAATCCAAAAGTTCTGTCACAGTAGTTCTCAACTGGAGCTTCACACCAGAATCACAGGGGGAATATAATTTTTAAAAACATGGATGCCAGGGCCCAGCCAGGCTTTACTCAATCAATGCCACAGGAATCAGGTCCAAGGCCTGTATTTTTTCTGCCAGATTCTGCAGATTATTCTATTGCAAATTCCTAGTTAAGAGCTTCTGATTTAGGGAATAAACTAGAAATTTAGGGAATAAACTAGAAATTATGTCTTTTTTTTTTCTTTTAAGAGATGAGGTCTTGCTTTGTCACCCAGGCTGGAGTGCAGTAGTGTGATCATAGCTCACTGCAGTTCCAAATTCCTGGGCTCAAGTAGTCCTCTCGCCTCAGCCTCGGAGTAGCTAGGTGTGCGCCACCACACCCAGCTAATTTTTTTTTTGTAGAGACAGTGTCTGGCTATGGTGACCAGACCGGTCTTAAACTCCTGACTTCAAGCAGTCCTCTTGCCTTGGCCTCCCAAAGTGTTGGGATTATAGGTGTAACCCACCACGGCCAGCCTGTAAGTCTGTCTTAAGAGTAAGTAGGAATATTTATCTTAGAGAAGGGCAAAAAAATTTTTCTATGGCCTCAGTGCTCATTGGGAGAAATATGTTTTCATCATTAAAAAAGGGCACATTAAGTCTGGCATTTTCCATTAGAAATCCATTTCAGTAACTGTTTTCCTATGACATTGTTCCTCATGTGAAACCCATTTCTTTTGATTTGCTCTTTGTGAAGAAAAACAAAACAAAACAGTTGGCTGTCTTCATTCCTTGTACATATACACCATGTCTTCACTATGATGTCATTTCCAAACTCCAGTAAGAAAGTTCACATTATAGGTAAAACTAGGTGAGGTAATTTTCTGACACATTCAATAACTAAGCCAATACATTGAATGTGTTGTCGATTATGTAGTAAAACCCCAGTGTAGTCTTTTCACCATCTCTTAAAGCTTTGGTTTTTGAGAAACAATTATAATTCCTCTTATCTTTCTTCAGAGATGTTATTTTCTAAAATTTGGCTTTTTAATAATCTTTTCCTTTATAGTTTGTGCATTTGGTATCTTTTAAAGAAATCCTTCCTTGCATCAAGGTCATAATGATATTTACCTACGTTTTCTTCTAAAAGCTAAATGTTTCGTAAAATTGTTTTTCTTTGTATCATTTTTCAATTCTCATCTGTTATTAGAGCCCCACTCTAGATCCAGAATGTAGAAAGTTTCTGTCCCACAGAGAATAAAACTTCTGCAGCTCCTGCTAGAGTCTGGATCAAAAAACTCTCAATGTAGAATAAAGTGAAATAGGAGTGTTCAAAGAGATTTTAAAATTTATAAAATGTGGTAAAAGAAGATAGCAGATGGCTGGGTGTGGTGGCTTGCACCTGTAATCCTAGCACTTTGGAGGCCAAGATGGGAGGATTGCTTGAGCCCAGGAGTTTGAGACCAGCCTTGGCAACACACTGAGATCCTGTCTCTATTTATTTTAAAAAAAAAAAAAGGCCAGGTGCGGTGGCTCACACCTGTAACTCACTTTGGAAGGCCAAGGCAGGTGGATTACTTGAGGTCAGGAGTTCTAGACCAGCCTGGCCAACATGGTGAAACCCTGTCTCTACTAAAAATACAAAAATTAGCTGGGCATGGTAGCACATGCCTGTAATCCCAGCTACTCGGGAGGCTGAGACAGAAGAATCACTTGAACCCGGAAGGTGGAGGTTGCAGTGAGCCAAGACCATGCCACTGCACTCCAGCCTGGGTGACAGAGTGAGACTCTGTCTCAAAAAAAGAAAAGGTAGCAGAGCAGTAAGAGCAGTATCAGCTAATGGAAATATAAATTATCTTAAAGCCGACCCTCCAGAGATACTGAAGAGATGAGGCCTTAAACCTTGAGAAGAGTGAGAAAATGCAGTATGTGTGGTCTAATGGCCAGTAGCCATGTTGTGGATAAACTTATCACATGTTTGTCAAATGTCTAGCACAGATATGCTTATCATATATTTGTCAAATGTCTAGCAGGACCTTGAAGATGCCCTTGAAGAAAAGTCACTTCACAGTCTCATGTCATGGCTAATAAGTAGCCAACCACTCAGAGTGAGGTGAGGTGTTTCATGCCTGTAATCCCAGTAACTCAAGAGGCTAAGGTGGGAGGATCATTTGAGGCCAGGCATTCAGGATCAGCATGGGAGACACAGTGAAGCCTTGTCTCCAAAAAACAAAAATCAAAAAACAAAGTCATCTCAAAGACAGAACTCTTTGGTGGTACACTCCTGTAGTCCTAGCTACTCAGGAGGCTGAGGTGGGAGGATCACTTGAGCCCAGCAGTTTGAGGATGCAGCGAGCTATGATTGCACCACTGCACTCCAGTCTGGGTGACAGAGTGATGGTCTGTCTCCAAAAAAATTAAATTAAAAAAAATTAAAAATAATATAAGAAAGAAATCCTTGGATACAGTTCCTAGGTGTCCCACACAGCTGAACCCTGCTATGGCTCCAGCCTCCCATGTCCACCTGCTCCCTCAGGTCCTTGGCTCAACTTTGGAACTGGTTGTTGCACTTTGGGCTCCAGCCTTGTGCCGCTCTGTGAACATCTATCACCTCCTGTCTTCTGCCTGCCCCGGTGGTGCTGCTCTATTATTGACTTGGCTCACTTGTACACTCAGAATCAGAGGGACTTCGTGATCCCTAATATCACCTCAAGCTGATACGAGTAAGCTTCTAGCCTTACCTGACCCGCTGTTACCTGGTGGAGACTATTGCTTGTACTGGTAAAGCCAAACCATTATGAGAGCTCCACATACTCAAATGGTCTTGATGACAGTCCTCTAGCAAAGGAGGCATTTCCATAGATACGAAATCATCTGTTTTCAAAGGCGTGACCTGTGTTAGGCTACCCTGGGCTGAGTAGGCACATCCTTTGTAGGAAGACCTATTTTTCTCCCACCAAGTGACTCTGATAGTTTGGTGGGTTCGAGGGATGATTCCCCTCCTCACCAGCAGCCGACTTCCCTGCTGTCCACTATAAGAAGTGTTACTTCTGGCTGGGTGCGGTGGCTCATGCCTGTAATACTAGCTCTTTGGGAGGCCGAGGCGGGTGGATCACCTGACTTCAAGAGTTTGGGACCAGTCTGGCCTACGTGGTGAAACCCCGCCTCTACTAAAAATACAAAAATTAGCTGGGCGTGGTGGCACCTGCCTGTAATCCCAGCTACTGGGGAGGCTGAGGCAGGAGAATCGCCTGAACCCAGGGGGCGGAGGTTGCAGTGAGCCAAGATTGTACCACTATACTCCATCCTGGGCAACAGAGCGAGACTCCATCTCAAAAAAAAAAAAAAAGAAATGTTACTTCTGTCACTGCAACCCTGCCCAGGACTGCCTGGGCCTCTGGACGTGGGAGTGAACTGACAAGTGCTGGCTCAGCTGCCTCGGCTGGCAGGGCAGATGGCCCTTTCCTTCCTCACTATTTTGTGTACTTTCCCCAAAGTTTACCTCCTCAATAAAAAGGCACTGCCTGACACACTTTCCTTTCTGCCACTTCCAAATTCTCTCTGCCCTGGAATAGCCAAGGAATCTCACACAGTCAGGCTCTGACATCTTGAATCCCCTAAAATCATTGCCTGTGGGCTCTCCTTTGTGCCATGCTGCGAACTCCCCAGTGGTTAGCATTCTACATGGAAGCAAAATTTGTGCCTGGGGAAATCTCAGGCCATAGGTCTGACCTGTCACCAGGGTCCCTGTAGCAGCGTAGGGCCCTGGCCACCATAACAGCCACTGAAACTTTGCTTCAAGAATTATAGGTGTAGAGGACTTTCCTCCTGCTTCCTTAAGTCCCAGTGGACTACTAGCACTCCTGGTGTTTCTTCTCTGAAGGTAAACCTTGTAAACCAACAAGTATCTCAGAGACGTCTCCATCAGTTTAGAGGCTTATTTTGCAAATATTAAGGACCATGGTCTGTGACACAGCCTCGGGAGGTCCTGAGAACATGTGCCCAAGGTGGTTTGGTTACCGCTCAGTTTTATGCATTTTAGGGAGACAGAAGTTACAAGTTAAAAACATAAATCAATACATGGAAGGTATATATTTGTTTGGCCTGGAAAGGCAGAACATCTTGAATGAGGTGGCTTCCAGGTTATAGGTGGATTCAAAGATTTCCTGACTGGCAATTCATTGAGAAGTTAAGCTTTGCCCCTTAAGAGTTTGAAGTCAGCATAAAGAAATTCTTGAGTTAAGATAAGATGAGTTGTGGAAGCCAAGGTTCTGGTCATGTAGATGAAGCCTCCAGGTAGCAGGCTTCAGAGAGAATAGATGGTAAATGTCTCTTATTGGACCTTAAAGGCATCAATCTTTCTGGAAAAGACCTAGTTATGGAAGGAGATTTTCTACAGCAGACACATTTCCCACAAGAGACAGCTTTGCAGGGCCATTACAAAATTTGTCAAAGAAATATATTTTGGGGTGAAATACTTTGCTTTCCTTCAGGGCCTGCGATCTGCCATGGGATGCTATACCATAGTCCAGTTGGAATTTGGTATCTTACTGCTACAGCCTGTTGTCAGTCTTTTGAGTTAGTGCTGGTCAGTTGTGCCTAAACTCAAAAGGCAGGAGGGTAAAAGAAGGTGTATCCAGCTTTGCCATTCCCATCATGGCATGAAGTAGTTTTTCAGGTTTCTTTGGGATCCTGTTGGCCAACAGAAGGGTCTATTTAGCCAACTGGGGTGCTTAGAATTTTATCTTTGGTTTCCATTCTCCCCTTTCTGGCCAAGATTTGCCAGAAGCACCATCAATGGCCAAACTTTTATTTTGTTGCATATTGTTGCCGCGGTGGTGTGGCCACCTGACCTGCGCCCATCCTGTCCCTTGCTGGGACCCTCATAGCCAAGACACTTAGATCTAAAAGACTCATAGTCAATTCAAGCATTCTAGGCCAGGCAGGAATGGAGGTGGGCAGGCGTTCATCAAACCTTTAAAATCTTCTAAGTAATATAAGAGTCAAAAAGCCAAAAGGCAAGTTTACAGAACTGATTTATCTATAAATTTTATGCATTGAGCTACTGCAGTCTTGGTTTTAGTTACAGACTTGTAGCAATTAGCTATACAGAACATAAGCATTTTGTTAAAACCATTTAAACTAGAGAGTTTAGAGACTTTGTTGTATTGCAACGCTTTTTGCAGTCTTTTTAGTAATTTGTCCTAAGATGGCTAATAAAAAATAATAAGATCTCCCCAGGCACAGAAACTATACATAATTATATCTGTCTATCTTCATAAATCTCATAACTGGGAGCACTATACCCAGGAAGCTTTGTCAGTTGATATCCTCTCTGCAATTTTCTTTTAACTCTACAGGAAGTAGGAAATTCTTTATGGTTGGGGTAGATGGAAAGGGGCCACAGAATGACCCAGGAGGAAAAGTCTCTCATTTTGTCAGCTGTTTAGGCATCTGCATACCCACCCTTGATGTGGAGGGTCTGAACTAATTCTGTCCCTCATAATCCATACTTACAATCCCACATGCCCACTGCTTCTGCAGTAATCCCTGCCTAGAGGGAAGGAGCTTATATTTCCCCTAGAGGTAAGTTTTAGCAGTGGGACATTAGCAATGAAAGTAGATTCAGCCCAGTGGGATTCTAAATAAGTTTTAAATTTTGGAGCTTTCAGGTACAGAGAGAAAGGTAGTATTTGTTGCTTTACCCCATTTTGTAAGCTATAAATAGCTCAAAAAGAAAAAGGGGTTTTTCGTGGTTTTCCCGTCCGCTGCAGTGTTGGACCATAATCATGGTGGACATGATGGAGTTGCCCAGGTTGCACATCAATGCTGGCATGCTAGCTCAGTTCATCGATAAGCCTGTCTGCTTCGTAGGGAGGCTGGAAAAGATTCATCCCACTGGAAAAATGTTTGTTCTTTCAGATGGAGAAGGAAAAAATGGAACCATCAAACTGATGGAACCCCTTGATGAAGAAATCTCTGGAATTATGGAAGTGGTTGGAGGAGTAACCGCTAAGGCCACCATCATGTGTAAACTTATGTCCAGTTTAAAGAAGATAACCATCCTTTTGATCTTGGACTTTACAATGAAGCTGTGAAAATTATCCATGAGTTTCCTCAGTTTTATCCTTTAGGGATTGTGCAACGTGATTGATCTTGATGAATTTCCATATGATTGCAAATGAGCTATATTAAAGACTATTAAAGGAAGCCCCTCTTGTTTGAAGGAGAGATTTCTGTGCTTTCTCATATTTAATTTGCTCTTTTTAAGGTATTCCAACCTAGAGTTTTTGATGGAACTGATATATTGACAGTTCTCACCTAAGTCATTTTATAAAGAATTGCTACTGCAATTTATGGTCAGATTATATGCAAGAACAAAGCAGTTGTCTGAGTTTAGGTTTCTATTTTATTAATAAAAACTAAAATGGTAAAAAAAAGAAAAGAAAAGAAAAAGCGGTTTTTGTTTGTCTGTTTTTTCAACTGTGGAAAACAAAACAAAAGGACATAAGCCCTGCCTGGCTCTGACAATGACAGGAAAGGGAAACTGACAAACAACAAGTAAACATTTAAATTATCTAGTATTAAGGCACAGAACAATGATTTTAATTTGGATAGAGGACTGTTGCCAGGCTGGAGTGCAGTGGCGCAATCTTGGCTCACTGCAATCTCTGCCTCCCGGATTCAAGTGATTCTCCTGTCTCAGCCACCTGAGTAGCTGGGATTACAGGCGTGTGCCACCACACCTGGTTAATTTTTGTATTTTTAGTAGAGACGGCATTTCACATGTTGGCCGGGATGGTCTTGATCTTCTGACCTCATGATCCTCCCAAAGTGTTGGGATTACAGGGGTGAGTCACCGCACCCAGCCGAGGAAAAATTATTAAATCAGTATTTATGCTTTTGAATATAGGTCTTGTCCAGTGTGATTTAAAAAAAATTTTTAGCTGAATTAAATTTAAGAGTTTAATTGAGCAATGAATGATTCACGAATCAGGCAACCTCATGAGCCTCTGAGACTGCAGCACAGCCACGTGGTGGAAGAAGATTTATGGACAGAAAAAGTAAGGTGATGCACAGAAAATACAAGTGAGGTAGAGAAAAAGCTGGATTGGTTACAGGTTGGCATTTGCCTTATTTGAACAGTTGGCCTTATTTGAACAGTTGAACAGTTGGTTATATCTGATTGCCCAAAACTCGGTGATTGGCACAAGTGTAGGCTACAGTCTGTTTATACCTCCGTTTGTTCACAAGATACAGAGAAACCTTTAGGCCAAACTTAAAATATGTAAGGAGGCAGCTTTAGGCTAAACTTGATTTAACAAGTGTAACATGAAAGTGGTTTATTTTGGCTGTTACCATCTCTGAGGTCTGAGGATGAGGTTTTGGTTAACTTAAGTTTGCTGCCAGATAACAGTATTGACATTTAAGATTTACTAGGAGTCAGTGTTCCTTTGAGATGACAGAGGAGTACCTAGGAGTCACACCCCTTCAACTTAACAGCACAAGAGCTAGTTAACATATTTGATAAAGACCCTATTTAATGGGAATGGAGGGAATCTCTCAACTGATGTCTAATCATCAGGCTGGAGGTGATGATACTAAAGTTTATCTTAATTGGAAGCTATAGAAAGATTCTATAACCTTGGGGTGATTTTTATAGTTCTGATAAGGCCCCAGCAATAAATCTAAGTCAGAGGCTTAAGTTAGGATTGATTTTTGAGACTGTTTGTCAAAAAATGTTGAAAGACTCAAAACATTTTATTGAAACAGAATCACAGGTCATTATAAAATAATAGTTATTCACTTAACCAGAGTGATAATAAAAAGACTTTATTTTTATTGTTATTATTTTTGAGACAGCCTTACTCTGTTGCCCAGGCTGGAGTGCAGTGACCTAATGTTGGCTCACTGCAACCTCTGCCTCCCTGGTTCAAGGGATCCTCCTGCCTCAGCCTCCTGAGTAGGTGGGTTTACAGGTTCACGCCACCATGCCCAGCTTATTTTTGTGTTTTTAGTAGAGATGGGGTTTCACTATGTCTCCCAGGCTGGTCTCAAACTCCTGGCCCCAAGTGATCCACACACCTTGGCCTACCAGAGTGCTGGGATTACAGGTGTGAGCCACCGAGCTGGCCAAAAGACTTTAAAAGCTGTATAGGAAGTTATATGGATGTAAAAACCTTAACTCTTTCAAAGTTTAGTTTTTAAGAGTAATTTTAGGACGGACGCGGTGGCTCATGCCTGTAATCCCAGCATGTTGGGAGGCCGAGATGGGCAGATCATGAAGTCAGGAGATTGAGACCATCCTGGCTAACACAGTGAAACCCTGCCTCTATTAAAAATACAAAAAAAAAAAAAAAAATTAGCCGGGCTTGGTGGCGGTCACCTGTAGTCCCAGCCACTCGGGAGGCTGAGGCAGGAGAATGGCGTGAACCCGGGAGGTGGAGGTTGCAGTGAGCTGAGATCACGCCACTGCCGTCCAGCCTGGGTGACAGAGTGAGACTCTGTCTCAAGAAAAAATAAAAATAAAAAAATAAAAAATAAGTAATTTTTAAAAACCTAATAAAAACAACATAGAAATTATCTTAAAAGTTTTGTTTCTTAGGCTAGTTGCCAAAAAGGAGGAAAAAAAAACCTCTTCTACAGTGATTGTTTTTCCTTATGGGAAGCCCATTTGGATAACCTGAATGTCAGACTTGCTGAAAAGATAAATTAATCAGACACACAGAAAGAGTGTGTCCCAGGTTGAGTGACCACTATATTACAGAGGCCTTGAGGGGGGAATATATGTGACTCTTAGCTACAGCATGGGAAGTTGTCTGGTTATGTTGACCACTTTAGACATATCTTGGGCTTCAGAAAACAATACCCCAAAATGATAACTGCGAACCCAGAAAATCTGAGACAGGCTCAGTTAATTTAGAAAGTTTATTATGCCAAGGTTGAGGACCTGCCCATGACGCAGCCTCAGGAAGTCCTGATGACACGTGCCCAAGGTGGTCGGGGCACAGCTTGTTTTTATACATTTTAGGGAGACATGAGACATCAATAGATGTAAGTAAGAGGTAGGAAGTTGCCTGGAAAGGCAACTTGAAGCAAAGGCAGGAGGACTGGAAGTCCGGAGGGAGCTTCCAGGTCACAGATAGTTGAGACACAAATGGTTGCATTCTTCTGAGTTTCTGATTGGCCTTTCCAAAAGAGGCAGTCAGATATGCATCTATGTCAGTGAGCAGAGGGATGACTTTGAATAGAATGGGAGGCAGGTTTTGCCCTAAGCAGTTTCCAGCTTGAGTTTGCCTTAGAGATTGTGGGCAGCCATGGTATCTTCCTTTCACATAACCAAAGGAGCAGCCTCAGAACTAAAAGTTTCCCTTTGGCCTTCTCCTGCCCTCCTGTTTCTCAGTCCCATTTTCCCTTTAGGCTGGCTATAGAAACTAGAATCTTTCTTCCCCAAGGTGGGTCCCAGAAACCAGAGCCCATTTTCATCAAAGCCAGCCATAACACTTAAAAATATTCCTCTAATTTTTTCTCCACTTTTCTGTGTAAAAACTGGCCATGAAGAAATTCTCTGAACTTCCTTGTTGGACTATAGGTTATAAGACCCCTATACCCAGAAGGAAGGAAATGCATACTCAGGGAGGTGAAGAAGAATCTAGGCAGACAGGCCTTGCTCCTTTCCCCACATAGTCTACTAGTGTTCAACTCTATCTGTAGTTTTTTACATGGCTGTTCATACTTTGTTGAACCTAAGCATAAAAATGAACAATTTTCCCTGTATCTTGGGTCTTTACTCTGAAGATTCTCACATATATATGCCGAACAAATCTATATGCTTTATCTTCAACCAATCTGTCTTTTGTGAGTTGATTTTTTTCAGCAAACCTTTGGGGGGCCCTTGGCCCCTAAATATGTTAGAAAAAGCCAAGAGTACAGAATTAAGTTATACTGGAGGAAACTATGGCCTTCTTTTTTTAATTATTATTTTTTAATTTTTAATTTTTTTGAGACAGGATCTTGCTCCATCACCCAGACTGGAGTGCAGTGGCGCAATCTTGGCTCACTGCATTCTTGACCTCATGGGCTCAAGCAATTCTCCCACCTCAGCCTCTTGAGTAGCTGGGACTACAGGCGTGTGTCACCATGCCTGGCTAATTTAAAAAAAAAATTTTTTTCTGTAGAGATACAGTGTTACTATGCTGCCCTTGCTGGCCTTGAACTCCTGGGCTAAAGCATTTCTCCTGCCTCGGCCTCCCAAAATGGCTGGGTTTACAGATGTGAACCACTATGCCCAAAATATTGCCTTCTTTAAAAACTTTCAAGATAAAACATTTTACATCAGGCCATAAAAACAGATTTAGAACTGGAGGAAAAAGAAAAAAAAAAGTCACAGAAGCCCGCAAAATTTGAAGGAGAGCATTACCATTCTAGGCCTTTCCAAAGGGATAAAAAGCTGAAAGCAGCAGAGTATGGCAGAAGTTGAACTTCTGAGATATCAATCTGAGAAATGTTAAAAAGAAGCAGATTAGGGAAGTGGAGCAAGATGGTCAAATAGAAGCATCCAACGATTATCCCTCTCACAATCCCCTGCAGGAACAACAAATTGAACAACTATCCACATAAGAACACCTTCATAAGAACCAAAAATCAGGTGAGTAATTATAGTGCCTGGTTTTAACACCATATTAAAGAAAGAAGCACTGAAGAGGGTAGGAGAAACAGCCTTGAATCACCTACATCACCCTTACTTCATCCCCTGGCAGTGCATGGAGAGACCCTGTGCATCTGGAAGAGAGAAAGCACAGCGAGTGTCGGGGGCTTTGCATTGGAACTCAGTGCTGCCCTGTCATAGTGGAAAGCAATATGGGGCAAAACTCAGCTGGCACCCAAAAAGGGAGCATTCAGACTAGCCCTAGCCAGAGGCAAATCATCCATCCTAGTGGTGGGAACCTGAGTTCTGGCAAGCCCTGCCATTATGAGCTAAAATGCTCTGGGGTCCTAAATAAACATGAAAGGCAGTTTAGGTCACAGGACCTCAATTCTCAGGCAAGGCCTGGGCTATGCTGGCATCAGGTCTGACCTAGCACTGTCCCAGTAGTGGTGACCACAGGGGTGCTTGTGTCCACCCTCCCCCAGCTCTAAGCAGTCAGCTGAGAGAGACAGACTTCATTTGTTTGGGGGAAAGTAAGGGAAGAGAGGAAGAGTCTCTGCCTACTAATCCAGGGAACTCTCCTGGATCTTACCCAGGTGTTGTGCTGGGCTCAGAGCCAGGAGACTTAGAAGACACACAACCCAGTGAGATACCAGCTGGGGCAGCAAAGGGAGTGCTTGCATCACCACTCCCCCAGCCCCAGGCAGTGCAGCTCGCAGCTCCAACAGAGACTACTTCCCATTGCTTGAGGAGAGAAGAGGGGAGAGTATAGAGGACTTTGTCTTATAACTTGGATACCAGCTCAGCCACAGTAGAATAGGGCAACAGGCAGAGTCCTGAAGCCTGCATTCCAGTCTCTAGCTCCCAGACAACATTTCTAAACACACCCTGGGCCAGAAGGAACCTACTGCCTAGAAAGGAAGGATCCAGTCCTGGCAGGATTCATCACCTGCTGACTACAGAGTCCCTGGACCCTGAATAAGCAGCAGCAGTAGCTAGGTAGTACTCTCTGCAGGCCTTGGGTGAGACTCAGAGCTGTGCTGGCTTCAGGTGTGACCCAGCACATTCCCAGCTATGGTGGCTATGGAGAGAGATCCCTTCTGCTTGAGGAAAGGAGAGGGAAGAGTAAAGAGGATTTTGTCTTACAGCATGAGTACCAGCTCAGCCACAGTTGGGTAGAGCACCAAGTGGACTCCTGCGGTCGCTGATTCTAGGCCTTGGTTCTTGGACAGCATTTCTGGACCTGCCGTAGGCCAAAGGGACCACACTGTCCTGAAGGGAGAGTCTAAGGACTGGCAGAATTCACCACAAGCTGACTGAAGAGCCCTTGGGCCTTGAGTGAACATGGTGGTAGCCTGGCAGTGCTTGCCATGGGCCTGGGAGTGAGTGGGCTATGGTGGCCATGGTGAGAGACTCCTCTTCTTGAAGTAAGGGGAGGGAGATGTGGAAAGGACTTTGTCCTGTGGCTTGGGTGCCAGCTCAGCCACAGTAGAGTAGAGCACAAGGTAGATTTCTAAGGTTCCCAACTCCAGACCCTGGCTCCCAGACAGCATCTCTGGACCCACCGGGAACAAGGGGAACTCACTGCCCTGGAGGGAAGAACACAAGCCTAGTTGGCTTTGCCACCTGATGATTGTAGGGCCCTTGGTGCTTGAGTAAACACAGGCAGTAGCCAGGCAGTGGTCACTGCAGGCCTTGGGTGAGACCTAGGGCTGTGCTGGCTTCAGGTCTGACCCAGCACTGTCCCAGTGGTGGTGACCACAGGAGTGCTTGTGTCAACCCTCCCCCAGCTCTAAGCAGTCAGCTGAGAGAGAGAGAGAGAGACTTCATTTGTTTGGGGGAAAGTAAGGGAAGAGAGGAAGAGTCTCTGCCTACTAATCCAGGGAACTCTCCTGGATCTTACCCAAGACTACCAAGGCGGTACCTCTATGAGTTTGCAAGAGCCACAGCATTGCTGGGCTTTAAGTGCCTGCTAAAGCAGATATGGCTGCAGTGACCAAAGACTTAGATCACAACATTCAAGTCCCTTTGAATACCTGGAAAGCCCTCCTAAGAAGGATGGGTACACACAAGCCCAGACTGCAAAGACTATAATAAATACCTAACTCTTCAATGCCCAGACACTGACAAACATCCACAAGCATCAAGACCGTACAGGAAAACAGGACCAAACGAAGTAAGCAAGTCACCAGAGACAAATCCCAGAGAGGCAGAGATATGTGACCTTTCAGACAAAGAATTCGAAATAGCTGTTTTGGTGACGTTTAACAAAATCCAAGATAACACAGAGAAGGAATTTAGAATCCTATCAGATAAATGTAACAAACAGATTGAAATAATTAAAAAAGAGTCAGACTGGATGCAGTGGCTCATGTCTGTAATCCCAGAACTCTGGGAGGCTGAGGTGGGTAGATCACATGAGCCCAGGAGTTCAAGACCAGCCTGGGCAACATGGCAAAACCCTGCCTCTACAAAAAATACAAAAATTAGCCAGATGTGGTGGTGCACACCTGTAGTCCTACTTACTTGGGAGGCTGAGACAGGAGGATCTATTGAGCCCAGGAGGTCAAGGCTGCAGTGAGCTGTGATCATGTCACTGCATTCTAGCCTGGGCAACAGAATGAGTCCCCATCTTAAAAAAAAAAATCAAGCAGAAATCCTGGAGCTGAAAAATGCAATTGACATACTGAAGAATTCATCACAATCTCTTTCTTTTTTTTTTTTTTTTGAGTGCAGTGGCATGATCTCGGCTCACTGCAACCTCTGCCTCCCAGGTTCAAGTGATTCTCCTGTCTCAGCCTCCTGAGTAGCTGGGATTACAGGCGAGCACCACCATGCCCAGCTAATTTTGTATTTTTAGTAGACACAGGATTTCACCATGTTGGCCAGGCTGATCTCAAACTCCTGACCTCAGGTGATCTGTCCACCTTGGCATCCCAAAGTGCTGGGATTACAGGCATAAGCCACCACACCTGGCCAACATCACAATCTCTTAGCAGAATTGATCAAGCAGAAGAAAGAATTAGTGAGCTTGAAGACAGGCTATTTGAAAATACACAGTTTGAGGAGACAAAAGAAAAATGAATAAAGTAGAATGAAGCATACCTACAAGATTTAGAAAACAGCCTCAAAAGGGCAAATCTAAACTACTGGCCTTAAAGAGGAGGTAAAAAGAGAGATTAGGGTAGAAGTTTATTCAAAGGGATAATAACAGATCTTCCCAAACTTAGAGAAAGATATCAATATTCAAATACAAGAAGGTTATAGAGCACCAAGCAGATTTAACCCAAACAAGATTGCCTCAAGGCAATTACTAATCAAACTCCCAAAGGTCAAGGATAAAGAGAGGAACCAAAAAGCAGCAAAAGAAAAGAAACATACAAAGAAGCTCCAATACATTTGCAGCAGACTTCTCAGTGGAAACCTTACAGGGCAGGAGAGAGTGGCATGGCATAATAAAGGTGCTGAAGGAGAATGCAACATTTAAAACTTCCTATAATTCAATTTTATTAAGAGTAAATCAACACTTAAAAAAAATCTTGGGCTGGGCTCAGTGGCTTACGCCTGTAATCCCAGCATTTTGGGAGGCCCAGGCAGGTGGATCATGTGAAGTCAGGAGTTTGAGACCAGCCTGGCCAACATGGTGAAACCCCATCTCTAATTAGCCAGGCGTGATGGTGCATGCCTGTAGTCCCAGCTACTCAGGAGGCCGAGGCAGGAGAATCACTTGAACCAGGAGGCGGAGGTTGCAGTGAGCTGAGATCACACCACTGCATTCCAGCCTGGGCTACAGAGTGCGACTCCATCTCAGGAAAAAAAAAAGAAAGAAAATCTGTTGTTCTAATCAATTATTTAGTGTCTTAGTGTGTTTTTAATATCAAAGCCCAATCTCTAGAAAGATGATTATAATTTCCTTTTAATTATAGACACCTCAATCACATACAAAATTTCTTTCATACGTTCTCCTTTTGTGAACCTTAACATGACTTACGCAGACCATTTACGACTTGCTTGGACTTTCTGTTTTGTCCTAAGCATCCCTCTTTTTAAAATAACCAGTCATTTTACCATTTACCAGGGTAAAAGGAGGCATGTCCAAACTTGCCTTTCCCATCATGGCCTGAAGTAGTCTCTCAGGTTTCTTTGGGATCCTGTTGGCCAAGAGAGAGGCCTGTTTAGCCAACTAGGGGGCTTAGAATTTTATTTTGGTTTACAACCTCCACTCAACTAACCCCTGAGTTACAGTTGCTCTGTAAGGCCCATGTGACTTTCTACTTACAGTTCACAGCCCCTTCCTGGGCTTACAGGAGAGGCTTAGGTCACAGGCACATGCTAACTTCTGGCAAAAAATGCGGAAGGCCACTGAGGGTGCCCCATGGTGTGATGACCACTCCTGACTGATCTGGTCTGTGTGCTATAAACTCCTGAGGTTTATCAGCCAGAGAAGGAACACTGGCCACTGGCCACAGTTCATTTAATTCATTTTATTGTTTTGTTTTGTTTTTTTTCAGATGATGTTTCGCTCTTGTCGCCCAGGCTGGAGTGCAGTTACGCGATCTTGGCTCACTGCAACTTCCACCTCCTGAGTTCAAGTGATTCTCCTGCCTCAGTCTCTCATGTAGCTGGGATTACAGGCACCCACTGGCACGCCCAGCTAATTTTTGTATTTTTTGTAGTAAAGATGGGGTTTCACCATGTTGGCCAGTCTGGTCTTGAACTCCTGACCTCAGGTGACCCACCCACCTCAGCCTCCCCAAGTGTCAGGATTACAGGCATGGGCCACTGTGCCCGGCCCATTTAATTAAGTCTATCAGTGGGAACAAAGGTAAATTCCATGTTCTTTCTCATAATAAGGTCTCATAGTGTCTTTATATATGTTTTTAGTGTTTTTACCCTTTAACTGTTAACTTTTGCATTTAACTAAACCTATAAAGCAACCCAAAAAGCCCAAAGTCCAAGATTTATCTCTGATCACTTCCTGGACTTTCCACACTTACTAGAGAACAAAGCTCACTCCTTCTCTTCCTCCATCTGCCTTGTCAGTATTGCCAAGAATTTTAGTTTTGTTTCTTAAAAGAACATAGAAGAATTCAATTCTCTCAAGTTTTAAAAATATATTACCCTCATATTGCTACTCATTTCTGTGCCTGCTGCTCTTTCCTGAGTCTGACTCCTTCCCCCGGGCTCTGGGAGTGGTGAGGACGTACACAGGCTTCAAAGCCAGGCTGCCTGGTGTAGAGCCTTGACTGCCACTTTACAGCTGTGTGATCTTGGATAAGTAACTCAACCTTTCTGTGCTTCAGTTTTCTTTTGTGTAAAATCAGGGTAATTATAGTAGCTCCCTCAAGATTGCTGTGAGAATTAAATGACTTTTGGGCTTTGAACACTATCTTTGCATATAGTAAGTATTCAGTAAGTGTTTGCTGTTATTAATATTTTTCTATACTGTCCTTTTCATCAATGGTCTTTCAGTTACAGTTCTCAGGTGCTTTTAAATGATAGTTTATGTGGGTATACATTTTTAGATTGATGGTTATTTATCATCAGCACTAACTTCCATTATTACCTGTTGTTCTCTGGCACTTGTTTTTGGTGATGAAAAGTCAGGGGTCCATCTAATCGTCATTCCTTTGTAAGCAATCTGTACTTTCTTTCTGGGAGCTTTAAGAGTTTTCCTCTTCAGCTTTGATTTTCTGTTGTTCCATCGTAATGTGTAGGTGTAAGTTTACTTTCACTTTTCCTGCTCTGTACCTCCTGTTACTTTTAATCTGAAGGATTCTGCCTTTGTCAAAGTCTATCAGTGTATTAGCTATTATCTCTTCAAATAGCACTTCTCTTCCATTTCCTTTGTTCACTTCCGGGACTCCTGTTTGAAGTAGTTTGGAACCTCTCCACATATTGTCTGTGTCTCTCAATGGCTATTTTCGTATTTGATAACATTATCATATTTAATATTCACTATTAGCACAGTTAAGATAATAAAGAAGTGGGTCGTTATGTTTGAAGAGTGTCCAGGAAGTTATGTTTTCAAAATTAGCTCATAAAAATCATCATCTGCCTGATACTGCTCTTGTCTAATATAGGGCTGCCAATACAAAGGAAAAGATGTCTGACTCAAGCATTCAGTTGATTCTGTTTGCCTTACGTTTGGTTCAGTGATAGGTTATCCCTAAATCATGAAGACCTCTGGCCAACTCCCATACTCCTCTTCTCTCTCTCTTTTAATAGATGAGGAAACTAAGGGCAAACAGTTAATTGATTTCCAGAGAGACACGTCTGTAAATCTTATTCCCCTCTAGGGCCAGCATGTTTTCATCTTCTCCTTTGCGGCCACCTGAGACCAAACTAGCACCATCTCTCACCTGGACCACTGCAGTTAACTGCTCTTCTACACCCATTTTTGTTCTTTATTTCCACCCACATGGGTCAGTGAAGCCAGAGTGACCTCTTAAAAATAAAAATCTGATCATGATTTCCCCTCCTAAAACTCTTTTTTAAAAAAATAGACTACTTTTTAGAGCCAGTTTTAGGTTCATAGCAAAATTGCCTAGATGTTCCACAGTTTACTTATTCATTCACTTACTGAAGGACATCATGGTTGCTTCCAAGTTTTAGCAACTATGAATAAACCTGCTATAAACATCAGCGTGCAGGTTTCTGTAAGGACATAAGTTTTCAACTCCTTTAGGTGAATACCAAGGAGCACAACTGCTGGATTGTTTGGTAACAAGATGTTTAGCTTTTTAGAAAACTACTAAACCATCTTCCAAAGTAGCTGTATCATTTTTCATTTCTACTAGCAATGAATGGAGAGATCCTGTTGCTTAACATCCTCATCAGCATTTGGTGCTGTCAGTGTTCCAAATTTTTTTGTTAGTATTAACATGGTATGTCTTTCTCCATCTGTTACTTTTAATATTTATGTGTCTTTATATTCAAAGTGGGTTTCTTGTAGACAACACATTGATAAGTCTTTTATGAATCACCTTGACAATCATTGTCTTTTAATTGGTACATTTAGGCCATTGATGTTAAAGTGATCATTGATATAGTCTAATGGACATCTATCATATTTGTTACTGTTTTCTATTTGTTAAGCTTATTTCTTTTCTTCTCTTTCTTTCCATGCCCCTTGCCAGCAGGGATCTATTTTTTTGTCTGTCATTCTTTTTCTGCCTTTTATGGTTTTAAATAAGCCTTTTATGTTAGTCCATTTTCTCTTATTTTTTGGCTATACTTCTTTTGTCACTTCTTTATAGTGATTGCTCTAGAGTTTACATTATACTTTTACAACTAATCCAAGCCAACTTCCAAATAACCCTATACCATTTCACAGGTAGAGTGAGTATCATATAAGAGCAAAATAATCCTAATTCCTCCCTCCTGATCTTTATATCATTGCTGTCATTTATTTCACATATATAAGTATATATAGACTATGATATATATGTAATATATAATGTGCATATATGTATAATATACAGAACATCTACATAAGCATACACAATTGAATGCATTATTTCTGTTATTATTTTGAATGAACTGTTACCTGTTAGGTCAATTAAGAATAAGAAAAATAAAAGTTGGCTGGGCATGGTGGCTCACACCTGTAATCCCAGGACTTTGGGAGGCCAAGGCGGGCAGATCACCCAAAGTCGGGAGTTTGAGACCAGCCTGACCAACATGGAGAAACCCTGTCTCTACCAAAAATACAAAATTAGCTGGGTGTGGTGGCGGGTGCCTGTAGTCCCAGCTACTTGGGAGGCTGAGGCAGGAGAATCGCTTGAACCTGGGAGGTGGGGGTTGTGGGGAGCCGAGATTGCACCATTGCAGTCCAGCCTGGGCAACAAGAGCAAAACTCCATCTCAAAAAAAAAAAAAAAAAGAAAGAAAGAAAGAAAAAAAATTTTTTTTGAGATGGAGTCTCGCTCTGTCACCCAGCCTGGAGGGCAGTGGTGCAATACCTGCTCACTGCAGTCCCCACCTCCCGGGTTCAAGTGATTCTATGCCTTAGCCTCCCAAGTAGCTGGGATTACAGGCATGTGTCACCACACCTGGCTATTTTTTGTATTTTTAGTAGAGACAGAGTTTCACCCTGTTGGCCAGGCTGGTCTTGAACTCCTGGCCTCAAGTGATCCACCTGCCTTGGCCTCTGAAAGTGCTGGAATTACAGGCATGAGCCACTGTGCCTGGCCTCTCCTTCACTTTTGAAGGATAATTTTTCTGGGTGCAGAATCTTGGGTTGGTGGTCTTTTTCTCTCAACACTTTAAATATTGCATTCCACTGTCTTTTTGCTTGCATAATTTCTGATTAGAGTTGGATATAATTCTTATCTTTGGTCTTCTGTAGGTAAGAATATTTTTCCCTCTGGCTTTTTTAGAATTTTTCTTTCCTTTGATTACCTGTAATATAAAAATGATATGGTGGCCGGGCATGGTGGCTCACGCCTGTAATCCCAGCACTTTGGGAGGCCAAGGCGGGTGGATCACAAAGTTGGGAGTTCAAGACCAGCCTGGCCAAGATGGTGAAACTCCGTCTCTACTAAAAATACAAAAATTAGCCAGGCGTGGTGGCGGGAGGCTACTTGGGAGGCTGAGGCAGAGAATTGCTTGAACCCAGGAGGCAGAGTTTGCATTGAGCCGAGATCGGGCCACTGCACTCCAGCCTGGGTGACAAAGTGAGACTCTGTCTCAAAAAAAAAAAAAATGATATGGCAAGGGGTGATTTTTTAGCCCTTATCCTGTTTGGGGTTTTCCAGGCTTTCTAGATCTGTGGTTTGGTATCAGACATTAATTGGGGGAAATTATCAGATATTGTTGTTTCAAATATTTCTTCTGTTCTTTTCTTTCTTCTCATTTTAGTATTCCCATTATGAGTTTGTTATACCTTTCGTAGTTGTCCCAGTTCTTGGATATTTTGTACTGTTTTGGGGTTTTTTTTTCAGTCTTTGTTCTCTTTACTTTTCAGTTTTAGAGGTTTCTACTAATGTAGTCTCAAGTTCAGAAATTCTTTCCTCAGCCATGTCCAATCCGCTAACAAGCCCCGCAAAGACATTCTTTATTTCTGTCACAGTGTTTTGAACATCTCTAGCATTTCTTTTTTTTTTTTTTTTTTTTTTTTGAGACAGAGTCTCGCTCTGTTGCCCAGGCTGGAGTGCAATGGGGTGATTTTAGCTCACTGCAACCTCTGCCTCCCGGGTTAAAGTGATTCTCCTGCCTCAGTCTCCCAAGTAGCTGGGATTACAGGCGTGCGCCACCATGCCCGGCTAATTTTTGTATTTTTAGTAGAGATGGGGTTTCACCATTTTGGCCTGGCTGGTCTTGAACTCCTGACCTCAGGTGATCCACCCTACTTGGCCTCCCAAAGTGTTGGGCTTACAGGCATGAGCCACCGTGCCTGGCCTGTTTTTGTTTATTTTAGGATTTCTGTCTCTGCTTACATTGTCCATCTGTTCTTGCACACTGCCTGCTTTATTCAGTAGAGCCCTTAGCATGTGAATTATTGTTATTTGAAATTCCCTCTCTGGTAACTTCAACATTCCTGTGGTGCCTGTTTCTTCAAACTGTGTTTTTTGCCTTTTAGTATGCCTTGTAATTTTTTCATGATAGCCAAGCATGGTGTATTGGGTAGAAGGAAGTGCTATAAACAGGCTTTTAGTGATGAGGTGGTGAGGTGTGGTGGGGAAAGGAAGCTATATTTCTTAAGTTTTTCTCTTTGTCTCTTATCTAGCGAGGACATGCTGGTCACATTGATATAGTTTAGACTTCCAAATGAATTCTCCCCTTCCAGTGACTCAGGCTGTCCCTCTTCTCCTTCTCACTGCCATCTCATATGCTATCACTTTGTGCCTAGTCTCCTGTCTGCTCCAGCTCCCTTCAGCATTTCCTCATTTCATGTGATTTTGCTGTGACAATGAAATACTTTCAATTTCAAGGGATAGATAACTCAGACAAATGTAAGCAATGGAAGTGATTTATTGGCTAAAAAGTCCAAGGTATGATAGGCTTCAGGGGAGGTTTAATTTAGTTGTTCAGCCATGTTATACAAGACCTGCCTTCTTTACCTTTCTCTTCTCTGTCTTCAGTCTTGTCAACTTCATTCTAGATCTTGCTTCTCTCAGGGTGGCAAAATGAATCTAGAGATTCAGGTTTCATATCCCTATACCATTCTGCCCAGAAGAGGAGAGAGTGTCCTCTGTGGTGGCTCTCAGAAAAGTAAGAAAGTGTCTTTCTAGAAGCCCCAGTGAACATCCTTTGCATGTTACTGGACAACATTTGCCAGATGCCCTTCCTGAATCAACATCTGTGCCTGCGAAAGAGCATGCACTAGTTGGCTTAGGTCTGGGTTGTATGAACCAATACTGTGGAAACAGAGATGGGATAACCTGATGGACTTCGACTCATACAGCTGGGAGTGCAATCAGATTCTCCTTAAACATGTGAGAGAAGTAGGTATCTGATGGAAAACCTGGACAGAGTGTGGACCAAGGACAGGGAAAATGGATGCCAAGTAGCTAAAAATGCCCACTACCCTTGTACGTGGTTACTTCAAAAATCCTAATAAAACACCATTTTTATTTTATTGCTCTACTGCTCTAGCCCAAAGGCCAAGTCCAATCTGCCAGTGTTTTTGTTGTTGTTGTTGTTTATTTTTTTTATTTTTCGAGATGGGTTCTCCTTCTACCACCCAGGCTGGAGTGCAGTGGTGTGATCGTAGCTCACCATAACCTCAAACTCCTGGCCACAAGGGATCCTCCCACCTCAGCCTCCTGAGTCACTGGGACTGCAGGCATGAGCCACCATGCCCCACAGCCACCTGTTTTCTTTCTTCTTCTTCTTTTTTTTTTCTTGAGATGGAGTCTCATTCTGTCGCCCAGGCTGGAGTGCAGTGGCGTGATTTCAGCTCACTGCAACCTCTGCTTCCTAGGTTCAAGCGATTCTCCTGCCTCAGCCTCCCGAGTAGCTGGGACTACAGGCAAGTGCCACCACACCTGGCTAATTTTTTGTATTTTTACTAGAGATGGGGAGATGGGGTTTTACCGGGTTAGCCAGGCTGGTCTCAATCTCCTGACCTAGTGATCCGCCTGCCTCACTCAGCCTCCCAAAGTGCTGGGATTACAGACATGAGCCACCGCACCCAGCCTATCTGTTTTCATTAGTAGCTTTATTGAAACAGCCATGCTTATTTTCAAAGTTTTGTGTATGGCTGCCTTCACACTACAATGAAAAAGTTGAGAGTTGAGATGAAGATTGCATAGTCTGCCAAACGAAAAATATTTACCACCTAGCCCTTTTCAGAAAAAGCTTACAGATCCCTGGCATAAAAGAGTAAATTTATTTTGTTTTATTTATATATTTATTTTTGAGACAGGGTGTTGCTCTGTTGCCAACGCTGGAATGCAGTAGTGTGATATTGGCTCACTGAAACCTCTGCCTTCCAGATTCAAGCGATTCTTGTGTCTCACCCTCCCAAGTAGCTGGGATTATAGGTGAATGCCACCACGCCCAGCTAATTTTTGTGTTTTTTGTAGAGTTGAGGTTTCACCATGTTGGCCAGGCTGGTCTTGAACTCCTGACCTCAAGTGATCCCCCTGCCTCAGCCTCCCAAAGTGCTGGGATTACAGGCGTGAGCCACCACACCCAGCCTAAAAGATTAAATCTAAACTCCTCCTGGATTTCAGTCCTCTATCATCTATCCTCACTTTATTGACCTAATTTTATTGGCATTATTTACTGTATCTAAGCTCTCTAATCTGATCAAATCAGTTTATTCATCCACCCTAAATATTGCACAATCATTGTCCACTTTTCTCTTTTCTTTCGTTCATGCCTAATCCACCCTGGAACGCTCTCCTGTCTCATGTATCTTCAAAGGCCCATCTCAAGTCCACGGAGCCTTCCTTGTTACCTTTATCGGCACAGGGGCCTTCTTTCCTACCTTTATTGCCTCTGTCAATCACACACTAAGGCATTCTGAGTCTGTATATATTTTATAAATATGTCATATGTATACCATCTTTTTTGTTCAATTTAATGTAAACCTCCTGAATATTAGTCTTAGTGATATAATATTTTCTATAAGGTATTCCCTTATAGAATTTCAAGTAACGGTGGACCAAGAAAAGGCACTTAACTAATAATTACTAGTCCTGTCAAACTCTACCTCACACATATCTAGAATTAGCCCACTTCTCTCCAGCTCACTAACTACTTGATTCTGAGCCCCATTTACTCTCATCTGGCGTGCGCTAGCCTCCCAGGTGCACCCTACCCGCTTTGCCCCACTGCAGTTTTTTTCCCACGTAGCAGGTGGACCCACTAAATGTTTAAATCAGCAGGTGTTACTCTCCTGCTTAAGAGTCTCTACCGGGTGCGGTGGCTCACACCTGTAATCCCAGCGCTTTGGGACGCTGAGGCGGGCGGATCACCTGAGGTCAGGAATTTGAGACCAGCCTGGCTAACATGGTGAAACCCCATCGCTACTAAAAATACAAAAATTAGCCGGGCGTGCTGGTGCATGCCTGTAGTCCCAGCTACTCGGGAGGCTGAGGCAGGAGAATCACTTGAACTCGGGAGGCGGAAGTTGCAGTGAGCCGAGATGGCGCCATCGCATTCCAGCCTGGGGGACAAGAACGAGACTTTGTCTTAAAAAAAAAAAAAAAGATTCTCCACTTCTATGGTGTGTCTTAGAAAGTGAGTCATGAACTGTCTCTGCCTACATCTTCCAGTTTATCTCCTTCTGCTTGTCAGTGGTCCCTCTGCTGCAGTTTCTCTCTGCTCCCTCTGCCTGGAATGCCCTTCCCTCAGCTCTAGAATGTCTGACTCCTCATAATTGGGTCTCAGCTCTCTTCTCCTTGCCTGACCACCAATCTGAACGGGCTCCCCACTTCCTGTCCATCATGTTAGGTCACATCATCCGGCTTTGCTCTCCTCTTGGCTCTGATCTCAACTCCAATATGTCTTGTTTACTGTTAACCCTCTGAGTACAAGCCCTCTGAGATTAGTGAGTCTGTCCCATTGGTTCACCCCTGTATTTCCAGGTCCTAGAATGTCCCAGCACATAAGAGGGACTCAATAGCTCTTTGTGGCTTAAATGAACTAAACCATTCATAGATTTATTCTCTTTTGAAATAAAAAGGAATACACTGTCACAAAATGTATTCACTGTCACAAAATGCATTTGCCATGTGCCTATTCTCATGGTTTCACTTCTTAGGGTTTTGCCAAAGAATCTGCTCTTAGGGGTTGCATTAGGTTCACTGTCACAAAAATGCATTTGTATTCACAGTCACAAAAATGCATTTACCATGTGCCTATTCTCATGGTTTTACTTCTTAGGGTTTTGCCAAAAAATCTGCTCTTAGGGGTTGCATTAGGTTCCAATGGCTGCTATAACCAAGTGGCACAAAATGAGTAGCTTAAAACAACAGAAATGTATTCTGTCACCATTCAGGAGGTCAGAAGTCCCAAATCAAAGTGTGGGTAAGCTTAGTTCCTCCTAGAGGCTCCGAGGGAGAAACCTCCTCATGCCTCTTTCTTAGCTTCTGGCAACCCGGCAATCCTTGGTGTTCCTTGCCTGGTGGGTGCATTGCTCCAATCTCTGCCTCCGTCTTCACATCACTTGCTTCTCTGTGTGTCTCTGTGCTTGCTGTTTTGACTCTTATAAAGACAATCATTAGATTTACGGTCCACTCTAACCCAGTGAGGTCTCGTCTTGATCCTTAACTAATAACATCAGCTGTAACTCTATTTCTATACAAAGTCGCATTCTGAGGTTCTGCATGGATATGCACTTTTCAGAGACACTACTTGCCCCACGCTAGAGCTTTAGAATACAACACAGAAACTTACAATCTACTCTTGCTATAATGTAATGCACATACGTTGTTTTTTCCGTGGCCAGCAACCAAGAGCACCCTTCCCAGGAGTACCCCAATTTCCTATTGCATCTTCCAGTTGGAGGACAGTCTTGATCGGAATGTAACTCAATATTTCTCATCTCCTCTCTGCAACCAAGGAGCTACATGTGACCCAAAGTAAGACAACTGGACTCCTGGGATACCTTCTTTTCCCAAATGTATGCTATTTTATGTTTTGGCAAACTTTCAAGAGAGCTTTCATTCCATACTAAATTTCCTTTTTTTTTTTAGAGAGAGAAGATCTCTGTCAGTCACTCAGACTGGAGTACAGTGGTGCGATCACCACTCACTGTATGCAGCTTTGAACTCCCTGGCTCAAGCAATCCTCCCACCTTAGCCTCCCAAGTAGCTGATACTACAGATGTGCACCACCACGCCTGGCTAACTTATTTATTTATTTATCTGTAGAGACACTGTCTCACTATGTTGCCCAGGCTGGTCTCGAATTCCTGGACTCAAGTGATTCTCTTGCCTTGGCCTCCCAAAGTGCTGGGATTACAGACGTGAGCCACTGCACCTGGTCTCACATATTTTTAGTACTATAAATCTGTGAATGCCCAGAAAACATCAAGCAGTCTGGACTCTTGGAACTTTTCATCTTGAGTGGAGGTGCATAAGGAATGGGAAAATATTGGAACACATATACTGGAGGAGCAGCACCCAGATGAGATCCTTCAGTTGTTCATGCTGCCTGGACTCCAGGAATTGCCTTCATTCCTGTCTTGTGTCCTGATTTGGCTCTCCAGCCTCCCATCTATCCTGAGTTCCTAGCTAGCACCCTGTTAAAGTCTCTTTTTGCTTCTGTTAGTCAGAATCCATTTCCATCATTTGCATCCAAAGACATTCAACTATTACACCGAGATCCAAGATTTTTTTCAGCACTGTTGCTGTTTTGCATATTTAGCTCTGAGTTCTGACATGCTGAGTTTACTACTATATGAGATACTACCTTCAAAATGTCAATTTCATCCAAATGCACACATTAGTGCAATTACAAGACAGTATATTAGCATTATTATTAATTTATTTATAACCCAGCTTGTTCCAAAAGGATTTCATTGTGTTAAATTATCCTACAGAGGTATGGCAAGAAAAAATACATTTAAAATAAGGAACAAAAATGAAACAAAGGAAGAATAAGAGGTAGAAAAGTGAGATGAAGCCACAAGAGAACCTAATCCATAAAAGTGGTTACTGCCAAGGCTAGACAATAGGTAGGGGAAAGATGCAGTATCGTGAAAAGGTCTGCAGGCTACAGTTGTTGCCATGGTATTTGGCAATAATATTTTCTATTTTTCATAGTTCTTTCTCAACCTGAATTTCTGTTAAAAGCTTGCAATCTCTCGACATTAAAATGGGACCATGAGGTAATTAAGCAGTTGCCAAATGGGAACTAACTGAATAACAGAAAAGAATACATTTGCTTAAAATCTTTACGTTATTACTTTAAAGATGGTAAAAACCCTGAGATATCTGCTTTAATCTTCATCTCTCTTTCTTTCTCTTTCTTTTGTTCTTTTTTGGTTAATATTAGTCAAAACCTGGAAGCTGCAGTGCCTTATTTCAAGTTATGATTTTTTAAATTTTGCTTTTCACAATAGATGGACCCTGAAAAATTTATTCCGTTATCTGTTTTTACAAATTCAAACACTCTAAATGGAAGACAGAAACTATTTAAAAGAAGATTTATAGTCAATCTTTTTGCAAACCAGGCATTACATTTTTACTTATTATTTTAGTGATGTGGGGTTTTCACATGTTATAGAAATGTCAGTTCCCTTCTTGCAGTTTTTATCAAGAAAGCAAAGCTCAGATTTTAAATGCAAATACTGCATAAAGATATTGCTCATACATAGTAACATAGTAAACACAATCATGCTGATCTTCATTATTGTAATGACGATTTTCCCATTTTAATATTTATTGCATTTTTTTTTCTATCCAACCTTTTCCAAAAAGGATCGGAGGCAACTATGGAATACATCACAAGTGCCACCTAGTGCTTCCTTTGAAAATAATGCTTTTTTTTTTTTGGTCTTCAGAAATAAGAACAAAACAAGATGTAGAACACCCATGCTCGTAGGCTGGATCTTGCTTAAGTAGTTCTGCCTCCTAAAAATGAGTGCATTTGTTTTCAGCCAAAACATATGTTGAAAGAAGAATTTGGAAGTGAGTTTCTTTGACTGTGCTCAGACCTCCCAATACTGCTTGGTTTTAATTCTGCATAGGTAGACATGGCATTAAGTACAGGATGCTAAAGAAAGGAAACATAAAATAAGGAATTTCATTAAACAAGAAGTAGCAGTAATTATTTCAAAAAGTATTTTCTCCATCTCCCAGTAGGAGTTGGCATCTTACTAAGTTTGATTTCCATCAAACTTGGCTCACTGCAACCTCCACCTCATGGGTTCAAGCAATTCCCCCACCTCAGGCTCCTGAGTAGCTGAGACCACAGGTGCCCGCCATCACGCCCAGCTAATTTTTGAATTTTTTTAGTAGAGACGGGGTTTCGCCATGTTGGCCAGGATGGTTTCAAACTCCTGACCTCAAGTGATCTGCCCACCTTGGCCTCCCAAAGTGCTGGGATTACAGACGTGAGCCACCACTTCTGGCCAATGGTTTTTTTTTTTTTTTCTTGTGGTATTTCTAGTTGCCTTTTTTTTTTTTTTTTGCACCTCTTGTGTCATTTGCCTTTATAATATTTTCAACCTTTTTTCAGTTACTTCATTTTATTACTTAAAACCATTCCCCTCCTCCATGTACACTTTTTTCACTGGTGACTTTCCTCCTGCGGCATCACCTTCTCCTCCAATCTCTACTGGTTACTCTTTCATCTTGCCTCATAGCAAGTCACATTGCAACTTCCCTTTCCTGTTTTTTGGGTTTGTTTCACTGTTTCCTGGATCACTGGTCTTCCCCTTTCTTCATTTTCTCCTTGTTTTGCTGCAGAATATTTTTTTAAAAATGGGCACATGGGAGGTAATTGCTTCAAGTCCTTGCATGTGTGAAAAATGTCTTTATTCCACCTTCACACTTAATTGTGCTTGCCTGGCCACACTATTCCAGTTTATAATGATGTTACCAATAACAGTAGCTATTTCCTCACTGTGTTTTAGTACCTTTTTGTCTTAGTCCGATTGTGCTGCTATAACAAAATATCATAGACTTGGTAATTTATAAAGAACAGAAATGTACTTTCTCACAGTTCTGAAGGCTGCAAGTCCACAGTCAGGGTGCTGGCAGGTTCAGTTGTCTGGTGAGGGCTGTCCTCTGTTTCCAAGATGACCCTTATTGCTGCATCCTCCAGAGGGAAGGAACGCTGTGTCCTCTCAAGGCAGAAGACAGAAGGGCAAGAGAGCTGAAAGCTGCCTGAAGCCTCTTTTATAACGGCCTTCATCCCATTTGTGAGGGAGAAGCCCTCATGGTCTAACCACCTCTTAAAAGCCCCACCTCTTAAGAGTATCACATTGACCAACAAGGTTTAATCTAACATCTGAATTTTGGAGGGGGCACATTCAAACCATAGCACAGTGTTGCTGATGAGAAGTCCAATGTCAGTCTGACTCTTGTTCTTTGTAACATGGAAGATAAATTGTTCCAACTGCACTGCTGTCAAGTTAAATCCTAACAACCCATTTCCCATTTCTAAAATTGAGACTCACAGGTCACACTGTGCTTTTAGTGCTAACTAATGACATATCAGAGTCTGGCTCTGAAAATACAGAACTTCATAATTTTAAAAAATGTCTAATAAAGAGGTAAAAAATATTTCTTTTCCATAGCAACTAGAGAGAGGGAGAGAAAGAGATCGTTTCATAGCTTAAAACTTTGTAAAAGAATCTGATGAGGTAAGATGTTAAATGTGAACTCTCACAAGACATCAGTCTTATTTCCAGTGTGATATAAAGTCTTGCACAAATATTCCCAACTTCTACCAGCTTTTTCTGTTTTAAGTAAATTTATCATTGAAATTATTATTGAACAAAGAAGTCCTGTAGATGCTAGAAATTTTAGAAATTGTTGCCATATAGCGTAAGCATGACCTTCAACAACATTAGTAATTCTGGCTCATAGTCTTACTTGTTGGTTTATTGCCTTGGTGATGATAATGTAGTTGACGCCTATGTTCCCAGTGATATAAACATTAACAGGTTTTCTCAGTCAAATCAAAAAGAGGATTGGCTTTCTCTCCTTTTTCCTATTTGCATAATGGACAAATAAAAGTCTATTCTGCTAGAGTCTTCAACAAAAAAAAATTTAAAGTCTTGTCCTAGTTACATCTCCACAGAGATACCAGTTGCTTCAGCATTGTGACTTCTCAAACTAAGTGTTGGTTTTACAAGATGTTTTATTTAGGATACCTGAGCACTATTCACAACATGGTACCTTTTCAGTATTATTTGCAACATGTATTGTTTAGATGCCCTTAAGGAAACTTTGGAAGGGGGAAGGAATATTTGATATCAATGTAAAAGGCAAAGGGGGGCTGGGCATGGTGGCTCACGCCTGTAATCCCAGCACTTTGGGAGGCTGAGGCAGGTGGGTCATGAGGTCAGGAGTTCGACACCAGCCTTACCAACATGGTGAAACCCCGTCTCTACTAAAAATACAAAAATTAGCAGGGTGTGGTGGCAGGCACCTGTAATCCCAGCTACTCAGGAGGCTGAGGCAGGAGAATCACTTGAACCCGGGAGGTGGAGGTTGTAGTGAGCAGAGATCACACCACTGCACTCCAGCCTGGGTGACAGAGCGAGACTCCATCTCAAAAAAAAAAAAGGCAAAGTGGTAGTTCCCTTAATTTACAAAAATTCAAAACCAAAAACATTTTCTATATTACCGTAGTATTAAATATTTACTAAATGTATTATTGTATACAGTAACCAGCTCCACAACATAGACTAGTAGAAAAAAATAATGCTGTAGAAAGAAACTTTTTTCAGGTCCATATGAGCCTTTATATCATCATTGAAAGTGATCTAATAGACAGCAGATAAACAGAATGGAATAGAGTCCAGGCATAGACCCGTACACAGAGGATTACTTAATTTATCACAAAGGTGCCAATGAAATTCAATGCGGAAAGGAAGGGCTTTTCAATAAATGGTGTTGGTTCAAAGGATATTTGCATTTGAAAATTGGATAAATGTTATCAAATTATTCCTTAGAAAGCTTATACTAATTTATAGTCTCACCAACTTGATTGAAAAGTGTTCTGTGGTCTATTCATGTAAATGTTCAAAGATGTTTGCAAATAATGGATATTTTGTTTATTGGGCACAAAGTCCTCTTTCTATGTGTGTGTATAATGCATTGTATTCATTATTCAAGCAACAAGGGTTTATTGAATGCCTCTGTACATGCTAGGTACTGTTCTAGGCCCCAGGGATTTGGCCGAAGGCAAAGTAACCTACTTTCTTGGAGCTTACATTCTTGTAGGGGAAGACAGATAATAAAGAGACAAAAATAATATAGTTTCACATGGTTGTGTAAGTTGTGTGAGGGAAAAACCCATCAGTTTAAGAGGATAGAGGGAGACTGGGGTGAGGGCTGTATTTCAGATCCGAGAGTCAGGGAAGGCTTCTCTGCATGTTGAGAAGGAGGGAGCCACGTGGTCTGAGGGGAAGGCATGTGTCCCAGGCAGAAGCTCAGGGAGTATGTGGGAAAGGGTCAGAGGGAGGCCAGGGTGGCTGGAGAGTGTAGGAGATGCTCAGAGAGGTAGGTAGGCAGGGGCCATATCACACTGGCCTTATTGACCATAGCATGATGTTTAGGCTTTGTTTCAGTGTAATGGGAAAGCATCAGAGGCTCCTCAGTCCTGGTGTGGCATGATCTGATTTACGCTTTTAAGAGATAATTTTGTGCTGTGGGGAAATGAATTGGAAGGGGACAAAAGAAGCAAAAAGACTGAGTTGCGGCCAGAGTGACAGTAGCATGGACTAGATGGTAGCTGGGGAAGTGGTAAAATGTGACCAAGCTTAGGCTGTATCTGGGTGATATAACGAGATGTGCTGATTGTTTGGATGTCAGAAGTGGGGTGGGGCCAAGGGAAAGAGAGGAATCAAAGGTGACTCCTAAGTTTTGAGCCTAGTACCTGGGTCAGTTGTGGTGCCACCAGCTGAGATAGAGATGACTGGGGAGGAGGGGAGTTGGGGCTGGGGTGCAATGGGAAGAAAAACTTTGGTATGTATTGACGGAAACAACCCAGTGTGTCCATCAGCAGACAAATGGATAAACAAAATGTGGTATATCCATACAGTGGAATATTATTCATCTATGAAAAGGAATGACAACGTACTGATACATGCTACCACATTAATGAACCTTGAAAGCATCATACTAAGTGACAAAAACCACACACAAAACACCCCATGTTGTATGATTCCATTTATATGAAATATCCAAAATAGGCAAATATATAGAGATTAAAAAAAAAGCCAGGGGTTCACGTCAGTGAAAGAGTAACTGGGAATGACTGATTAATAAATATGGAGTTCCCATTTGGGGTGATGAAAAAGTCCTGGAGCTAGATAGTGGAGCTGGTTGAACAGCACTGTGAATGTACAAGTGCCATGGAATTGTACACTTTAAAATGGTTACAATGGTCAATGTTCTGTTCCATGTATTTTACCATAATAAAAAAGAATCTGAGACAACAACCAAAAACTTCAGGATGTACGTAGTGAAGCTGAGAGTTTAGTTTAAGATATGTTAAATTCGAGATGCTTATCAGATATTCATGTGGATTTGGATAAAGGAATCTGAACCTTGGGTGAGTTCAGGATGGGAGAAATAAATCTGGGAGTCATCAACGTGGGATGGCACTTAAAGACTGAGGACTGGCTGGGCATGGTGGCTCATGCCTGTAATCCCAGCACTTTGGGAGGCCGAGGAAGGCAGGCAGATCATGAGGTCAGGAGTTCGAGACCAGCCTGGCCAATATGGTGAAACCCTGTCTCTAATAAAAATACAAAAATTAGACAGGCGTAGTTGTGCGCGCCTGCAGTCCCAGCTACTCAGCAGCTGAGGCAAGAGAATCACTTGAACCTGGGAGGCGGAGGTTGCAGTGAGCCAAGATTGCACCACTGCACTCCAGCCTGGGCGACAGAGTGAGACTCCATATACAAAAAAAAAAAAAAAAGTACTGAGGACTAGTGAGATCCCCTAGGAAGGCCGTGTAGAGAGAGGAGAGGAAGGAGAAAGGGAAGACTGCGTCCTGGGCTATCTCAACACTAGGAGATCACAAACAGGAGGAGGCATCAGCAAAGCAGAATGGCCACGCTGGACCCATAAAGTAGCAGGAAAGTTAGGGGAGCATACAATCTCCAGAGCGCAGTGCCAAATGTGTCCATTGCTGCCTGGAGGTGGAGTAAGGTGAACATAGTTGGATTTTGTGCAAGTAAGGTTCCTGCCATCTATACAAAGTTGTTCAAGGTGGTTAAATGCACTCCTCAAATACGCTTGATGACTTCTTTTGTCTACCAATTTCTGAAATAGATGGATTACGGTTTTCCCCCATTATAATAGATTGATTTTAATTTCTTCTTGTATTTCTAACATCTTTGTTTTCTGAATTTTGAAGTTCTATATTGAGTGAATAAAAGTTCTTGGCTCTTGTGTCTTGTTAGTGAATTGTGACTTTTATCATTTGGAAATAGCCTTTTCTGTTAATATTTTAGGTATCTGTTTTGTAAACAGCATACACAGTAGTCCCCACTTAGCAGAGGGGAATAGTTCCAAGGCCCCCCAGTGGATGCTGAAGCCTCAGGTAGTACCAAACCTGATTGCCATCAGTCAGAACACATTTCTTTCCTTGTCTTCAACCCACAAACTTAATGCCACTTCGCTTAACAGAGGGGAATAGTTCCAAGCCCCCCAGTGGATGCTGAAGCCTTGGTTAGCACCGAACCCAATTGCCACTGATCAGAACACATTTCTTTCCCTGTCTTCCACCCACAAACTTAATGCCATTTCCATCTTAACTAAACACTTAGCATACACCGTGGCTGAGACTTTTGCAGTTTGAGGTGCACCAGCAAAATTAGCATGAATTTCTTTTTCTTTCTTCTTAATTTCAGGGATAGAAAATTCATTCTTAAAGTAGATCTTAACAACCTCAGCATACGATTTTTTTTTCTTCCCTTAAGTTGAGAACTTTCACCTTTTCACTTAAAGGAAGCACTTTACAGCTTCTCTTTGGCATATCCAAATTACCAGCATGACTAGTCTTGTAAAATAAGGGTTACTTGGACACAAGCACTGTGATACCATGACAGTCAATCTGATAACTGAGAAGGTCAAGTGACTAAGGGATGGCTGGTGTCTCCAGCATGGATACGCTGGGACAGAGGGGTGGTTCATGCCCCAGGCAGGGCTGGGCAGGGCAATGTGGGATTTCATCATGCTACTCAGAACGGCTCACAACTGAAAACTTAAGACTTGTTTATTTCTGAATTTTCCATTTAATATTTTTGGACCACGGTTGACCATGGGTAAC
The DNA here is from genome assembly GCF_029281585.2 of Gorilla gorilla gorilla. Taxonomy (NCBI): domain Eukaryota; kingdom Metazoa; phylum Chordata; class Mammalia; order Primates; family Hominidae; genus Gorilla; species Gorilla gorilla. The sequence goes on from NC_073235.2 coordinate 76,993,701, forward strand.
TGAAACTGCAGAATTGCTGCAGATAAAAGAGCCTACTGTAACTGCAGTCTTTGTAACCCAAATCAGGACTAAATTTTTAAATAAAGGAGCGCAGAACATGCAGCCAATTTTGGATGTGTGGGTTTTTATTTTTTTCCCCACTGTCAATGTTGTTGATCTTATTTAACGTCTATCTACCAGACATTTCAAAAATGTTCTGATAATGGACACCCTTTCCTATTTTCCAGAGACTCTAGCATTTGTGATTTTTAATTCGTGGTTTTAATCCAGGCATTCATGGTTTTTAATTCATTCACATTTATTGGTAGTAGTATGCTTAAATATATTTCTGTTATGTTGACACGTGCTTTCTTTCCATGTTGCTTTTTTGCTGTTTCTTTTTTCTCATTCCTCTTTCATTAGATTGATCAAGTTTTCTTTGTTCCATTTGTTTTCCTTCAAGGGTTGGCAGAGTTACGTATTCTTTTTTTTTTTTTTTTTCTTCAGACAAAGTCTCACTCTGTTGCCCAGGCTGGAGTGCAGTGGCGCTATCTCAGCTCACTGCAACCTCTGCCTCCCAGGTTCAAGTGATTCTCCTGCCTCAGCTTCCCGAGTAGCTGGGATTACAAGCACCCACCAACATGCCCTACTAATTTTTGTATTTTTAGTAGAGATGGGGTTTCACCATGTTGGTCAGGCTGGTCTCGAACTCCTGACCTCAAGTGATCCACCCGCCTCAGCCTCCTAAAGTGCTGGGATTACAGGTGTGAGCCACCACACCCGGCCAGAGTTATGTATTATATTTCAATTATTTACATGGTTAACTTAAAATGTTTACTCCCACGATTATATATGGTTTCTATGAGCACCTAGAATTAATCTATCTTTATATTGTAGGGGAGGCAAAATTTGACTTCTACCCTCTTAGAGCTTTCAGTTGGGCCTGAAAATTAAATTGACATAGAACAGACTAACAGGGGAAAAGTATACAAATTTATATAAATTTTACATGACATGAGGACCTTCATGGAAACAAAGGATCAAAGAAGTGCTAAATCTACATACTAGAGAAGCAACCGTAGAAAAGTAACCAAGTCAGCTGGTAGTGGTGGCTCATGCCTGTAATCCCAGCACTTTGGGAGGCCGAGGAGGGCGGATCACCTGAAGTCAGGAGTTCGAGACCAGCCTGGCTAACATGGTGAAACCCCTTTTCTACTAAAAATACAAAAAATTAGCCAGGCATCATGGCACATGCCTGTAATCCCAACTACTCAGGAGGCTGAGGCAGGAGAATGGCGTGAACCCGGGAGGCGGAGTTTGCAGTGAGCCGAGATCGTGCCACTGCACTCCAGCCTGGGTGACAGAGCGAGACTCCATCTCAAAAAAAAAGAAGAAAATTAACCAAGTTATGTGGAGAGGCTACAGGAAGATAAGAACTATTTTAACAAAGCCTGTTTGTACAGGATTCTCTTGGCTATGACTCCTTGTTGAAGAATGTTTCCTTTCTCCTGGTACAAGGAGGACATCTTTCATATGGGAGTTTTTATTTCCTGTTTCCAGGAAGAAAAAGGGAGATGAGAATGTGCATTTTTCATCTGCTATTTTTCAAGTGTCTTTAGCTTAAAAATAATCTTTAGGCCAAAGTGGCATTTTTTGGGTGGCATATTCTGCCACCCTTCAATATTTTCCTATTAAACAAGAAATTTACACTCTCTGACTTCTTCCTCCCTCCACTGCTACTTCTACAGGGTAAGCACTTTTACCAGATTAGTTTTATTCTTAGTTAAGTATACGTTTTACAGTTTGTTTTTTTGGGGGCGGGGTGGGGCAGGGGGCACTTACCCTTTTACTTGTATCCCACATTATATTTTTCTTTGGAGTACTTTTTGTCATTATTGTTTTGTTATAGCTCATTTTGTAATTATTTTGGAGATAGTGTGTTTGTGGCAAAACTTCTGAGTCCTTGTATGTTCAAACATGTTTTCACATTTGATTGTAAGTTTACCTCCGTATAGACTTCCAAGTCAAGACCTATTTTCCTCTCAGAATTGTGAAGATAATGTTTTGGCGTCTTCAGCAGCCAGGATTGTTGGTGAGAAAGTCTGATGCCAATCTGCTCATTGTTTATTTATGTGGAATTTTTCAGAAGGATTTTCTTTATCTGTGGGTTTCTTAAATGTTACTAGTACTTGCCAGTGGGCCCCTTTCATCTAAAAGTGTGCTTTCTTCAGCTCTGGAAAGTTTTATTTAATTTTTTCCTTGATGATTTCACTATCCATTGCTTCTTTACTTTCGTTCTGGAACTCCTGTTAAATGGATTTTCAATCACCTGGATTAATTCCGCATACTGCTTAAGTTCTTTCTTTTTTTCTTTTTTGAGACAGAGTCTCCCTCTGTTGCCCAGGCTGGAGTGCAGTGGCGAAGTCTCGGCTCACTGCAAACTCCACCTCCCGGGTTCACGACATTCTCCTGCCTCAGCCTCCCGAGTAGCTGGGACTACAGGCGCCCGCCACCATGCCCGGTTAATTTTTTGTGTTTTTAGTAGAGATGGGGTTTCACCGTGTTAGCCAGGATGGTCTCGATCTCCTGACCTCGTGATCCGCCCGCCTCGGCCTCCCAAAGTGCTGGGATTACAGGCAGAGCCACCGCGCCCGGCCTGCTTAAGTTATTTCTTATGTCTCCCATTTACTTTGTCCTTTTAATTTCTTTCTTTCCTTTTTTGTTTTTTTTGAGATGGAGTTTTGCTCTTGTTGTCCAGGCTGGAGTGCAATGGTGCGATCTCGGCTCACTGCAGCCTCCACCTCCCGGGTTCAAGCGATTCTCCTGCCACAGTCTCCCGATTAGTTGGGATTACAGGTGCCTGCCACTACACCCAGCTAATTTTTTTGTATTTTTACAAAATATAAAAATACACCTTTGCCTCTCAAAATGTTGGGATTACAGGCGTGAGCCACCATGCCTGGCCTAATTTCAATTTTGAAAGTTTCTTACCTTTATTTTTCAGATCACTAATTTTATTTTCTATTGTATAGGTTCCACTGATCTTTCATTCATTCAACAAATATTTAGTGAGTTTCTAGCATGCTCTACCACACCTGGATAATTAAAAACATTTTTTTTTTTTTTTTTTGTAGATATAGGGTGTCACTATATTGCCCAGTCGGGTCTGGAACTCCTGGGCTAAAGTGATCCTCCCACCTCAGCCTCCCAACGTGCTGGGATTACAGACGTAAGCCACATGCCCAGCCTCTCAGTCAACATTCTTGATTATAAGTAACATATACTGGCTCTGGGTAATTTATGCAAGAAATAATTTATTGGCAGGCTTTAGGTAGCTCATGAAATTAACCAGAAGGCCGAGAATCAGGCTTGGAAAACCAGCAGGAACCAAGGAGGCCACAGTCTGGTCAAGTCGTTGTTGCCTTGGCTGATATCACCTCAGATTCAGGTCCTGAGGGGAGCAGCCAGGGCTCCAGCTGCCAAACCAGGCTGCAGGTCATCTGCCAGGCAGCCAATGACCACACGTAGGGGCAGAATAATGGCCCTGAATCCCCAGAATCTGTGCACATGTTCCCTTATGTGGCAAAAGGGACTTTATAAATTTGATTAAATTAAGGCACTTAACATGAAGAGATGGGCCGGGCGCGGTGGCTCACGCCTGTAATCCCAGCACTTTGGGAGGCCGAGGCGGGCGGATCACGAGGTCAGGAGATTGAGACCATCCTGGCTAACACGGTGAAACCCCATCTCTACTAAAAATACAAAAAAAATTAGCCGGGCATGGTGGCAGGTGCCTGTAGTCCCAGCTACTCAGGAGGCTGAGGCAGGAGAATGGCATGAACCCAGGAGGCGGAGCTTGCAGTGAGCTGAGATTGCACCACTGCACTCCAGCCTGGGTGACAGAGCGAGACTCCCTCTCAAGAAAAAAAAAAAAAAAACATGAAGAGGTGATCCTAAATTATCCAGGTGGGCCCACCCACATGATTCCTTAAAAACAGAGACTCTTTCTCAGCTATGGCCAGAGGAAGACATGACTGTGAAAGAAGGGTCAGAGAGGTGCGACACTGCTGGCTTTGAAGGTGGAAGAAGAGGGCCAGGAGCTAAGAAACATGGGAGGACACTAGCAGCCAGAAAAGCCTCCCCTAGAGTCTCCAGGATGGGATGTACCCTGTGGCCTGAGGACACCTTGGTTGTAGCCCTGAGGGACCTATGGCAGACTTCTGACCTACAGAACAATAAAATAGCAAATCTGTGTTGTTTTAAGCCACCAAGTTTGCGGTAATTTGTTATGGCGGTGATAGAAAACCAATACACCACACATGGGCAGGACTTCCCTGCCATGATGCTGAAGAAAGGCAGGTTTCACACTGGTGGCGGACCCTGCGCATTTTTTTCTTGTAGGGCTGCTTGGCCTCCTCCTAACACTTCCTCTTGTGCATGCGCCTCCCATGCCCCACTCGGCACCCCAACAACACTCCCCAGGCCAGACACTACTGATGTTTTCTTTCAGCCAGCTTAGGAGTGGGGGAAGGCCATGGGCCCCATGTTCTGTCTACAGCTCTTTAATAAATTATACTGTTGGTTGGTCCAGAGCCTTCTTCTGGATTCTTGATTATTGTAAATGTCCTTCTGAGTTTGGAATCTGTCTGGATTTGTTATCTTTCCATTATTTTAATTATTTCTTTGGTTCATTTTTTGCAGCCAATTTTGTTCTTTTTTTCCCCCCTCAATCCCTGGGAGCTCAGAACATGCAGCCAATTTTGGATGCGTGAGGTTTTCTTTTCCCACTCTTGTCAATGTTAATTTTATTTAACTTCTATCTACCAGATATTTCAAAAATGTTCTGATAAGGGGCACCCTTTCCTATTTTCCAGTGCTGAGTGGATCTCATCTTTAAAAACAACACACTCCCCCTTGTTATTGTAAAAAAAAATTGGGTGGAAGGAGATAGGATCTTATGAGCTCAGCTCACTATCTTAAGCTAATCACTGCTCATTATTTAGACTGGCTGTTCTGTACCTGGGGCTCAGACAGAATGCGAAGGACTGGAACATTCTCAGAAGAGCGGGCCATGTGGTCCTGCTGCAATGGCAGACAGTGGGAGACATGCAGATGGATGATGGGTCAGCACCAGGCCAGTCCAGGAGGAGGCAGAGGTTGGGAGGGTCTGGGTTGGCATCAAAGAAGCCCTTTAACAGAAAGAGAAAAGACAGACCTCATTTCAAATCCTGATTTTGCCCCTTGACAACTACGTAACCTTAGGCAAGTTTAGTCTCATTGAGCTTCCGTTTCTTCACTTGCAAAATCAGGATAACACCATCTGTCAGAGCGTTGCTGCAAGGATTAAGGAGATAATATTGATAAATTCTTACAATAGGCTTGGCATGTAATACTACTGGATATTTCCTGAGTAAATTTACATGGATTAATCTGGTATAATCCTGATCATTAAGCCTATTACACAGATCAGGAAACTGAGGAATAGAGAATTTAAGTAAGCTGCTTAAGGTTATAACCATTAAGTGGCAGAACAGGGATTTGAACCTAGGCAGCCGGGCTCTGTCATCTTTGCATATAAACACCGTGCCACAGAGCACCCTGTGGGTAAGGACTATGGGGCTGAAGGCTCTTCTCTAGCTTTTTAAATTTCCTGTGCAGTTCTCGGGGTAGGGAGCCGGATTCATTTTATGAATTGGGATGGGATTGAGTCAGCAGGCTGGGATAAGTGGCCCCAGTAACAGGCAAGCTGCAGCTAGCAAGTCATTATAGGTTATTGTGTCTGTGTTTGTTTATTGGCTTGTTCGCTTTTATGATGTATTTATTTTTGTGGAGGTAACATTCACATAACAGTAACTGCACAAATATTAAGTTTGCAGCTCAAAGAATTCTTACATATGTATACACCTGTGTAATCACCATGTAGATCAAGAAATAGAGAGTTTCCAGTCTCATAGAAGACCCGGCCAAAGGTAACGAGCGTATGAACCTCTACAGGCGAGTGTAGTCTGTTTTTTAATTTCATATAAATGGAACATACAGTTTGTGCTCTTTCATGTTTGGTTTCTTTTACTCATCCTGTTTGTTATTTTGATAAAAAACAAGATGCATTACAGGCCAGGAACTGGTGAGCAGATGGCCACAAGGAGCAGATAGCTAAGATCTCCCAGCATGGCCCCCCAGGGCTCTGGACACAGATATAAACCTTGGTGCAGCCAGCAGTGGGGGATGGAAATGAGGAGAAAAACCAGACTGGGTAGGGCCGCCATCTGCTCTGACACACCACTGGGAGGGCTCTCAGGATGCCGTGGGCCCCAGGGGAAAGTGTTCTTGGAAACTTACAGGTGTGCAGTGAATGTCAGTTCCTTTTCTCTCAGTTCCCCGTGAGTCAGGTTTGAAGATGGGACAACTGCTGAGGTTTGGCTGAGGGTGGCACATTCCTCGCCCTTTTGCAGCTGTGGTGGAGCGGAAAACTCTGAATTGCTCCACACACTTGGGTGCAAGAGATGTGCACCCCTTTTTCCTGCCTCTGGGATCCCCTCTTCTTTGAGGAGCAGCGTATCTGTCTCTCCTGTGAAACAGTGGCTTCCATTGCTTTCCTTTCTGGATAATTCCATTTCTTTCCTGAAGAGCCAAGAACTTTCTTTTTTTTTTTTTTTTGAGATGGAGTCTCACTCTGTCACCCAGGCTGGAGTGCAGTGGCGTGATCTTGACTCACTGCAACCTCCGTCTCCTGGGTTCAAGCAATTCTCCTGCTTCAGGCTCCTGAGTAGCTGGGACTATAGGCGAACACCACCACGCCTGGCTAATTTTTGTATTTTTAGTAGAGACAGGGTTTCACCATATTGGTGAGGCTGGTCTTGAACTCCTGACCTCATGATCCACCCACCTTAGCCTCCCAAAGTGCTGGGATTACAGGCGTGAGCCATTGCGCCCGGCCAAGCCAAGAACTTTCAAAAGTCCTGGTTGAACTTTTTCCAGGACAGCTTATAAAACACACAGAAGTTCTGAGAGCTCATTCACTTGAGCATACGAGAGTCTGAAACCTCAGAGCAAAAGGCTAGTTTTCTTTCCAGAGAGGAAGCGCAGGGGGAAAGCACCCTCTTCTTCTATCAAATATGTCTCCAATAGAAATAAGAACAGGGCACAAATTACCACATCAATAATTTACCCTGCCCCACTGGATTCCCAATGTCTCTGGGACTAACTTAGAGAGCCTAGAAAAATTTCCCTCTCAGCCCCAGTTTCTTCAACTACAAACGGTGCTGATACTGAGCTTACAAAGACATTGTGACTAGGAAATGAAATAGCTATTTGTGAAGCTCAATACTTAGGGTCCTAATAAGTATATTTTCTTTTCTTTTTTTTCTTCATAAGAGGAATTGCCTGCTTTCATGGAATTACAATATCTGAATTGGGTGGCTCAGATTACAGGGGTCTGAGAACAGAGACATAAAGAACATTGTGCTGAGGGGGTGGGGTGGGGGAAGGGGAGAGCAAGTGGGGAAGGAGCAGGGTGGGACTCCCAGAGGCTTGTCTCTCCTTCTCTTTGTGGGGAGGTGAGGAGCAGGACTGGAGGGGGTATGGAAGGAGCAGGCTGGGGCTCCCAAAGGCTTGTCTCCCCTTCTCTTTATGGTTCTGAGCAGGTGTCTTAGGTATTGGGAGGCCCCTTTGTATCTTCAACGGTGGCTCCAAACCTGACTGATCACTAAAATTACGTGGAGAATCTTAAAACATTCCTACCCCAGCCCCTTACAGCCCTTTCTCTCTGGCTAAGAATCTGATTCAGTAGGGCTGGGTAAGATGACTGAAAATGCTTATTTTTTAAAAGTCCCCACGTGATTCTGATGACCGGTAAGGTTTATTATTCTAAAATACATAAAATATACGCTATTCTAAAATATACTCCTGCCTGAAAGTCTGATAGTGAAAAATATGTCCATATTATCTCAGTGAGGTGCATAAAGAGTAGTGCAGGGAAGCCATGAGCTGCCTTGACTTCCCAGAAGGGAAGATACTTCTGTGCCACTATCAAAACCACACGGACATTGTGGCATACTTCATAGAGCCTGAGTCTTGATTTCTTTTCTGTGAGAAAATTTTCATCAAGGTAGAGAAGATCAAAGCCTACCAAGTGCCTTGCTCAAGTAATCTGAGCCACTCTCATTCCCAAACACTTTAATGAGGGAGACCTTACTTTTTTCTTTTCTTTTCTTTTTTTTTTTTTTTTTTTTTTGAGATGGAGTCTCACTTCATTGCCCAGGCTGGAGTGCAATTCTGCGATCTCGGTTCTCTGCAACCTCCACCTCCTGGGTTCCAGTGATTCTCCTGCCTCAGCCTCCCGAGTAGCTGGGACTATAGGCACACGCCACCGTGCCTGGCTAATTTTTGTATTTTTTAGTACAGACAGGGTTTTGCAATGTTGGCAAGGCTGGTCTCGAACTCCTGACCTCAGGTGATTCGCCCGCCTTGGCCTCCCAAAGTGCTGGGATTACAGGCATGAGCCACCGTTCCTAGCCCAAGGTAGACCTTTAATTAGTAATTTCTTTTTATGTGAAAGTAAATCATAATGACCAGAAACACTTGAAACCTTTTTTTCTTCTCTATATTCTCTCTTTTGTTCCAGTTATTGAAAGCATGGGAACACTTACCTCTCTAAGATGCAACCTCTGAGCATTCTGGGTTTTTTTGTTTGTTTGCTTGATTTTTTTTGAGACGGAGTCACTCTGTTGCCGAGGCTGGAGTGCAGTGGCACAATCTCAGCTCACTGCAACCTCCACCTCCCAGATTCAAGCAATTCTTCCGCCTTAGCCCCCTAAGTAGCTGGGACTACAGGAAGGAGCCACCATGCCTGGCTAATTTTTTGTATTTTTAGTAGAGACAGGTTTTCACCATATTGGCTAGGCTGGTCTTGAACTCTTGAGTTCAAGTGATTTGCCTGCCTTGGCCTCCCAAAGTGCTGGGATTACAAGTGTGCGCCACCACGCCCGGCCTCTCTGAGCATTCTGATGAGAGAAAATATGAGGATAATAGGCCTGAGGACTGTGAACTGGCTACTGAGAGAGTCTATTAGAAGCTGGTTAATCAGATTTATTTCCTAACTACTAGATTAGATCAGCACACTGAGAAAATGAGAATTAGAGTTTTGGCGGAAGAGAGTTTGGGGAATCAAAAGAATTTGGGAGCATTTAACATTCAGAGAAAGGCTCACGGAGGCCAGAGGACAGGAGAGCACCGTGAGCCTAGGTGGGGAGGAAGAGGGAGGGGCCAGAGACTAAGAAGATCACAGAGGTAGAAAGCTTCCAAAAATAATAATTATTTCCCTCAGCCCCTTATGGTTCTTGCCAGCCTATTCCCATCCCACATTTCCCTCAGCTCTTGTCTCTCTCTCATCCTGGTAGAAGTGAGAATCAAGCTAGTTTCTTGAGCTAGTTTCAAAATGACCAAAGTGGAAGTCTAGGAAACCCTTGGATGTAGTCAGTAAAATGCCCAAATGTCTCTACAGCTTTGTGCCTCTGTAGAGATGCCTTAGTGGGGCCGTGCTCAGGGATCTTTCACAAGCATTCTGGAGCTTGGAGGACATCTTCATTACTCACATTTTAAAAAACGTTTAAATAATGTCTGTCTATGCTGTTTGCGGTGTGTGTATGCATTTTGCATTTTTTAATAGGGCTGGGATACTGAAGTCATGTTGAAACCAAACTGGCTCACTACTGTTAAGAGGTTTGGTTTTTGAGTTTGCTGTCATTTATAGCAGGCAAACAAAATCTAAAAATTAAGTTTCCTGATTCTAAGTGCACTGACTTACACCTTTTCAAAAGGAACAAAGGATGTACTGAAAGTGAATAAATGATTGCAGGGCTTCAGACACCAACTTTAACAGCACCAAGTAGTAAAATTTACTAGATTTTTAAATTTTTGTCTAAAAAGTTATGCTTAGGCCAGGCGCAGTGGCTCACACTTGTAATCCCAGGACTTTGGGAGGCAGAGGCAGGCGGATCACCTGAGGTCAGGAGTTGGAGATCAGCCTGGGCAACACGGTGAAACCCCACCTCTACTAAAAATACAAAATTAGCTGGGCGTGGTGGCACATGTCTGTAATCCCAGCTACTTGGGAGGCTGAGGCAGGAGAATCACTTGAACCTGGGAGGCGGAGGATGCTGTGAGCTGAGATCGTACCATTGCACTCCAGCCTGGGCAACAAGAGTAAATCTCCGTCTCACCAAAAAAAAAAAAAAAAAAAGTTATGCTTAGGACCTCATTGGATAGAATTAACATTCTATAACCTATAACACTTATTTCAATGGGGTTAAGTTTACTTGGGGGTACTTAGTATAGGATAGTCAGGAAGACTTTTCTGCATTTTCTTATAATAACGATGGTGATATCAGAAGTTCTCACTTCCAGCCTGCTGCTGTAAGTACTGTCTTGAGACATCTTTGACTGGGTGACCTGGAGGAAGCAGATGGACTGTTCCCAGGAGCCTGAGGTGCGCATCACTGACAGTTTCTGCCCTGGGCCGTGAAATTCCAAACTGAAGTCCATTGGCCCAAACTGGTGACTGAGTCACACAGGATTGTTTACCTGACTTTCCCTCTTTTCTTATTTTTATTCTTTTCTCATCTCTTGTGTAAAAAAATGAAATATACTTTGGGAGGCCAAGGCAGGAGGATTGTTTGAGTCCAGGAGTTCGAGACCAGCCTTGGTAACACAGTGAGACCCTGTCTCTACAAAAACTTTAGAAATTAGCCAAGTATTGTGGCATGTTCCTGTAGTCCCAGCTACTCAGAAGGCTGAGGCAGGAGGATCACACAAGCCCAGGAATTCGCGGCTGCAGTGATCCATGATTGCGTCACTGCACTCCGACCTGGGTGACAGAGTGAGACCCTTTCTCTAAAACAAAACAAAAACAAAAAAACCAAATGTATAAAAATTGTTATTTCAAAATAAATAAAAAGAATTGTATAAGGAACACCCAGGTACACATCACCCAGCTTCCCAACTATTATTCACAGCCAGGCATTTCCTACCCTCACTTCCTTACTTCTACTGGATTTTTTGGAGACATTTGAGGTAAATCTCAGATGTCATATTTCTGCTATAAATATGTCAGCATGTGCCTCTAAAAAATACTCACTCTTTTAGAAGACATAACCACAGTACCTTTATCCTTTCTAAAAATATTGACAATAAGTCCTTAACATCATCAAATATCCAGTCAGGTTTAAATTTCCTCAATCATTTTATAGGTGTCATTTTACAATTGCTGTGTTTGAATCAGGATCCAAACAGGGTCCAAACATTAAACATTTTAATCTATAAATGCTCCTTCTCTTAAGTACATCTTAATCTAAGAAGCTCCCTCTCCTTTTTTTTTTGAGACAGAGTCTTGCTCTGTCGCCCAGGCTGGAATGCAGTGGCACAATCTCGGCTCACTGCAACCTCCGCCTCCCGGGTTCAAGCGATTATCCTGCCTCACTCTCCTGAGTAGCTGTGATTACAGGCGCGTGCCACCATGCCTGGCTAATGTTTGTATTTTTAGTAGAGACAGGGTTTCACCATGTTGGTCAGGCTGGTCTCGAACTCCTGACCTCGTGATCCACCCACCTCAGCCTCCCAAAGTGCTGGGATTATAGGCATGAGCCACCGCACCGAGCCTCCTTTTCTTTTATTCACTAAGCCAGGTCATTTGTTCTGGATTTTGCTGACTACAACCCCATGGTTGTGTTTAATAAGTTGCTTTCTTCCCTGTACTTCCTGTAGGTTGGGTGTTAGATCTAGAGGTTTAATCGGATTTGATTTGTGTTTTTGGCAAGAACATTTTATAGGTGACATTGTATACTTCTGTAGGAAGGCATTTTGCTTATCTCTTTTTTTGTGATGTTAGCAGCAATTAATTATCACTGTCTAGAATATTTTCTTTCTTCATTTTTGATCACCCCTCAAACCAACCATCAAGTTACACACCCCTTCAGACCCCCTCCTCACACCGACTCTCTCCTTTGTACTGTTTCAACTGATTAGAAAATGATTTACTTGAGGCCAGGTGTGGTGGCTCATGCCTGTAATCCCAGCACTTTGGGAGGCCAAGGTGGGTGGATCACCAGAGGTCAGGAGTTTGAGACCAGCCTGGTCAGTATGGTGAAACCCTGTCTCAACTAAAAATACAAAAAGTAGCCAGGTGTGGTGGCGCACGCCTGTAATCCCAGCTACTCTGGAGGCTAAAGCAGGAGAATCACTTGAACCTGGGAGGTGGAGGTTGCAGTGAGCTGAGATTGCGCCACTGCACTCCAGCCTAGGCAACAAGAGTGAAACTCCATCTCAAAAAAAAAAAAAAAAAAAAAAGTAAAGAAAATGGTTGCTTGGTTCTATGTTCATTTCACAGATACAGTCTCCGTGGGAAATAAACAGAATGCTCATTAACCTTCGGTGTATGTACATAGAGTTTTCTAAGTTCCCACCTACAGCGGCTACCCTTTTTGGCTGTGTCCTGTTTTAAGTGCTGGTAGGGCCCCCTCCCACTATAGGGGCCGATCAGCCACTCACTATTTGAAGCCTGGGTGTTTTGTGGGGAGCTCTTTCTCCTCATCATAATGAGGACACTCTCGTCCTTTGGCCTTCAGGTGATGTATTAGGAAGTTATTAGAGCTGCAGTGGCCCTCTTCTGACCATAGGGGCAAGCTTTAGGATTAAAACCGATGTGCCCAGGATGATGAGTTGAAATGTGGAAACAGTCTAGGTCCTCAGTAAGACACTGAGTCACTGAATTATTAAATAGGAGAATTGGAATTTGTGAATTTCCTCCCTTGCCACAAAACAGTTCCCGAGTTTCAGATTGAATGTACAAGCTTAGCAGGCAGAGCCAACCTGCAAATGCCCTACCTCCACACTTCTTATTCTAGGGGATTATGAATTTAATCTACTTTAGTTGATTACTTGCAGCTGCAAACAACCAAGCAGACACAGTGATTAAATACAAATAAATCTATTCTATGTTTCTGTTTACCGTATATTTAAAGTTTTGATGGAGAGAAGAAGCCAATGGAACCTGACCTTGAGTTTTCCATAAAACTGAACTCTTCCTTAATGACCCTAATAGAGCTAAAACTATGATTGAGATTGCACGAAGCATTGAATCATCAAAAGTAACGTATTATGATGTCATATATTAAATAAACTCAGCTTTTGGTAGGATATAAGTTGAAAAAGCACACAGCAACTTAAAAGTGGAGATGGAGGCTTAGAAACTTCTATGTTGGTGAGAGGAGGTGGAATTAGAATATTTTCCAAGGATTATTCTCAAAGCACATAACTGAGAATTGACTTTGAGTGTTGGCAATAAAGGAAGACTTTTCTCCTATTACGATATGCTAGACATAACATTCTTATTAAAGTAAGGAGGAGAATTGGAATTTCTGAATCTCCTCCTTTGCAACAAAACATCTCCCCAGTTTCGAATTGAATGTACAAGATTAGCAAGCAGAGTGATGAAGATTTAAGAAAAAAAGTATGGGCTGGGTGCAGTGGCTTACACCTGTAATCCTAGCACTTTGGGAGGCCGAGGCTGGAGGATGGCTTGAGTCTAGGAGTTCAAGACCAGCCTGGGCAACATAGCAAGACCCTATCTCTACAACAAATACAAAAATTCGCCGAGTGTGGTGGCGTGCACCTGTAGTCCTAGGTACTTGGGAGGCTGAAGTGGGAGGATTGCCTGAGTCTGGGAGGTCAAGGCTACAGTGTGCTGTGATGGTGCCACTGCACTCTAGCCTGGACAACAGAGCGAGACCTTGTCTCAAAAAAAAAAAAAAAGAAAGAAAAAGAAAAAAAGTATGATGTTCAAAATCTATTTAAGAGGGAGCCATAGAGCTTGAGAAAGCAGAGGATAGCGATGATCTGCCCTGTTCTTGCTCCTGCTTCTTGTATTTTGCATTCCCACATTGTGTTGTATGGAAGCAAAACATCATTGTTTTACTGGTGAGTAGATTGCACCTTTCTCCTTGCAGACAAGGTGGTGACAGCAACCGGTTCCAGGAAGCCCCTGGTAACAACCTTTCTTTGTGTTGTGTGAGGAAGCTGTGGCTCATAAGTGACCTCAGCAGATTTCCCACCCACTACGCTGGGTCCCTCAACTCACAGAGACTCATTGTTAAGGGCTTTCACTCTGAACAGCTGCTGGCGCTTGCTGGCTTCATTCACTATGAAGATGGTGATCAAACACCCCAGATTTCAAATAATCTGTCCTATGATCAGACCATGGGTCAGCCCATTTGCCCTGGTGTCTGATTAGGAAAGTATGATCACTGTCACCACAGAACAACGCCTCCCAACTTCTCTATCCACTTGGATGTTTTCCCCACTCATTTCATTGTTTTGGATATCACTTTAGATTGTGGCCCTTCTCTTTCTGCCAGAAGCAAAATTCCCCCATGTGTCCACAGTAGAAATGCCCTCTCTTCAGGGATCATGCCTGAAATTCCATTTCGTCAATTAAAATTAGACAAAGTATGGCAGGAGCCTAGCTCCCTTTGAAAAGCTACCTACCTAATCAGTATTCCAAGTGATTTAAACGTCCATTATCACAATAAAGTTCAAAGCCTTTAAAGATGCATGAAGTGATGCATTCAAGCAGGTGAACATTACTTGTCTTGGAAAAGTCACTGGAGGGTGGAAGGCAGGGTTAGGGTTCAGCTTTTGAGATTAGATAAGAGCAAAGAGCAACTTCAAAACTCCCTGGGGGCAGGCTTGCTGTCACCAGTGGTGGGGCAGGCAGTGGGCTTACTGTTCTCTCTGACACTGTGGCTTGTGTGACCAGGGCACAGAATATGTCAGAATCTTGGGTATCTTCTATGGTACTTAGCCCCGTGAGTCAGATACACCAGAGGTGCTGAGGGGATGCTTGTAGACTCGCTTTTACAGATAACTTTCACGTAGATCTAATGTGTGTGGCACACCAGATCGATGCATTTGCAACCACCTTCCCGGTCCACAGTGTCAAAACATGCCTGAAATGCCAACAAGAATGTTTGTATTTGAGCATAATTTTTCAGAGAGGCAGGGCTTTGATTTTCCTGATTTTTTTGTGTTTCATTTTTTTAACCTATGTAGCAAGAATATCAGAAATAAAATTTAGGAGAGGATAGACAATCCTTGGGTGTATGGAGACGGGATGGCTCCGGGCAGCTGAATAAATAGCATGCATGCATCTGGCTTTCTGGGCCCTACCCAAGCCTTTTTACAACTACCAGGTGTTTTATAGACACATTTTTCTCTGTAGTAGTCAAACTGTAAACAGCATGAATCCTGAATGATAACCGTGTCTTAAAATAATAATAATAAAAGAAACAAAATAAGAGACAAGCATCACAATTTTCCCAATTGAAATGTCTTTTGGTTTTGCCTTTGGTGGCACAGGGTCAAGGGTGTGGGGGCATTTGTGTGGCATTTACTATTCTTTCAACCTGTCCTGATTATGGAACCCTTTAAGGTCCGTCCTCCGCTTGGAACCACGGTGCTCTGAGAGGATGCTGAACTCACAGCAGCCCACACACAATCCCAGTGATACTACTGCAATGTTTTGTACACAGAATCTTAGGTTTGTTGGGTAAATGTGGCATCATATTTTGTTTTAGCAATTTGTGAACAGTCTTGCTTCTCCTTCATACTTATAAGTTCATCAGGCCAAGGATTAAATCGTATGCACCCAAATACCTCTTAGTATACAAACGTCTGCACTCAGTAGCGTTTCTGGCTGAGCAGGTGGAAGAAGGGCCACGTTCGCCAGTGTCACGAGGGGCCAGCATCTTTAACCTTCACGCCCACATCACCAGCCTTGCCTTCTTCACAACAGAAATGTTGTCCCACTTCCTTTCCAGGTCTCTCAGATTCATGGTACGAGTTGGAAAGGGACCTGAGAGATTATTTAGGCTAAACGTTTCATTTTATAAATGACAAAATTAGGTTTGAGCAAAATGGGGTGATTTAGTTTGTGCAAAGCCAAGAAAAAAAATTAGAGCCTCTTAAAAGTCATTTTTCCCCTGAAATAAAGTATCTTCATTTCACTGTTATAAATATATGTCCTCATGTAGTTGCTATAATCAACCACTTCTCAAGAAAACTCTAAAAGCTTTATTTCCCATATGACACATTTCAGAATATTACATAACAAGCTCTCACCAAGACACCAAGGTAAAATATATATGACAAGCCAAAGACAGGTGCCATAAAAAAATAAGAAATCTTCAAAGGGAAAATCCGAAAAGTGGCAACATGACATCACTCTCTGCCTACTTTCGAGGTAAGACGATGTTGAAGTTCTGAGGGGGCTCAATAAATAACACCTCTCTTCCCCCTCCACGTCCTGCACAAATTGAAAACATAAAAGGTAGCAGATGGACTCAAACGCCACCTTCACGACTGAGGTGCTAAGCTGGAGGGCAGGAGTTGCCCTCCGGTCCTGGTTTAGGCTGACTTTCTGAACGGGGCCTGAGTGCAGGACCACACGGGCAGGGAGCCGAAAGGAGCTGGAGGGGAGCTCAGAAGGGAGGGCGGGCCCAGCTCTTCTGGCGGCCAAGGAAAAAGCCTGGAATGTTAGAGCTGGTGCAGGACTCTCCAGGGTGACCGAGCCACCCAGAACAGGGATGAGCCATTCTCCATACCAAAAAGTCAGGACCGGCTGAAAGCCCCTCCCAGCCCTCCACCCTCCGTCGGCGGGGCTTCCTTCTGAGCTTTGCCCCATCTCTGCCCCGTGCTGGTGACTGGTGTTTGACTCCTTCCTAGAAAAAGAGATGGGCCTGGGTTGGTTGAGAGAGAGAGAGAAAGGGAGAGACAGAGAAGGCTTAGCTCCTGTCCAACAGGGCCACCTAGAGGGACTCTCAGGCCTTAGCGGGGAGCAGCAGAGTTTTGAGGCAGAGCTGATCAAGGGAACCTCAACAAACAACCCCAGCCATGAAGGTGGTGGTGTCTCTGAAGACCCCATGAGAACATCAAACAAGGGAGAGAGGTAACTTTAAATATCACAACCTAGCCCAGGAAGAAAGAATGGGCCCTCTGAGACGATCAATTAATTAAGAGCTTTTCTCCCTTTCTCCCTCCTCCTCCTCCTCCTTCCTCTTCCTGCTTTGAGCCTGGAACAAATCATGGTAGTAAAATGGCGGCAGAGAGCTAGTAATGTGTCCGGAATTGGTGGGTTCTTGGTCGCACTGACTTCAAGAATGAAGCCGCGGACCCTCACGGTGAGTGTTACAATTCTTAAAAGTGGCGTGTCCGGAGTTTGTTCCTTCTGATGTTCGGATGTGTTCGGAGTTTCTTTCTTCTGGTGGGTCCGTGGTCTCGCTGGCTCAGGAGTGAAGCTGCAGACCTTCGCAGTGAGCGTTACAGCTCTTAAGGTGGTGTTTCTGGAGTTGTTCCTTCCTTCCGGTGGCTTCATAGTCTCGCTGGCTTCAGGAGTGAAGCTGCAGACCTTCCTGGTGAGTGTTACAGCTCTTAAGGCGGTGCGTCTGGACTTGTTCATTCCTCCCGGTGGGTTCGTGGTCTCGCTGGCTTTAAGAGTGAAGCTGCAGACCTTCACGGTGAATGTTACAGCTCATAAAGGCAGTGTGGACCTAAAGAGTAAGCAGCAGCAAGGTTTATTGCAAAGAGAGAAAGAACAACTCTTCCACAGTGTGCAAGGGGACCCCAACGGGTTGCCACCGCTGGCTCGGGCAGCCTGCTTTTATTGTCTTATCTGGCCCCACCGACATCCTGCTGATTGGTCCATTTTACAGAGAACCGAGTGGTCTGTTTTGACAGGGTGCTGATTGGTGCGTTTACAATCCCTGAGCTAGACACAAAGGTTCTCCACCTCCCCACCAGAGTAGCTAGATACAGAATGTCCATTGGTGCATTCACGAACCCTGAGCTAGACAGAGGGTGCTGATTGGTGTGTCTACAAACCTTGAGCTAGATACAGAGTGCCGATTGGTGTATTTACAATCCTTTAGCTAGACATAAAGGTTCTCCAAGTCCCCACCAGAGTAGCTAGATACAGTGTCGATTGGTGCATTCACAAACCGTGAGCTAGACACAGGGTGCTGATTGGTGTGTTTACAAACCTTGAGCTAGATACAGAGTGCTGATTGGTGTATTTACAATCCCTTAGCTAGACATAAACGTTCTCCAAGTCCCCACCACACTCAGGAGCCCAGCTGGCTTCACCCAGTGGATCAGGCACCAGGGCCACAGGTGGAGCTGCCTGCCAGTCCCGCGCCGTGCGCCTGCACTCCTCAGCCCTTGGGTGGTCGATGGGACTGGGCACCGTGGAGCAGGGGGCGGTGCTCGTAGGAGAGGCTCTGGCCCCGCAGGAGCCCACGGAGGCCGGTGGGGGAGGCTCAGGCATGGCGGGCTGCAGGTCCCGAGCCCTGCCCGGCGGGAAGGCAGCTAAGGCCCGGGGAGAAATTGACCACAGCAGCTGCTGGCCCAGATGCTAAGCCCCTCACTGCCCGGGGCGCAGCCGCTCCGAGCGCGGGGCCCTCCGAGCCCACACCCACCCAGAGCTGGCACTGGCCCACAAGCACAGTGCGCAGCCCCAGTTCCTGCACCTGCCTCTCCCTCCTCACCTCCCCGCAAGCTTAGGGAGCCGGCTCCGGCCTTGGCCAGCCCAGAAAGGGGCTCCCACAGTGCAGCGGTGGGCTGAAGGGCTCCTCAAGTGCCGCCAAAGTGGGAGCCCAGGCAGAGGAGGTGTGGAGAGCGAGCCAGGGCTGTGAGGACTGCCAGCACGCTGTCACCTCTCAGTAACAGTAGGTGGACGACAAGAAAAAATGCCTCCCACCCCTCTTTACCTGGCTTCCTGGCTGCAGAAGGCCCCACACAGGTGAAGGGAGAAGTTTCAACTTGAAATCTGGTTTTAAGAATTGATTATGGGCCAGGAGCGGTGGCTCACGCCTGTAATCCCAACACTTTGGGAGGCCGAAGTGGGCAGATCAAGAGGTCAGGAGATTGAGACCATCCTGGCCAACTTGGTGAAACCCTGTCTCTACTAAAAATACAAACAATTAGCCGGGCATGGTGGCAGGCGCCTGTAGTCCCAGCTACTCGGGAGGCTGAGGCAGGAGAATTGCTTGAACCCGGGAGGCGGAGGTTGCAGTGAGCCGAGATAGAGCCACTGCACTCCAGCCTGGGCGACAGAGCGAGACTTCATCTAAAAAAAAAAAAATTGATTATGACACAAAACTAGATATTCTAACTTCTCAGTTGAGACTGTTGGAGACTTAGAGTGACTATAGGACTTTTTATTACTTAAGAGTGATAAAAACGAGTTGTAAGATTATGGAGATTTTCATTCTGGAGCAAGAGAAGAACTTTTCCCCTATTGAGTAATCTGAAAAGGACAGCGGGAATCAAAAACAAGGTTGCTTTCTCCTTTGAATATATTGTTTTCTTCTTCAAATCTAAAAATCTGTTGATTTCATGTTTTCCTTTTTATTTCTCTAACCCACTGAAATGTGATTGCTTCTGGTATCCCTAAGTTTATCAAGCATACTACTAAACCAGCATTTGGGACATTAAGAACACTGGACACTCCAACTAACCAGGGGCTCAATCCTACTGACTGCACTCGCTATGTTTTGTCCAGGTGGCACGGTGCCTGGGAAGCAACTGCAGGGCTGTTCCTCCAGCAGTTTATGAACTCAAGAAGTAAAATGAGAGGAGAACCCAGGGGACACCAGGCTGCTGCCTCTTGGTTTTGGTTCAAAAAAAAGAAAAGAAGAACAATGATAAATGTATTACAGTCAGTAACCGTTTCTGATTTACACTCAAGGTGGTCTTGCTATGATCTCAAAGCGCTCTTCCAGCAAACAGCACTGCTATTAAAACCTGTTGGTGATACAAATTGTTTAAGAATAAAAATCGGCTGGGTGTGGTGGCTCACGCCTGTAATCCTAGCACTTTGGGATGCTGAGGCGGGTGGATCACCTGAGGTCAGGCGTTCAAGACCAGCCTGGCCAAGATGGTGAAACACCTTCTCTACTAAAAATACAAAAATACATAAATTAGCCAGGCATGGTGACGGGCACCTGTAATCCCAGCTACTCGGGAGGCTGAGGCAGAGAATTGCTTGAACATGGGAGGCGGAGTTTGCAGTGAGCCGAGATTGCACCACTGCACTCCAGCCTGGGTGACGGAGCAAGACTCTGTCTCAAAAAAAAAAGAATAAAAATTAAAAACACACGCAAGAAAACAAAGTAAAACTTGTTGGTGAGTAAACCGAATGAAATATGTTAAATCTCTGTCCAATCCTGTCCAAAGTCAGGCAGAGGAGGCCAACTTGAGTACTTATCACCATCTCCCAGCACCTTTTGTTGTTTGATTAGAATAGATTCCCTCTGTAAGACATTAATGATTTCCAAGGCTGCTTTAAGAAGTTTCTTTATTATATGGGAAGTGATTGAGAACTGGCAATCATGAATCTGGCTGTCTCTGCTCAGGAGCTTAAAGACTGTTCTGATGACGATAATTACATTTTTATGAATATCCTACCTAGAGAGTAACAATTTTACTATGTCAAACCGCACCACACAAAGATGCATCAATTTCATCTGCAATGAAAAATAGAGCCTAATAGCACAGTTATATTTATATGATAGTCAGACATCAAGATGTAACGTAAGTGCTTCAACTAAAAGAATTCTGATCATTATTTAACCTTGAGATGATTAAGGTGAAAGCTTGTCAGCTTCCATGAATTACTTTTTTCATGATTTTTGCTGTTTTGGTTTGATTTTTAAAAATCCATAATTAACATTTATTAACATTTGGATTCTACTCCAACCTCCATGATGTGTGGGCAAGGGAAAAACAACAACAAAAAAGATCCATAGATATGATTAATGGTCAAAGAGAGAGTATTAGGTAATTATAAGTCATAATTATGTTCTTGGTAAAATACCATACTAACTGGTTTTCTCCTTTTCTCTGCTAAGTTTCTTCAACTATAATGCAAATTATGGACAATGTATTTAGGTTAGATGCTATACATACATATTAATTTAATACAAAGAAAACTGTTTCATTATGATTGTGTGCCAGAGCTATGCCAAGTGTGGTCTGAGAACCAGCAACATTAAGCATTACTCAAAAACCTGTTGGAAATGCAATTCTCAGGCGTTACCCCAGATCTCTTGAATCCGAATCTGTAGCAGTGGGCACAGGCCCCTGGGACTGTGTGTTAACAAGCCTTCCAGGAGGTGCGATGAGGTGTGAGAATCACTGCTCCAGCATCTTGTAACTCATTCTCCCCTCGCTAAAGTGAAACATAGGTAAGTGTGGAGGCTGCAATCCCAGCAACGCTGTAGGTGTTCCCTGTTAGCTGGAGGAGGGGGCGTGTGTTCCTAGAAAGGGGGCCCAAGCGAACAGCCTGTTTTGGCCACGTCTCTTGAGTCCAGGTTCTTCTCCGTTGGGTTTTCTCTTCTCTTTAAATCTCCTGAGGTCACAGTGTGCCCCAGGCCATAGTTTCTTCCCATTGCCAGTCATAGTTGTTGTTTAACCTCTGTGGTAGGAGGAGTGTTTATGATACTCCTCATCATGTGAGGACTTCCACCACCCTGAAGCACCCTGTTGGTGCTTCCCCTCTATCACTGAGACTTCATTTCCTTGACATCATCTTGAGCTGCTTAAACATTTTTCTTTTTCCCAGACGGAGTCTTGCTGTTTTGCCCAGGCTGGAGTGCAGTGACATGATTTCAGCTCACTGCAACCTCCGCCTCCTGGGTTCAAGGAATTATCCTGCCTCAACCTCCCGAGTAGCTGGGATTACAGGTGCCCGCCACCACACCCGGGTAATTTTTGTATTTTTAGTAGAGACAAGGTTTCACCATGTTGGCCAGGCTGGTCTTGAACTCCTGACCTCGTGATCTGCCCACCTTGGCCTCCCAAAGTGTGCTTAAACATTTTTAACATCCACCATGATACTCTTCTATTTTTCTTTATGGCAGAAGTAACACTGTTTACCTTTTGACAGCACAATGGACCAAAATTTTTTACCAGAACTCACCAGAAAGTGGCATGGAGAGGGGCCACACATTGCCAACACACTGAAAGAAACGCAGTAGAACACACACTCAGTACAGAGTGCTGATGCTCCCTGGCCGGGACCGCACAGTGCTGTTACCGTAGGAGTTTTCTTTGGCAGAGAGGATAGGGTAGCACGTAGCATGAGGGAAAAGTGTCATCAGAATTTGGTGACAGATAGATAGATAGACAGATATAGAGATAATTTTTATTGTGGTAAAAACATAACAAAACTCACCATCTTAAATATTTGTAAGTGTATGGTGAATAGTGTTAAGTATATTCAAACTGTTGTGAAACAGATCTCCAAACTTTTTAATCTTGTAAAACTGACACTCTATACCTTTTAAACAACTCTCACTTCCGCCCTACCCTTAGCCCCTGGCAACCACCATTTTACTTTCTGTTTCTATGAATTCAGTTACTTTAGATAGCTCATAAAAATGAAATCATCCAGGCAGGTGCAGTGGCTCACACCTGTAATCCTAGCACTTTGGGAGGCCGAGGCAGGAGGATTGCTTGAGCCCAGGAGTTTGAGACCAGCTGGGCAACACAGTGAGATCCCCATCTCTGTTATTAAAAAAAAAAAAAAGAATCACTCAGTATTTGTCTTTTCTTGAATGGCTTATTTCACTTAGCATAATGTCCTCAGGGTTTACCTAATAGAAACATTTTTGAAGGAACGCATATTTGAGACAATAGCATTCTAATGAATCAGCACACATGGGACAGTGTTAAATGAAGTGAATCAGTATGACAAAAAGTGAACACCATCTTGGTGATTTAATCTTCTTATTATTTCATGTATTCTTTTTTGTTTTAATTTATGCAGGCTTGGCTGGGTTTGGTGGGTCATGCCTGTAATCCCACCACTTTGAGAGGCCAAGGCGGGTGGATCATTTGAGGTCAGGAGTTCAAGCCCAGCCTGCCCAACATGGCGAAACCCTGCTTCTACTAAAAATACAAAAATTAGCCAGGTGTGGTGGCATGTACCTGTAATCTCAGCTACTCAGGAGGATGAGGCAGGAGAATTGCTTGAACCCAGCAGGCAGAGGTTGCAGTGATCCCAGATTGCATCACTGCACTCCAGCCTGGGCGACACAGAGAGACTTTGTCTCAAAAATAAATAAATAAATAAAAATAAAAATAAAATGGATGCAGGCCCCATCATCTATGGAGATGGACTCATCCACATTATTTCATATATGCTATATATTTTAATACTTTTTTGTTTTATTTTTTAGTCCAGGTTCCAGGCTTATGAATACATTGTTTTAGAGGCCCAGTGCAAGGGCAAAATCTTTAGAGTGGTGCTTCTGAAATCTGAATGTGAATCAGAATGACCTTGAAATTTGTTAAAAATACTAATTCCCTGGGTTCCAAGAGATTCTAATTTTGGTAGGTCTGAGGTGGAGCCC
Source organism: Gorilla gorilla gorilla (assembly GCF_029281585.2). NCBI lineage: Eukaryota > Metazoa > Chordata > Mammalia > Primates > Hominidae > Gorilla > Gorilla gorilla. The sequence continues at coordinate 77,017,139 of NC_073235.2, forward strand.
AGGAATCAGCATTTAACAAGCACTCCAGGTGATTCTTTCCTTCTGAGAGACACTGCAAGTCTAAATCAGCAGGGTAGAGCAGTGCCTGTGAGGGTGAAGCAGTGAGGCTCAACCCCTTTCACAGGTGTTGTACCTTCTTTGGATCCTCCTGATGCATTGCATCTGGACTTTGAATAACAATTAATGTACTCTGCCTAGTTCTAGAGTTTCTCACGTCCTTGCCTCAGCCCCGCCCAAAGACCACAGGCTTCCTGAGATACAGGCATTTTGCAGTACTGACCTGCATATCCTCAGCTGGGCTTACCTCACGCCGTCTCTGTTGTGAGAAGATGCGCAATAATATTTGTCAAATGAATGAAGACAATAAGGACAGAAATGCAATGAAAAGAATGTGACTGAAAGAGTCAGAGAGGAATTTAGTCTTGGCCTGTAAGCCCAACAGCTGTGATGCCTTAAGTTACTTCCTCTCTCAGGCCTTAGCCCTGCACCTGTGACATGGGGATCAGTTTCTTCCTCCTTCCTCTTTCTGAGGGCTGCTGTGGGGTACAAATGACATAAGGTATGTAAAAATGCCTGAAAACTGTGGAGCCACTCTTTTCAATTTTGTTGAATATGATTGTCTTTTTGCTTTACTGAGTGTAAGGTAGTATGATGAGGCAAAGAACACAAGGTTTACTTCTGGCTGTTACAGAAAAGCGAATCCTATTATTTGGTATTTAAAAGAGCCACATGGCTTTTCCAACTCCAAGGAGAGTGACAAAGAAATTTAGTACTATAAATTTATGATAGGAATGGTAGAAATATCCTATAAATAATGAACAGTACAAAGGAAGGGAGATTCACAGGAAAGCAAATTAACTAGGCACACTGCAGTTTGATTCTGACATGGGGATTTCCCATAACCTGTAACTGCTTAATGAAATGACTTCTGGCTTCTCTGAGATCACCTTAAAAGGTAGCAGGTATCTGATAAGATGAGCTGAAAAGCAAATTTATATAATATCCTTTTTAAAACTTCAAGGCAGGGATTATAACCACCCCCTAAACTGCAAAGAACCAAAAGAAGTTGGATCACATCCAAGAAGCAATGTGTCCCAGGTGGTAAACGCAGAGCCAGTCCACAGTCCAATGAGGAAAGTGAGGACAACGGAGCAAGCTTTCCAGGAAGCTATGTTTATTCAGTTGAGCCAACTGTCTCATTCTCAAATGAGGTCTTCCATTGTCTTGGCTCACTAAGGTTCTTACTTATAGGAAATATCGGTATTTTTTTAAACTGACAAATGAAAAGTTGACAATGATATTACTCCCCATTCAAATTTGATCAGGCAGCTTTGAGTTTGAATTCTCAATCCACTTAAGGCAAGTGGCTTGAGGCAAATTTCTAATCCACTCAGGCTTTGATTTCTCTATGTATAATGATACAAAGATTGGCAATAATATTTGTAAAGAGCCTAGCTCAAATTGTAGTATTGGTGGTGGTTATATGAAAAAGAAAGACAATATATGTGTTGTCATTTAGATACATAAATTAGGCAGAGTGTCTTCTTTTTAAAATTTTTTTATTGTTTTAAGAGATGGGGTCTCTGGCACCCAGGCTGGAGTGCAGTGGAAGGATCATAGCTCATTGCAACCTCAAACTCCTGGGCTCAAGTGATCCTCCTGCCTCAGCCTCCTGAGTAGCTAGGAGTATAGGCACATGCCACCATGCCCGGCTAATTTTTAAAATTTATTTGAGACAGGGTCTGGCTATGTTGTCCAGGCTGGTCTTGAATTCCAGGGCTCAAACAATCCTCCCACCTCAGCCTCCCAAAGTCTTGGGAATACAGGTGTGAGCCACTGTGCCTGGCCATGGTAGTGTGTCTTGATGGTATAAAATTACTGTTTTCATTAATGTGCTAGATGTTTTTTCATTTTCCCATGGTGGCCTCCTTTGGGACTGTCCATGCTTTTGCTCCAAGAGTAAATCTCAAAGGAGCAAGCATGAGTAGGAATTTTCCTTGCATGCACACAGCCAGCCAAACAGCCCTATGTCCATGATGAGGTGCATTCCAGAACCAGTGGTAGGATGGGGTTGGGTTGTACCTACTAGCTGAATTTTTTGTTAGATGTAGAATTTAAACTCACACTTGGTTCTGGGACTAGTATTTAAAAACTTCCTATCGTATTATGTATATCTTTATATTCCTAGTGCTTAATAAATTATAGTTCCTCAACTACTGTTTGTTGATGATTTGAATAAGTAAATGTACAAATAAATATCAGGGAGTACAACAGCTCCATTAAATCATGTGGGTTTTTCCAATTATTTGCTGCTATTTGTTTCTGGAACTGATCTGAAATAGATAGCATTTTGATGTGTGACCTTTAACTTACCAAGGCAGACAGAAAACAGGAAAAGGGTGGGAGTCCCTATGACTAAAACATTTATGTTAAGTCCATGATGGATATTCCAGGTGTTCTGGTAGGCATCTTCCTGGCCAAAATTTAAGCTGAATTTGAGCTCAACGTCTAATAATGGCTGGACTTGTTTTCCAGGGACCTCAAAGGTCAAACGTATTTTCTTAGATAGGTCATGTTCTGGGGCTTTTGACTCTAATGCAATGTGGGCAATGCAATGACCATGTTATTTTAGAGACATTTACAGGTCACTCAGGGAGTATGAAGGAGGCAAACACTTTGGCTCTCTTATATCTGTCACTCACAGGAAGCTGGTGGCTTAAAGTTTTTAAGACATTCGTTTTGGTTGAGTTCTCCACCAGAAGTTGAGCAAGGCAGAATTGCAAGGGCAGGTCCAGGTTTTGTGATGTCTGAAGCTTTAGACAATATAAGTTGTCCTATTTAAGAAAGATAATATAAAATCATAAATAAAAAACTGATATGAAAATGAGTATTTAACTTGAAGTCCCAGCCAGGCACAGTGTCTCACACCTGTAATCCTTGCACATTAGGAGGCTGAGGTGGGAGCCTCGCTCGAGGCCAGGAATTTGAGACTAGCCTGGGAAATATGGCGAGACCACCCCTCTTTACAAAAAAAAATTAAAAAATTAGCCAGGCATGGTTGCGCACCTGTAGTCAGTCCCAGTGACTCAGGAGGCTGAGGCAGGAGGATTGCTTGAACTCAGGAATCTGAGGCTGCAGTGAGCTATGATCATGCCACTGCACTCCAGCCTGGGTGACAGAATGAGACCCTTTAAAATAAAAATAATAATAAATAGTTAGAAGCCCCCCCCCCCCCCGCCTTGCAACTGGGGGATCCCACAGCTTGAGCTTAATTAGCTTCTTATAAATGCATCTGTGTAATAATGGAAGCAACATTTTAAGACAAAGGTACTTGTGCTATAACGTTGATGAGTGGGACATTTCTAAACATATACCAGTATGAGAAACACGTACATGCTAAATGTAACTCGACATAGACATTAAATGCCAAGTGTTCAGGCTGCAGGGAAGTGAGACTGGGGGAAGACAAGGGAGAAGGGAACTGGTGACTATTAGGTACCCAGGGAGCCTTCAGTTAGTTGGAATGTTTAGAAAACTCGGAATCCTTGAATTTACCTTCCAAATTAATCAAAACCCAGAAGATATAATTTATTGGTCATCAAAAATCTTTCCGAATACTGTTTTTTTCAAGGTTCCTGTAGGTTTAACAATTTTTAAAAAACGAGTGTAATTTACCATGACATTGAGATTAGAAAGAAAGCAAATAAATTACTTAAGGGGGTAAGAACCTATAAAATATGTGTCTTCTCCACTAGTAGCAAGCCCTCTGTGGCTTGGGTGACTGAAGTTGCCCCCATGCCTGTTTGGAATGGGTGCTGGCCTCCTTACCTGCCACTCAGAGATCACTTGACCACTACAGTCACGGTGGGGATACCAGTTATTAATAGGTCATTTGTGGTGAAGCTGGTAAACAGTAAGCGCTCAATACAAACTTATTAAATGAATGAATCAAATAAATAATTCCACTTTGAACAAACGAGGCCAGACTTAAAGCAATTTTTATTCCTAAAGATTCTGCAACTGAATTTTGTCAAGACTTCTTTATTTATTTATTTATTTATTTATTTATTATTATACTTTAAGTTTTAGGGTACATGTGCACAATGTGCAGGTTAGTTACATATGTATACATGTGCCATGCTGCTGTGCTGCACCCACTAACTCGTCATCTAGCATTAGGTATATCTAAAAATATGGAACGCTTCACGAATTTGCGTGTCATCCTTGCGCAGGGGCCATGCTAATCTTCTCTGTATCGTTCCAATTTTAGTATATGTGCTGCCGAAGCGAGCACTTGTCAAGACTTCTTTGACTGCGTTTGAGAATTCTGTCATGAATATGGCCTAGGTTTGATGGCAAAATGATTATGAAATGGAGTTAATTTTCATTGAGTGCCTAACATATGCCAGGTATCTTGCTTGAGTTTTGCATATTTACTTATTTATTTTAAAATTTATTTTTTTTCAATAAACCACCTACAAAGCTTCTGGATGTGTATTATTTAAGCTTTGTAACCATTTTGCAATTGAGGAAGCTAGAACTCAGACTTAAATAACTTGTCTATGGCCTCACAGGGAGCAAGTGGCAGAGCCAGAATCCAAACGCAGATTTGTGAGTGCACGGCTTTTGCTGTGACGCTGTAACCTCTCATTTGGCCTGTTCTTTCCAGCCAATGTGAAAGACACATAAAACAGTGATAGAGAGAGAGGCAGGAAAGACTATGAAGATGGGACAGTACAGTGAGAAGTCACACTGTCTGTCATCAGTACATCATTTAGGGCCTTAAATTGCCCATCTGTAAGCCCAGACGTTTGGACTGGATGACCTCTGAGTGGGGTGACCACACGGCCCCATTTTCCAAGGCAACCCAGACTTATACCTGCTTTGCCACTGCAACTATTAGCACCCCTTCCACTCTCAAAAATGTTCCACTGTGGATCATAAATTCTAAGGTCGCCCTATCTGCGAGGTTCTGGCTCTTAATTTCTGTTATTTCATACTGAACCTAATAATACTTCTCTGATGACTGAAGCACGGTAAAATTTCATTTTCCAGGCCTAGAGGTACAGGGAGGACGGTAGGTGAGGTGACCCTTATGTAGAAGTTGCTTTGCATTTCTGATTTGGATATTTTTTCAATCTAGGAGCTAGTGCTCCTTTCCTTTAAAAGTACACTAGTAGATCCCCTTCTAGTGGATTTGGCTCCAGTTAATTTGGGATCATTATATAAATATTTGTTTCCTACTTCACACTAATAGTGGCTACTCCTTATTGAGTGCTTACACTAAGGCTAAATGCTGAGTGCATTATCTCATTTAATGCATATATTAATGCTATAAGATAGTTCCTCACCTTATAGATAAGGAAACAGGTTTAGTGAAGTGACTTGCAAGTAAGACACAGAGCCAGGTCTTCCTAAGCTCTTAGCCATTCTTCTATATTGAGATCTGTATATATACATACAGCAGATAATTAAGAAAGTTATCAGGCTCCTAAATTCCCATTGGCCTTTCCTGTATTTATCAGTATCCATGCCAGTCTTTGTAATTTCATCTTCCATTGCTTCAGCCATCCATCTTTACCTCCTAGTAGAAACATCTGCCTCAAGTAAACAGATTTTGACTAAGATGCAGATTCTCGGAAAAAACGAAGATGGGATTAGCAAGTAGGTACAATGAATATTTACTTACTTATACAAACCTTTTTTTCTTTGTCTTTCTTTTCCACAGTTTAAAACCGAAAACAGACACTTGTTTTTTTGTTTATATTTACATAAACAATACTTAAAAGAAAAACACCAGTTGACACCATATCATTCTGCTTTTCTTTATTGTCTGGCTAACTTACAAAGATGCAGATGTCTAGGGTAGTCTCTACCCTACCACTTACACTATCCTGATGACACAGATAGCAAAATGTGTCTGTTTACATAGTGCATGGTATGAAAAAAATGTTTTTCTTCCTCTACGGTCCTTGACTATAAGGAGGGAAAAATTAATTTCATGCCAACATTTTTGGGGAACTTTAACAATCATCCCATTTCTGCTACTAAAATAACAAAACTGGTATTACACTTTAAAATATAAAGACCTAACAGTTTTTACAAATATGCAAATAATCTACTACTTAGACATAAAAAAAGTTGATTTCTTTTAAATCACAAAGTAAGGCACCATTGGATTAAACATTTCTCCTGGCTTTTACTAAATAAAATGCATAGTGAAATAAATACTGAACACTGAGTTTTAATACTGTCATACATTTCAATATAAAATAAGAGGTGAATGTTAAAATACTGTATTACATGTTGAATACATTTATCTGAAAATTTTATGAAAAAAACACACATGTAAGCTCTGATTTCAGGGAAGAAAAATTCATTTTTGTAATTTTCCATAGTTTAAGATTTTACCACAGAACTTATTCATAGTTTTAGATGCAATTAGGTTGCAAACTTTCAAAGAAAGGGTGTAGGTGTATTAATGAAACATTCACTTAAACACTACATTCTAAAACAATCTGTTCTGGATGAATGGCAACTTTGAGCTATCACCCTGTTTCAAATTTAGAATGGTACCTGCCAAGTTCAGATATGCAAAGGAATTGTCCAATTTTTACTACCCCTTATAAAATTCAGACCAGCTTTCTTTGAGTCAGACTTTTCTCTGTCATATTTTCTAGGAAGGGCAAATTCCATCTTTTGTGAAATGGGTCATTAGGCTTTATCATAGGGATGTTTTTCACTGTTGAAATCAGATAAAAGAATCCCAAATAAATGATGCTGCTAAATTACCAAACTGCTAGAGATTTAAAAAAAATTTTTTTAAAAAGCCAACACTTTGCCAAGCTTGTTATACCTTATTATTTCTTGATTCTCTTTGAGTAAAAAGCCCAAATGACTGTATGGAAGAGAGATGAATGGCAGAGGAGAGAGGAAACACAGGTTCTCTAATGTACTAAATCAGGACTTTGGCAAGGAAGTTATAAAAATATAATATATTCAAATCAGTAACTTCATAATTTATTAGACATCCCATTTATTAGAACTCTAAGTTCTTTTGCTTTTATATAAATGAAACATTTATTCTATAAATAGAAATGTATTTTTCAGAATTTTCTTTGGGTTGGTTTCTTGTTAGCATCTCCCAGTAATACATGAATAACATACTGAAACCATGATACAATGTTTAGGTAGATATACATATACATGCGTGGTCATGTGTTTTTAAAAAACAAGTAATGGTAATTTTAAACAAAACCATGTAAAATATCTAAGTGGAAATATTTTTTCCCAACTCTATAGCTAGATTTAAAAGTCCCAGTAAAATTTTGTAAACAAAATCATATAAGAAAAGGCAAGGCTGGCTCTTCCCTATGGTCCTTTAGTGGAGCTATATTTGCATAGATCCTAGACAAATGATGCAAAACAAATTCCCTCCAATTTCCACTAGCAATCTCCCTAATTCGCTCAACCCTTACATAAGCATCAGATTTAGATTTTTAGAGTTTTGCCCACCAACTCAAATCTGTTCCCTTCTTCTTCCATGTTTCTGATTTGATATGTTTTCCTGACTTTCTTCCCCTCCTACCAAGCCTTCCTAGTCTCTCCCAGCCTCAGGAGCTTGCTCAGCCAGAAAGGAACAAAGGCTGCTTCCATTTCACAAGGCAGAAGTCCAGCTGACAAGTGGAGTGCGTGAGCCAGCTGGTTCTGAGCCCGGAAGTCCTGACAGGCTTTCCATTTGTTTCCGATGGCTTTATTCCACATGACTTTAGTAAACCGTACTCAATCAATTTCTGACCTTGGTACTTTGAAGCAACACTTGTATACAGATATTAAGGGAAGAGGGAAGTTAAGTGAGGAAAATCGAAGGTCAAACTGTGTGTCAAACAAGGTGCTGGGTCCTAATTTTATTTTTAGTTGCCTCTTGAATCGCTCAAGCCCGTCTTGCCTTTTTTGTTTTTTAAACAAGAGGTTTCTGCACTAGCTTCCATCTTCCAGACTCGTGCTGTCTAATCCAGTAGCCACCAGCCACATGTGGCTACTGAGCACTTAAAAATGTGACTAGTCTGAATGGAGATGTGCGGTAAGTGTAAAATACACTCTGGATTTTGAAGATTCAGTACCAAAAAATAATATAAAATATCTCATTAAAATTTTATGTTGATTACAGGTTGAAATATTTTGGATGCATATTAACTTCACTTGTTTAAAATATATTAGAAATGTAAAAATTGTATATGGGGCTCACATTATATTTCTATTGGACAGCTCTGTCCTAGAGCCAAGCTCGGACTGCCAAAGATTGGACATCCTGTGACTGCAAGTTTCCTGTGAGCCCTTACTCAGCAGCTTGCTTAGGTGGTCTGTGGTTCATAGAAACAGAGAGGAGGCCAAGCATGCGAAAAAGGAACGGGAGAAAACAGCTCTCAGGGACTTTAATAATTACAGTCTGTAGCAAATAAGCAGTCAATGTTTGAATTTGGTTGGTGGAAAGCTGGGACGCAATTCATCTCTGCCTATTACCACAAAAGCCTATCGACCCCAGCAGCCAGCACAGGCAGGCTGCAGCTGAAGCAAGCAATAGCCTGGAGAATAAACACAATATGAAAAGCTAGGTGCATTTCTTACCGATTCCCACCCACACACGCATATTCCCACTCCCCCTCCCACCTTTCCTCCTGCCCATACATGGGGCACAAGGGAAGAAGCAGGGAGGAGGGTATGCAGTTCTTAGATAGCAACAGAAGCAGCTCTTGAGCTTGGGTAGAGAAGAGCAGGCAAAGATCACCTCGGGATGGGAGGGAGTGGTGGAGCACCCCTTTCTCTTCGGTTGGATCCACCTTGGTGAAAAAACAGACAAAATATAATTTTGGTTAGAAAGCTGATGTTCTCATCGTGGAAACTCGGGGATGGTTGCATGGGTACCCACTACCTCATCCCTACGACCAGGGCTGTCAGCTAACTGGCGTATGTTGTGGATGAGAAGTGAGAGGTGAAAACAAGCAAGTAATGTTCTGAATAAACATCATGGTGGATGATCCATCACTGTCTCCCAAGTACTTGCACAAAGTTAAAAAAAATCATTTTCTTCTTATCACAGTGTGTGCTTATTACAGATTTAGAAAATATGGATGAGTAAAAACAAAGAACTCACCCATTCCTCCAGCACCCAGAGATAACCAATTATGTGTATATTTTTTACTTAGAAACAGTTCCCCGTTTTCTTCCAGAAATAAGATCATATAGTCAGTTTGAACATCTTTCAAAGGCATTACTCTTTGCAAAGATTATTAATGACAGTCTGCATTCCAAAATATGACTACACTACAGTCTACCTAGTCAATTCCCTTTTGTTGGGCATTTAGGTATCTTCTAATTAAAAATTAGAAAGCTTTTCTGACAGCCATTCTAATGGGTGTAAAGTTGTATCTCACTATAGTTTTATTTGCAGTTTCATAAAAGTTAGTGATGTTGAACACCTTTTCAAGTACTCTGTTGATGTGTTCTTTTAAAAGTTATTCACGGCCCAGTTGCAGTGGCTCACGCCTGTAACCCCAGCACTTTGGGAGGTTGAGGAGGGACGATGGCTTGAGCTCAGGAGTTCGAGACCAGTCTGGGCAACATAGCAAAACCCTGTCTCCACAAAAATTAGCCGGGCATGTTGGTGTGCACCTGTCCCATAGTCCCAGCTACCCGGGAGGCTGTGGTGGGAGGATCACCTGAACCTGAGAGGTCAAGGCTGCAATGAGCCAAGATTGTGCCACTGCATTCCAGCCTGGGTGACAGAGTGAGACCCTGTCTCAAAAACAAAACAAAAACCAAAACCAAGCTATTCATGGGCTATCAGTCCACTGTAACTAGGCTTAAAACCCATTCACATAAAAAAAATTCATTTACTACACAAACATTTGTTGAGGATTTAACAGGTGTTCGGCATGAGGTCAGGTGCTCAGATGTTGTGAACAGGTCTAACTGGGGAATGTGTCAATCAGGTAGGTCTGCTCTAACCACTGCTCTGAGACTCAGTGGGCTGGAACTGGCAGATTCCTCAGTAGGCATCTTGATAGGGACCCTACTGGTCCACTTAGGGATTTCTGAGAAAGAACCAAATTTCTGAGCAAGGAAAGGAGTTAGGAGAAAACACTGAAAGAAGCACCTCTTCCTCTCACCATCCCAACCAAATATTTTCTTGGGCAGGCATCCGAGAAAAGACTCATCTGGATGTAAACCAGACACCTATCATGGGGCCTTGACCATCAACTGACCCGCCACAAGTGGTTAGTAGAATGAGGGCTGGCCTTGTCCAAAGCTGTAATTAGAGGGCACTCCAAGTGCATTCGGTACTGCTCAGGGCTGTCTGGGTGCGCTCTCAGGCTGTGGGCTTGGAGGCTGAGGCTGCTGCAGAGCAGAGGAAAACTTGGTACTCGACGGTGCCTTATTTATTTTTGTTAGATGATCCATTATCATTATAAAATATTAAACATGTCTACTGCTGGAAATATTTAAGGCAAATCTACAAAAAAAGTTGGTAGACTGTGGAAATTAATTCACCAATTTAAAAACTACTTTTAGGCGAGGCATGGTAGCTCATGCCTATAATCCAGTGCTTTGGGAGGTTAAGGCAGGGGACTACTTGAGGCCAGAAGCTCAAGACCAGCCTGGTCGACATAGAGATATCCTGTCTCTATACGAAAATTTTTAAAAAGAAATACTTGGAAATGCCCTTTATGTTTCAGGCTCTGTGCCCCTCAAGGAAGGTGCAATAGTGAGCAGGACACAGTTCTAGTCCTTACATTGCCTACTCAAGTCTTAAAGGAGGATGGGAGAAGATATATGCTTAGCTATTACATTAAAGATCTAGAGGGTACAGGGAAGATGGTCTATTACCAATTTAAAAATAGAAATAATATTTAGAATAAGAAGCAAATAATAAGTTAGGAAAAATATTTGGAGTCTATATGAACAACTCCTTAAAGTCAATTCGTTTACTGGTGCCCAAGAAGGAAGAAGGGCTGTACTCTTATCCAACAGAAGCCCTTCTTCTGGTGCACACACACACACACACACACACACACACAACACACACACACAGCATTCAAAGATATCTGTCCCATGTGAAAACTTACTTTTCACTAACACTTTTTTTTTTTTTTGAGACGGAGTTTCACTCTCGTTGCCCAGGCTCGAGTGCAATGGCGACTTCTGCTCACCGCAACCTCCACCTCCTGAGTTCAAGCAATTCTCCTGCCTCAGCCTCCTGAGTAGCTGGGATTACAGGCATGCACCCCTATGCCCGGCTAATTTTGTATTTTTAGTAGAGACAGGTTTTCTCCATGTTGGTCAGGCTAGTCTTGAACTCCTGACCTCAGGTGATCTGCCCACCTCAGCCTCCCAAAGTGCTGGGATTACAGGCGTGAGCCACCGTGCCTGGCCTTCACTAAAAATTTCAATCATCAACTCTTGTATAATAATTTTATTATAGCTATACTTCTTCATTAGGTATTGTCTATGAATGCAGTCTTCCACATAAACAAATCTTTTCAGGAATTAAAGTTTTCCTTTTAAGCAGTAGTATTCTGTTTTCTTCTAGCATTTGTCCATGGAAATTTTCCTATATTTTCTAACTCTTTAAATTTTTCTACAGAGGCACAAAGCACAGTTTGACTCAATTAATTTAATTCCATTTAACCCAATAGAAATTCAACCCAACAGAAACATCTGGTGTTGTTCTGCGCTGTAACACACAGCACAGCCATGTTCCTGTCTCCTCCTCTGACCTGGGACTGCCATCTGTCACTTCTCTCCCATGTCAGTGATTTTGCTTCTCACCAGTCTTAACTTTAGCTGTTATTAATCTCCTATAAGGTTTGGAACCAACCAACCAAAAATTACTTTAAACTGTGTTAGGAAAGAATCAGTAGGCTTTGAGTACATGTAAGATGCTCTGTTAGGGAGTGGGGCCATGGCTAGGGGTGTTGTGACATATTTGACTTGTTTGCTTAAGTTTTCTCTATTTCTCGTTTGGGAATTTGGCTCTGAGGCTAAGGCTGCCACGAACCTCAGCCTCATGGATGACATATGCATATTTCATGCTAATTCTTTCTTCGTTGTATACATTTATTTTTATTTTTATTTTTTTGAGATGAAGTCTCGCTCTGTCGCCCAGGCTGGAGTGCAATGGCGCAATCTCAGCTCACTGCAACCTCTGCATCCCGGGTTCTAGCGATTCTCCTGCCTCAGCCTCCTGAGTAGCTGGGATTACAGGCGCACACCACCATGACCAGCTAATTTTTGTATTTTTAGTAGAGACGGGGTTTCACCATGTTGGTCAGGCTGGTCTCGAACTCCTGACCTCGTGATCCGCCCGCCTCAGCCTCCCAAAGTGCTGGGATTACAGGCGTGAGCCACCATGCCCAGCTATTGTGTTTTTTTAAAAGTAAATTTCAGAGGCTTTCCAGCAAAACCCTGGAAAGCCTGCTAGACAATTTCTCAAAGAGCTGTAACACTTCCTATACATTTACTGTTATAAAATTCCAGTTTGTCTATTTTTCCTTTCTTGTTGACATTCTTCTTCAATGGAGGAAAAGCAATTTAGTTCTTTATGGTAGCATTACCTACATTAGCAGAACAACAGAAATAATTTAAATGTCCATGGTAATGGTAAATTACTATATGCTGAAATAAAAACCATGTGATAACATGGGCACTATTTACTAAGCAATGTTATGTAAACCCCGCCAAAAAACTGTACATCGTCATTATAACTACATAAAAAAACAGAATTATATGGATAAAAAATTGGATGAGAATCTGGTAAAATGAAAATATCTATTATGTGGAGAGATTATGGATATATTTACATTTTCATGTAATGCTCTGTAAAGCTATGATTACAATACGTTTAAAAGATCAAGGCAGTTACAGGGAGTTTTTGTTATAATTAATCAGACATTATGCCAATTTCAAAACTAGAAGGAATAGAAGATGGCTCTACTTGTGCTGTCTCAGGAAGATGAAAACAGAGGAAGATGTCCAAAGAAGTAAAATAATAAAATTTAATACTAGCAAACCACGGTATTTTGAGCTTGTAATGACACATTAAAATAACTGTTTCTCATATGCATTCTGGGCATCTGCAATTTCCTCACTGCCTGTGGAAGGGGAATTTACTAGAATGTAGATGGCTCCAAAGGGTTCTCTACCCCACTTCAGGCAAGAAGCCTGGACTTTCTATATAGCCCGAGTGTCACTCAGGCTATTCAAGCATGAATCTTCAAAAACCTTGGCAGAAATACTCACTCCGGCTTTCATTTCTTGCCAGTTTGCTGGGATAACTTTTGGTCGTTTGTACATATGGCTCTGGAGGTGGCAAATCGGAAATCGGATGGAAGTAGAATCTGCTTTCCCACTCATCTGGGAAGAGAAACAAGCAGTATCTTCAGTGACAGACAATGTGCTATGAAGACTTACGTAACGAAAGGCACAGAATGAAACAGAGAGAGAACCACAGACATCAGTGCTAGTTTTTATGCCTAGAAGTTTACAGAAAAGCTGGAAGTGCTACAGAGGTCACGAATTAGTACACTGACATATATACAGGCCTGCAAATCAAAGCAAAGTGGTTTTAGTGAGAGTGATTAGGATCCAGCCAGTCCCTCTTAGGAGCTGGGGGCTAAGGTATGGGACACCTTTTTCCCCATTGATAACAATGGCAGAGATAGGCAACTTAGTATCTGCAGGCCGTCAGGCCTCTTATCTACAGTGAACTGTTTAGAAATGTACATAATAAGAAGCTATAAAAAGGTTCTTTTCAGAATCCTGGAATCTCTGGAAAGTTAACTAAAATGAGACCCAAACAAAGAACAGATCAGGGAAAAATGATCCGCCTTTTTGGGAAGTGGGGAAGGGGGATTACTATTTTTAATTTGAAATCATGGTGGGCCTTAGAATGGTTAGATAGTTAGATCAGTGCAATGGAGTGTGATAATGATGGAACAAGAAATTAAACGCAAACAAGCAAACCACATATACAAACAGATTTACCATTTAGTTGCTGCCCTATAGCCCAGGGAGCTGGGACCACACCTCACCTTCACATGGAGAGTCTTGGAAGCCATTTCTAATAGATGTTGATGGTGGAGGTGGGGGAGGTGCCCCAGCACTGGGCCTGTCAGGAGGAAGGGGAGGCCTGGGTCCACTCCTGGGACTGTCTACTCCACTCCTGGATGGCAACTGAGGGGTAGCAGGCAGGGCCCGAGATGTGCTGCCGTTTCTGCTTACTGGAGGAGGTGGTGGGAGGGGGCCTGGAGCAAAAAAAGACACTTAGTGCAGAACCTTACATCCACATTCCATTACCGTGGTCACCATTAGTGTACAGCTGATGGGGACTTGCTGGACACATGCCCTTTAATTAGGGTGATTTTCTAGGATATTTGGCTGAGAAATGAGTAAACACACAGAAACACAAAAATTGCACATGTGTACACATGTATACGCAAAACAAGTGCATACTGATAGCTAAATGGGTGTTTTGGCTTTGAATTAGCACTGAGATTGGAGGTGGCACAGTGAAATTGAAAAGAGGTGAAAATCTGTTTACACGGACAACCGTATATTTAAAAAAACATTTTATAATCCTTTAAAGAGCTATTGAACTAATTACTGTGACATGATGAAAGAATTTTTTTAAAAAGAATAAGATAGTTACAAAATTATTTTAGGTCTTCAGAAGAACAAAGTTCTTTAAATGCATAGTTTTGTTGTTACAGAAGCATGTTTCTGTGATGTATATGATCTGTTTCCAGGCAGAAGTGGCATCAGGAAACCAAATACCAGTCATCCTGACAGCAGTAAGAGTTTCTTCTTGGTTCTTCCTCTTTGGGGAGGCAGATAAACACAGGGAGTGACAAACAGCTAATCAACATCCATGGCTATAAATGCTAATGTGAATCTTGACCCTGAGCAAGCTGGTACCCTATGGAACTTGGTTTCCTAGGTGTAAAAGAGTGCCAGATGGTCACCTGTCTCACAGCACTGCTGCCAGGAAAAACTAGTGAAAATGCAAATAAAAAATACTATGTAAGTACTTGAAACCATTTTTAAAAAAAATGTAGCAGTATGGTATAACCATAAGTTTTTAAGTTTCTAAGAAAAATTCAAGGAAATTTTTTTTGATAATACAAAAGAAAACCATCTTGCTTTTCCTATCCTCCAAATGCAGGGGCTATTTGAGTAGTAAGTAAATTAAAAAAACAAAACCAAAAACTTGAGCATTTTCCAATGTAAATCAAAATGGCCTTAGTAATTATGCCTGCTCTTCAGCAGTGTGTTCCACTTGTAAGATGCTGACATTTTATGTGAATACAATGTCTTACGGTGCTATAAATAAATATCTTATTAGCTATAGATTCAGAATCCAATTAGGAACCTTAAGCTGAACAACCTGCCCACTGCAGATATCCCTGACAGAAAGTCTTGGCTCCAACATTTTACAGAGGTGGGAGGCACTGCCCAGCCCTGATTGGTCTCTCAAGGAGTCTTCAGTGCCTCACCTGGGAGTGGTTATTTATTACCCTATCTGCTTGTCATTGCTGGAGTCCCAGGCAGCAAGAGTTGATTGGTGATACCACCACACAACTGTCACTACATGCAAACTCAACTTCCAATATTATGGGGCCCTGTACTAT
Source organism: Gorilla gorilla gorilla (assembly GCF_029281585.2). Classification (NCBI taxonomy): domain Eukaryota; kingdom Metazoa; phylum Chordata; class Mammalia; order Primates; family Hominidae; genus Gorilla; species Gorilla gorilla. The sequence goes on from NC_073235.2 coordinate 77,032,825, forward strand.
GTAACTTCATCTCATTTTCTTTTTAAAGTAAATGGTCATGTTCATGTTCCTAACTCTCCAACCTTGTGGCACCCTGCTCCAAATCCTGGCAGGCACAATAGAAAAGAAAACAGATTTCTATTTCCCACTGGCAGAATAACAGAAATGATCATTTATTGAATATAACTACATGCCAGGAAATAAGATAACCACTATACATGCTTGTCTCATTTAATTCTTATAACAACTCTGAGAGGTACAGGGATAGGAGACAAGGCCTCAGAGGTTTTGGAAGCTTAAAAAGCTCATCAGAAGACTGAGTGGAGGAGCCAGGATCTGACTCCAAATCTATTAGATTCCAAGGCCCACTCCCCACAACACTGAAGCCAAACAACTCAGAATACACAGGGCCTTTGATGAACTCTCATACGCTCCTTGTGGGAATGTAAATTGGTAGGAAATTCCTGGAAGGCAATTTGGCAGTATCTGTCGAAATCCATAGTTTACTATGCACACTCACTGACCCAGATATTCCACTTATAGGAATTAATCCAAAGGAAATACAGAGATGTGTACACATATTTTGCTACAAAAATATATCACTGCATTATCTGCAACAGGAAAAATCTAGAGATGGCCCATATGACCAAGTGAGGGGATTGGTTAAATAAATCAAGGTACATTTGTAGGATTTAATATTAGGTAGCTGTTACAAGTCAGGCTGTAGAATAATCATATCAGCAAACATTAATGAGATACTGTTAAATAAAAAGCAAATTAGCAAACAATATATGTAGTGGGATACCAAGTTTGTAAAAACATATGCATTTTAAAAAGACTGAAAGGACACATTAAAAGAATGTTATCAATGATTATTTCTGGATAGTGGTGGTAGAAGGATTAATTTTAATTTTCTTTATATTTTTCAGTATTTCTATAATAAACAAGTATGACTTACATAATCAAAAGAAATAATAAATGTTATATGTCAATGCCTGTCATATTTTGGGGAAGATTTAATCTGCTGATTCATCCATTTGGTAGGGCCATGGCACAATGGTTTCAAGGTGTGGTTCTCACATTCTGCTGCACACTATAATCACCAGGGAGCTTTTAAATATCCTGATTCCCAGTCTGCACCCCAGACCAATTATACCAGAGACTCCGGGAAGGGACCCAGGCATTGGTGGTTTTTAAAGCTCCGCAGATGATTCCAGGACGTGAGCAAGTTTAAAGAATGGTGATTATGAGGTTCCTGAGGTCACAGGGTCAAAGGTCTCTTATCTCTGCGTAAAGGAAAAAAATGCCCCATTTCCAGACATAATAAGGTCTGTACGATGAGATTAAATTTTAAAAGTGGGTGGTTCTACTGAGTTCATCCATAACCACTGTAAAACGCATCAAGTGAGTGTATTCTACTAAAAATGCCTATTATAATTCGGAGAGGGCAAACTCTAGGCAATCCTCACATTTCCTTTCATACTCTGAAAGTTTGTCCCTCAGATCAAGGTTTCTCAACCGTGGATGGGGGCATTGGAAGGGTCTCAGATGGGCTTCAGCAGGCTCTTCAAGCCATGTGACAGCAGGCAAATTGTGAGTTTATGCCTGAGTATTTTTGTAAAGATAGTCTATACCTTTATTTGATTCTCCAAGGGATTTATGTACCAGAGATTACAAAGAGCAAAATGGACTTTTTAAACATTAGTCTTTAATGAATAGGGAAATGGCCTCAAAGCCTGGCGAATGAAGAGAGAAGTACAGGAGAAGTTCATTAGCTCTTGAAGAACTTCCCCTCTTGTTGGAATAACAGAGCCCTCCTGCGGGAGGTGGGGACTTATTTTCCCAATTAAGACCGCCGAAATTCTCTCTAGGGAGGCAGAGTAGTGGACTGGCAAGTACACTTCAGAGATGGAAGATGAAAGTTCTTGCCTCTTCTTTATTAACTAGCTCGTGACCATTTAACTTTATTAGCTACTCAGTGTCCTCATCTCTAAAACACCAACAGAAATATTGGTCCCACTTTCCTCCGGGGTTTACACGAGGTCACGATCACACGTGTCGTGTGCCACTTAAAAGCACAAAGCAGTCTGAGTTTACTTATGCCTGCTTTTGTTAGACTATCTTGACTGACAGGATTATTGGTACATTTGGGCAGGCTGGGTTTTGGAAGCAACTCACCCCACGTCTTGTCATACCTGATCGGCCTGGCGGGTCCCTCACTGGAGGTGGGGGTCTCTCGCTGGGCGGGGGAGGAAGAGGACCTGAACGTCCTGGCGAAGGTAACGGGGGCGTGGACGAACTGAGGGACAGATTCCGCTGTGGGAGTCTTGGGGTTTCGTCATTGCCGCCGGAACTTGGAGGCAGAGGAGGCGGCCCGGGCCTGCTGGGAGGTGGCGGCGGAGGTGGGGCCTGTGAGGACGCGGAAGGCCGCGGAGTGGAAGGCACTGGAGGCTTGTTGTTCTGAGGAGGAGGAGGGGGAACCGCTTCCCTGTGGATGGAGGGCCTGTTGCCCACTGGAGGAGGTGGTGGAGGGGGTTTGTCATCCAAGGCCCTGCTGGGGGTAGGCGGCAGGGGAGGCCGGTTGGAGAAGGGCGAGGAGGAGCTCAAGGGGGACTGACGTATTGAGCCTCCTCCCAAAGCAGTGCCGCGGTTTCCAGGGAAAGGGGGAGGAGTGGGCCCGGGGCTGGGCTGCCTGGGGCCTCCGAGCACTGGTGGGGACCCCCGGTTGTGCAGACTTGATTGAATGGGTCTTGGAGTACTAGGTACTGGAGGGGGAATGCTATCAGGCTTTGAGCCCACGTCGGGCCTTGGGGGCGGCATTCGGTTCCTCTGAGGCTCTGGGGGACCACTTCTGTGGCCTGGAGAAGGCACAGGAAACCTCCCTGGGCCACTTGGGGGTGAAAAGGGTTTGGCAGATGTGGATCTTCCTCCCGGTGGCAACAATGGTGGTCGGCTTCCTCCAGAATCTGAAGAACAGGAAAACAAACATCAGTTAGGAAATCAGGCACCCTGAAGAAATCAGAGAGCTAGAGTCTGTTCCCCGTGACTGGAAGTCCCTTCCTCAGAGGGCTATAAAATACAGGAAACTATTATTTATATAAATTGGGTTTTGTGTGGTCTTTCTTGGGAGCAGAAAATCGACCATAGCTCTATTTACCTGCGAGTCCCAACTTCTACAGCCTATGAGCTTTCAAAAGGATTCTGCAAAGATCTCTTAGCATTATGTATAGACAAGAGCCAGGATGAAGTGGGTGAGAGTTCTGGTGAGATGCCTATTCATTATGAGAGGACAAGAACAAGATGGCATTGGTAGAATCATGATTTTCATTTTTCCTCACCACCATCTCTGTCTCCCAGCCCTTGTACCTCTCAGTTTTGAAAATAAGTCAGCTGTCTTAGGTGAAAAAATTAATTATCCCAATGTAAATCTCCAAATGTGAGGGCTTATCTAGTCCCTATGAAGAGAAATGCCCCCCAAAAAGTGGAAAAATATAAGGGGAAATTATAAGGAAAGAGTTATGACTGCAATAAGAAAAAACTAAGAATGGAAAAAGAACCATCAGTAAAGTTTAATTGTAAGAGTTGACACCAGTGGATGGAATTCATCTACAAAGAAGCAGGCAACTACACAACTTTTTTTTGGTACCACGTCAACCTCTGCTTCAATACTGGCAGGACAGAATAATCCTATAACTGCTCTGGTTCAACAAGGGAGAAACTAAAGGGGGAACCAAAGAGATGGAAAATTTCAAACCACCATCCCAGAATCTCTTGGAACTCAAGGTAATTCTGAAAAAAAAAAAAATCTACCCTTCATTTATGAGTTAATAAGTGTACCAAATAATTTTGAGCACTTGCTATGTGCCTGCCATTAATCTAGAGACTAGAGACAGAGGAGTAAACAGAATAGAAAAGATTCTGCATTCCTGTAGTTTACATTCTTGTGGGGGGAGATAAACAATAAACCAGGAAATAAATACTTTCAGATAATTATATGTACTAAAAAGACACTAAAATAGGCCGATGAGATCAAGAGTGCTTGGAGAGGCCAGGGTACATGGAGTGGCTGGGGACAGCTCTTCTGAGAATGTGACATGTGAGCTGAGGCCTGACAAGAAGGAGTCAGCCACCAAAAGATGAGGAAGACCAGCACTTCAGGCAGGGTTGGCCAGCAGGTGCAGAGGCCCTGAGGTGGGAAAGAGCTTCAAGTTCAAAAACGGGCCCATGTGCCCGGGGCACAGTGAGAATGGGAGAGATCCATGGGAAGTGGAGCCTGAGTGGCCAGCAGGGGTTAGTCATAAGGAGCCCTGCAGGACAGAAGGGGTTCCGATTTTATCTAAGGCACAGGAAGAAGCATTTGGACAGATGTATACAGTGGAGTATCATGAACTTAAGAGAGAACTTTCTTCTTCTTTTTTTTTTTTTTGAGACAGGGTCTCTCCTCTGTTGCCCAGGCTGGAGTGCAGTGGTGCAATCACGGCTCACTGCAGCTTCAACTTCCTGGGCTCAGGCAATCCTCCCACCTCCGCCTCCTGGGTAGCTGCGACTACAGGCAAGAGCCACCATGCCCACTAACTTTTTGTTTTTTTTAGTAGAGACAGGATTTTGCCATGTTGCCCAGGCTGTTCTTGAATTTTTGGGCTTCAGCCATCTGCCCGCCTTGACCTCTGAAAGTGCTGGAATTATAGGTGTGAGCCACCATGCCTGACCCGTTTTATTATTTTATTTTTCTTTGTCTTTTGCCTTAATTTCTTCACCTGTTGTTAAAGTACTAAATGTATACATTTATCAGCTACCTTAAATCCTTTTGGTGGGTTTTAAATAAATTTAAATTCAAATTTAAATGGTTGTCTGGCAAGATAGAACCTCTCATGTGATTGAGTTTCTCTCTAGATTTGGACCATTCAGTGATAAAATAGTAGGCTAACCCTGAGGATTCAGTGATTCCCTATTCATGTAAATGTGAGAGTTTCATTCTTTCCCAGAGGACATCTTATAAAAGGTCTAAAAACGAAAATTATTATAACATGATCAACATTACAAAAGCAATTTTATGGTAAAATTTCTTGAGTTCCTGTAGTAGTTGGGAGAGAGCCTCATGCCCTCTGCAAAGTTTTTATCTAGGCATTCATGAGCAAGTTCAGTTTTTCTCTACCATCAGGTTCATAGACAATCCTGAAGGACTCATGTCCATGGCTCCCTGCAGAGACTCCTGAGAACCACTGGCACTGAAATACCAAATATCTGTCATGCAAAACACTTTTTCAGATTTAGTGAGATTTGTAATCATATTCCACAAGACGTGCTCCATCGTGTTTGAAAAGCGGCTCACAAGTATTTACTCTACTAGACAGCTGGGCTACCTCACAAAGAAAGCTGAATCTGTCAGGTCACCAGGCAGATTTCCAGGGCCAGCAAGTTCTATTTGCTCCTCCCTTTTCTTCCCACTCCAGCTAACCCTTTAGAAAAGTAAAAAAAAAAAAAAAAAGTACAGGTTACCCCCAAAGACACTGGGTGAAAATTTCATAGTTCTGTGTAGCTGTCTGATCCTGGTTAATAATAATAATAAAGCCTAAATTGAGTCTCTTATAAAACAGTGGTAATATTTCAAACAATGTACAATATTTTAATAAGGGTGAAGAGCCTTAGAGGCTATGACCAGCCTCCAAACTGCCAAACTCTGCCTTGTCTTCAGTCACTCAGAGACAGGGAAACTCTCCTTACCATTATCCCTGTTGGCCGTGGATCTCAGCTTCGGCATTCCAGCCTGGAACAATCCTCCCAGACCTGGAGGTCCGCCCCCTCCAAAACTTCCACCGCCTCCGCCACCACCTCCTCCGCCAAATCCGCCGCCTCCACCAAAGCCACCACCACCGCCTCCAGCACCAGCTCCTTTAGGTTCTGCGGAAGAAGAAACACCCGACAGACTATGCCCCCTGGTCTGACCCAGGTAAACCATAAAACAACAGTACAACAGGGAGCTGGCCGGCTCTCGGCCTCCAGTGGACAACTGGGATTTCTTCATTAAAATGCAGGATTTTAAGAGTTCCTGAGCTCAGTCAGAACTGCCCGCTCCAGGCAGTCCCAGGCCCAGTGGTGGAAGAAACGAAAATAAAGGATGATTTGTCCCCACACTCCCCACTTGACTGGCTGCCACATGGGTCAGTATCTGTTTGTTCCGTATCCTAAGATTTGGCAAATAGAAGGATCTTCAGGCTGGGCGCAGTGGCTCACACATGTAATCTCAGCACTTTGGGAGGCTGAGGTGGGAGGATCGCTTGAGCCGGGGAGGTCAAGACTGCAGGGAGCCAAGACTGTGCCACTGCACTCCAGCCTGGGTGACAGTGAGACCCTGTCTCAGTAAAAAGGATCTTCAAAGAAAGAGGGTCGCAAGGGAGGAGGAGATGCCATAAAAGGTGAGAAGAAAGGAAAGAGTTAAAAAGAGAAGAAAATAAAATATCTCATAATTTCACAAATATACAAATATCCAGGCTGGGCACAGTGGCTCACACCTATAATACCAACACTTTGGGAGGCTGAGACTGGAGGATAGCTTGGGCCCCAAGAGTTTGAGACCACCCTGGGCAACAAAGTGAGACCTCCTCTCTACGAAAATAAACAACAACAACAAAAATGTAGCCAGGCATGGTGGTGCACACCTGTAGTCCCAGCTACTTAAGAGGCTGAGTGAGAGGATCACTTGAACCCACTGAGGCTGCAGTGAGCTATGATTGCACCACTGCACTCCAGCAAAAAAAAAAAAAAACAACAAAAAAACACTAAGCAAATATCCACAATTGAGTTATACTTTTTCCCATCAGTATTTTTCATTTTATGTTTTTTCTTAAAATTAAGAACAAATTCACTAAGCAGTATTAAGCCTGCTTTTTTCATTTAACACTTTGTTAGCACTTCTTGTGTCATACTCTTTGAAAACATGAGTTTAAAGGATTGTATTGTATTGTAGAACATGAATGTATTACATTAAAATTTATTTACTCATTTGATGGCCCTTTAGATTGCTATTAATTTGTTAATATCATGAAGCCCAATAGTAGGCTTTAGTAATTTAAACATTCTTTGCAATTTGAGAGGGTATAAAGATCTTGTTTTATTTTGAATTTATCTGCAAAAAATTGTGAAAGATTTTGATGGGAGGCAAACAAACAAACAAAAAGATTACTGAGTATTCTGTCTAGTCTTCTGGGTTACTTTCCATTGTCTTTGAGCCACAGTATTTTATCACTCTGAAAGGCATAGAAAACTGATACTAATGTAATGGTATTTGTCGAAAGAAGTGCAAATTAGTTGTGTTTAAGCCATGCTTATACCCTCTTTAAAAAAATTATCTCTTAATTTATGTATGTATGCATGTTTGTATTTATTAGCTTAAACATTATTTAAAGTTGTCTTCCCAAAAAACTATGTTGAGTTTTTGATAAATAGTATATGAAATCTACAAATTAATCTGGGAGAACTGATACTTTTGTGATATTTAGACTTTCCATTTGGAGATGTGGTATATTTTCCCATTTATTTATGTCTTCTGCATTTTTTGGCAAAGTTTTTTAGTTTTTATGATATACATTACACATGCTTTTTGTTAGGGTTACTTCAAATGTATTTTTGTTTGCTGAAATTGTGAAAGGGATGTTTTTCCTGTTATATTTTGTAATTGGTTATTTTTGGCACCAGGAAATTGTATTTAATATCTAATAAGCCACTTTGCTATGTTTTCTAAATAAAATTTACTAAAAATGTATTATCTTGCATTTTCTAGTATGCACATGGTCTTCAAATAATGACGGTTTAAAGCCTCCTCTTCTCTAAGAGTTGTATGTCTTATTTCTGTTTTATATAAGTAATTACTTTGATGGGTAAATTTCCATAACAATGTAAATTATTAACGTTTCTAAAGGCAATCATGTTCTGATATTAATGAAAATCCCTCTGATATTTCAAAGTTAATATGAATTATTGGTTTGAAATAGGTTTTTTCCCTTTCTAAATATTCAGTCTATGGATCCTTCTATTTTAGGTTTACAAGAATTTCTTATAGCATGAAATTTTATCAAATGCCTATTCAAGATCTACTGAGGCTTTTTTATGGTCTTTTTTATTTGATATGATGGATAGACTTTCTAACATTAAAAATGGGATAGGCCAGGTGCAATGGCTCACACCTGTAATCCCAACACTTTGGGAGGCCAAGGTGGGTGGATTGCTTGAGCTCAGGAGTTCAGGACCAGTCTGAGCAATATGGTGAGATTCCCATCTCTACAAAAAATGAGCCAAATGTGGTGGTGCATGCCTGTAGTCCCAGCTAGTTGGGAGGCTGAGGTGGGAGGATCCCTTGAGCTTGGGAGGTCAAGGATGCAGTGAGCTGTGTTCATACCATTACTCCAGCCTGGGTGACAAGACAAGACCCTGTCTCCAGAAAAAAGGGGGGATAAACCCTGGTGTTGGTGAATTATTCTTGTAACATCTGATTGATTTAGATTTGTTTTTTGGTATTTTAGTGTTCTCTTATCTATGATGATAAGTGGTCCATAATAGGGTTTCTTAATTATAAACATTTTGGGACAGATAATTCTTTTTTGTGGGTGGCTGTCCTGTCCTGTTCTTTACAGAATGTTTACAGCATCCCTGGCCTCTACCCACTAGATGTCAGTAGCAGCCCTCCCTGTCCCCCAAAGTAGTGACTAAAAATGTCTTCAGACATTGCCACATATCCCCTGGAATGCAAAAATCACCCTCAGTTGAAAACCACTAATGTACAGCTTTCTTTTTTGTATGTGCTGCCTTTGTCAAGTTTTGACATTAGGATCATGCCAATTTCATTACAATTATTAGCTAGCCTTCCATCTCTTAATATATTGGGGAATGACTTATACAGCATTTGAATTAGCTGTTTCTTAAAATTTGAAAGAATTTGCTAATAAAATAATCTGGCTCCAAAACTTTTTGGAGAGAAAGTAATTTAATAAAGTTTTTATCTTTTCCCTTGCTCATTGAGGTTTCCTGAATAAATGTATGCTTTTCTTAGAAAAGTACTTTCTTTAATATCTTAAAACATTTTAGCAGATAACTTTATTACACTACTTTAATTTTAGAAAATATGCTTTGAATCTCTTATTTTATCTGCTTTCTGAGTTCCACTTTTATTCATTTTTATTTCCATTTTCTGGATTAGGTTTATCATAAATTTGTGTTAGTTCTGTATCTTTTCTAGATGTGGAGCTTTCTGAGATGCTTATGGAAGCTCTGCTGTGGAAGAAATAATCTGATAATAACTGACAAGAATTACTTCACCTAACAGGATAAATCATATAAGACTAACAATTTCTAGAAGTGTATGCAAAATTGTTTCCATATAAAATTTTAAAATTTTGCTAATAATATTAACATTGCCCTTGTCATTCAAACACTATTCATTGACGAATGACACATTTTGGAATACTGCACTTCACAGGACACGTTTGCATGGTACTGAAACTTTAGAGGGACTCCTGCACTATCAGACATCACCCATTACTGTTCTTTTTTTTCTGTTTTTTTGAGATGGAGTTTCACGCTTGTTGCCCAGGCTGGAGTACAATGGCACGATCTTGGCTCACTGCAACCTCTGCCTCCTGGGTTCAAGCGATTCTCCTGCCTCAGCCTTCCAAATAGCTGGGATTACAGGCATGCGCCACCATGCCCAGCTAATTTTGTATTTTTAATAGAGATGGGGTTTCTCCATGCCTCAGGTGATCCCAGCCTCAGGTGATCGACTTGCCTCAGCCTCCCAAAGTGCTGGGATTACAGGTGTGAGCCACTGTGCCTGGCCCATTAGTGTTCTTAACCTGCAACATCTGTCCATCTTTCAGAAAGAGAAGCTAAAGCTGAGGATTAAGCTTTCAGATTATTTTTTCAGTAATTAAACTGTAGGACAGGGCTGAGTTATCACACATAACCATGGTCAACATTTTGACATACAGCCCAGGGAAGTTTCACATGCAAACAGATACAAAACTGTGGATAAACACTGCTGCTTGCAAAGAGCTTGTGACAGCAGTATAGGTGTCCAGTTGAGTGTGTGGACAAGGGCCTGCACCGGACTGTATCTTCCTTCCATCAAGGAAAGCACATTATTAAACATCATGGAAGAGAGAAGGACTAACACTATTTCCATTAAATGAGAGAAGTGGACACTGAAGAATACAATTCTTCAAGGTTTCCACTAGTGGATTCAGGAATAGGTCTAGACTGTCCAGCCTCCTTCAACAGAGCCCTAGGCTCCCTCTTGCAGTGAGGAGAACCACAGGCCTCTGTCCTAGAGGTCAGCTCCTCTGGCCTCATACCAGGGACCATGATTCAGATGGCTATTGGAGGGCTTGGAGGGCTGAGGGATTAGAGGGAATATATTATAACCACATTCGTTTTGTGGGCATTTTGACTTACAAGTCAGACTGTGTCAAGAGTTAAATACCTTAGTTCCTTTTTTTTTTTTTTTTTTGAGACAGAGTCTTGCTCTGTTGCCCAGGCTGGAGTGCAGTGGCACAATCTCAGCTCACTGTAACCTCCACCTCCTTGGTTCAAGTGATTCTTGTGCCTCAGCCTCCCGAGTAGCTGGGACTACAGGCATGTGCCACCACACCTGGCTAATTTTTGTATTTTTAGTAGAGATGGGGTTTTACAATGTTGTCAAGGCTGGTCTTGAACTCCTGGCCTCAAGTGATCCACCCGCCTCGGCCTCTAAAAGTGCTGGAATTACAGGTGTGAGCCACCGCACCTGGCCATAGTTCCTTTCTGAAAGCAGTGCATTCTCACTCGCAGCACTTTGCCCGGTAACAGAACAACATTCAAAGGCCTTATCTAGGTCTTTCACTTTTCCTTTTTCCTCCCAAACCAGTAGTCCACCTAACTCTGATCCTTCTTCTTCCTTCTCTACTCATTAGGCATTTCTCCCAGAAAGTTCCCCGAAGCACTTCTAATCCTTTACTTTGCAAAGATTCTGCCTCATTATTCACTTGTTGACAAAGCTCCATCTGGTGATTTTGGAAGGTCAGTCTATTTCCTGTTCTGTCCAAATGAGATCTGTAGTCTAGGATGAATCTTGGGGACATCTGGCAGGCAAAGGAAGGGTCTAGGAATGTGAGGAGACAGCCTTAAGATCTACTTATTAATTGCCAGTAGAATTCTAGTCATGGATTATTTTTTGTTCTGTTGTAAATGTTAATAAGTAGCCTTGTTCCAGAAAGTACCTCAGACTTAGGTGGGTTGATAAGTGAAGTTGTGACCTCATTTTCTTTCTCTCTAAGCTCCTAATAATTGTATCGTACACTTGAATTACACTTTCCAGACAACAAAACATTTTACAGGCATTATCTCATTTGAAGCTCATGACAAACTTGTGAGGTCAATAGAACATGTATTATCACCTCCATTTTAAAATGAAGACAACAAGGCTTGGAGATGGTACAGGATGGATGTGCCAGGTCTTGAACCCACAGCTTTTGATTCCAAGGCTAGGGCTCTTTCCATATTTTATGCTGCCTCCTCATCTGTGGTGCCAGGAGCAATGGGTTAATCTCCAGAAAGTGTTGTGAATAATGCAGAGAATTGCTGCTGTGTATGTCTTGGACAAAGAATTATTATACTGGCTTCTTGCAGCATTAGAGGGGAACCCAAGCCAAAGCTGCGGCCTACAGGGAGTGATACAGTCCCTTATTTTGCTAGCTTTGCAGCTGTTGTTAACCAAAAAAAAAAAAAAATTGAGGGGTGAGGGTAGGGTTGATTATTAGGCCATAAACTGTTCCTCTCCATGGTAGATAGCCTTTTTTTACTTACTGTCCAATATTGGTGCACTTCTGTCATTGGTGACCGTCTTCTTTAGTTTCTTCCCTTTGCTGATATCAGAAAGGAGAGCATTTCTCCCAGCCTGCTCTGTCTTATTCAAGGTAGGCTTCTCTGTATTGGCCTGAAAGGGAGCCATACAAACAAGTAGTCATCTCTTGGGTTAAAATCATGCATTGTAACACTCGGCTGGGAAAGGTTGGGTACGGGAAGCTTGTTGTTAAGGTTCTTGGTGATAGGTTGTAAATTCTCGACAAGTTTTAGACCCCATATCTTTCTTTTTAAGATCCAGACGTTTGGAAGCAGATGCAGCAATAAATTATGTTCATTTTTAAGGGAGGAAGAGTCAGTCCTTGATTAAAGTCTCTGAAAATTCAGACCACAATCTGACTGAAACTAACAGGGCCAGGTTAGGGTGAGATGACTAGACACGAGAAAAGAATTTTAAGTCTGGGAGGATTCTGCAGGACATTGCCAGGCGTCATTCAGTAGAGGGTACCCTGAAGAATAACTTCCTTTTCCCATCTTTTAGAACTATCCCAGTGCAAGGGAAAAACTGTCTCTAGCAAAAAGAGTCAGCTGTATGTTTTTTAAACCCACTAAAGTTCTAGAAAATAATTCCCTCTGTGTATATTGCCAAAGATGCTTTTTTTCTCTTTTTAAGTCAGATTTATTAAGGTGTAATTTACATATAGTGAAATCACCCTTTTTACTTACAGCTCTATGAGTTTTGACAAACATATACAGTTGTGAAACCACCGTCACAATCAAGATATAGAATTTTCATTACTTCAAGAGTTCCCTCATGAACTCTTGTTCTGTTGGCATGAGGTGTTTCTGATGTTTAATTCTGATGAAAGCTTAGCTCATGGAAATTGCGGAATGGACAAAAATGCTGCTTTAACATGTTTGATTATTTTCTTATATTTCCAGAATTCCTAGGAAAGATCCCTACCTACTATGAAATTGGGATCTTGTTCCTTCAGGGAGTTGGGGACACTAAGAGACCAGCAAATGGACTTAGATGTAGGCACCTGCCTGTGTGCCTGTGTCTATCACACTTGGAAACTGGCTAGGTCTTGTCTGTCTCAGGGAGAGTCTGGCTGCCCCAAACCCACAAGTCCTTTCTAGGCTGGCCCCAGCCCTTCTGACAGGGATATGATTTCAGATTTGCCAGTTAGGGCCACAGGAGGAAAAGCTGGGGAAATGTATGGCTCAATATCTTACCCAGCCTTTAAAAAACAATTTTTGTTTAGAGACAGAGTCTCATTATGTTGCCTAGGCTGGAGTGCAGTGGCTATTCACAGGTGTGATCATCATGCAATACAGCCTCGAACTCTTGGGCTCAAGTGATCCTCCTGCCTCAGCCTCCTGAGTAGTTGGGATTACAGGCACGAGCTACTGCTCCTGGCCTAACTCAGCCTTTTATTAGCAGAGTTAGAGGCAAAGGAAGAACTCAGAAAAACCCTGAAGTAGGCTAACCAGAATTGCAGTGGTAAAGTTGGAAGCATCTTGAAATAACTAAATGATGAAGTATTACTTGCTTATGATAATAATAGTTAACATATACAGCTTTTACTCTGTGCCAGGCACTGTTTTCAGCACCTTAAGTGTATTACTTCATTTAGCCCTTATCAACCCTGTGAGTTATTATTTCCATTTTACAGACAAGAAAACTGAGGTATAGGGAGTTTAAATCATTTGCCCCAGGCACCTAGTTAGTTGAGAAGGAGCTGGGATTCAAACCCTGGCAGTCAAGAGCCTTCCCTACAAGCTGATAGAAGGATAAATGTGGGCTCTAAAATGCCCCTCCCCATCCAGCCCCAACACACCGCTGAAGCATGCTTGTTAAAAGTTTCTCTGCTGTCCTTCCAGAAATGCTCTCTGCATACACAGTTTGCTTTTGCTAATGGGATTCTCCTCTATTGTTCTGCAACTTGTTTGTTTTCAACTTAACATACTTTGGATGTCCTGGAAAGAGCTCTTAACATTACCTGCTGTCTTCATTTTAAGGATGAAAAAACTCTGAGGCCTAGAGAGGTTAAGTGATGTGTCACACTGGATCTCTTAACAGTTTTGGGTCAGCAACCTTCAGTAGCCTCCTGTTCTGCCTCAAAATTTATTTTGACAGCTGACCTCCCTGGGTGCTAACTTCTCTCGTGTTCAGGGCCCTTAATTATGTTGTTTCACAAGGGCAGTGTTCTATGATGGCCACCAACCCACCTTTTCCCTTTCTTCATCTCTATATTCTATTTATCCAAAATCTTGCTTTGAATTAGGTAACAACGGATAGAAATGAGTTGATAAGATAAGCAAGGTCTCCCAAACTTCAAGCATTCTGGTATAAGATTCATGATTTTTGTCATCTTCTCATACCACCTGTGTTATTTATTTAATATTTTTTATTAAGTCAGTTCACTATAACCCACACTTTTGGGGAAACATGGATAAATGAATCCTGCTATGTAAGCCACCTTGGAGGTTCTCAAACTTATCCATGTGAAGGACCAGCGTTTTTTGTTTTTTGTTTTTTGTTTTTTGTTTTTTTTGCGACAGAGTCTTGCTCTGTCACCCAGGCTGGAGTGCAGTAGTGCAATCACAGCTCACTGCAGCCTTGACCTCCTGGGCTCAAACAATCCTCCCATCTCTGCCTCCAGAGTAGCTGGGACTATAAGCACGCACCGCCATGTCTGGCTGGCTAATTTTTAATATTTTTTTTGTAGATATGGGGGTCTCGCCATGTTGCCCAGGCTGGTCTCGAACTCCTGGGCTCAAGTTATCCTTCCAAAGTGCATGCCTGGCCAAGGACCAGTCTTTTGAAAAATATTTTCATCAGGAACTGACGCTTTTGTAAAATAACAATGAATTATTAGAAAAATGAATTAGTTTTTTAAAAAAGACACACAACATCCAATCTTAGAAACAGAAAACTACTGTCAAATTGCTAGAAATGCTTCTAAATGCTTACTTTCAACTTTTGTCCTCATCACTTTGGGGACTCTTAAAAAGCAGTTGGAAGGCCACACTCTGAGTAACAATAAGCTAATTAATAGGCAGTTCTTCTCACTAGGTTTCAACCTCAGATGAGTTATATAAATGTGTCTCATGGAAACCTGGGGCAAGAAACTTTCTCTCCAAGCCTCAGTTTCCCCATGGGAAAATGGTGAAAATGAAGCAACCATCAGTGTGAGGCTCCTCCTCAGTGAAGGCTTCACAAGCTGGAGACGGCTTTGTAACAGAGCGTATCTTGGGGCCTTTTCATATGACCAAGTGGAGGGTTGCCAAATTCCTGGAAGAGGGCACACTAACTTCCCCAAAGAGGTCTATCAAAGGAGCAGGATGAGCCGGGCACAGTGGCTCATGCCTGTAATCCCAGCACTTTGGGAGGCCGAGGTGGGTGG
Organism: Gorilla gorilla gorilla; assembly: GCF_029281585.2. NCBI lineage: Eukaryota > Metazoa > Chordata > Mammalia > Primates > Hominidae > Gorilla > Gorilla gorilla. Next base: position 77,048,043 of record NC_073235.2, read on the forward strand.
ATCAACTGAGGTTAGGAGTTCAAGACAAGCCTGGCCAACATGGTGAAACCCCGTCCACACTAAAAATACAAAAATTAGCCGGGCATGGTGGTGCGCGCCTGTAGTCCCAGCTACTTGGGAGGCTGAGGCAGGAGAATCACTTGAACGGGAGGTGGAAGTTGCGGTGAGCTGAGATCGTGCCATTGCACTCCAGCCTGGGAGACAGAGCGAGACTCAAAAAAAAAAAAAAAAAAAAAAAGACCAGGATGAATCCACTGAAGAAATTCTTTCAGGAAATAAACATCTAAATGCCTAAATGCAAGTATAGATTTAAAGGAGGATGTGAATGTGTATGGCAGAGGTGGTGGAGGGAGATATTTGTCAAAAACAGATTGGGAAGAAGAGGGGAAAAGGCAGAAAAAAAGAAAGGAGTGAGACCGGAAGACACTTTAATGGAATGCACTGCAGGCAGAGACCTGGGTTTCTAGACCGTCCAGCCCAGAAGTTAAAGGCCAGACATTGAGTTCATCTGAATGAAAACAGTGCACACTGGTCTCAGAACTGCTCCTGCAAACCCTATCTTGGGCCAGCACATGTCCCTGTGCAGATGCGGCAGAAAACACCTCATCAGCCACATTCCACCCTTGTACTATCCATCACGAGACCTTAAACAAACAAAACCCTTCGTGTTGTTTGTATTTGCTGGGTTTCAGGATTTGGCTTACCCTGGGCACTGGGAAAGCCTGTTGTATCACATGTAAGACAGAATGCAAACACATTTAATACAAACACATGCATGCCAGGTTTTGGCTTCATTTGGCTTGCTTTATGCATAGAAAGTGTTTGGGGAGGAGACACTCACCAGTGCAAACGTCGGGGGCGGCGGGGGTGCTGGAGGGGGAGGGACAGGCATCTTGGGCCGTTATGCGTTCAACAATCTTGCTGATAAATCTGGAAAAACAAGAATGCGATCATTTATTAGATGTAATCTTAGTAATACTGTCCTAATCTGTCTTCACTTTCCCACCAAAGTGACAGCTCCACCTAGCTCAACTCTTAAAAGAGATGGGCTTACCTTTACACCTCACTGCTAAAACATTACTGTTCTGGAAGGATCCCGGCAGAGGGGCTTCTGACCCGAGGTGCTTGGAGAGAATGGAGGCCACATCCAGTGCCTTACTCGGCTCCATTCCCCCACCCACTACAGTAGGCCATGACCGACCCAGGTGGGCCCAGTTAAGCAGGAAGGTCTCACACACCTGCTAGGATGTATCCTGGCCAAGTTTCACTGAAAAGAAATTCACTTCAAGTGGCTTCTCCTCTTCGCTAATTTCCATGACAATCCTTTCGTGCTCTCCCATGCCCTCTGGCTTTCTCCTCCCATTCTTCCTGACATTCGCCAAGTCTGTGTGTGCACTGCAGGAATATGAAAATGAATCTACTTCTAGTCCCGCCCTCAAAGTTCCTAGTCCTCCAGGGAGAGGGCATGGAGAATGTAAGGTGGAAAGCAGGCAGCAGCAGGTGAGGCGGGGTGGACATGTGGGGGTCAAACTTATGTTTGGAGCATTCAAAGACCAGCCATCCCTATCTCTGTGCTCCTTAGCATTTCCTCAGAGGATCTAAGCGAAAACAGAGCGGGCATGAGAAGCCAGACCTAGGACTCCCAGGCTGTTTACCAGAAATGCATTTCATTTAGAAGAGCCTGTCTTACCTTTGTTTGGGTAAAAAATTATATATAAATAAAATAAAAAAGAAGAGCCTTTCTGCAGAGTGTGCTTGCTCTGAGAACAAAGGGAAGACCAGATTCCGTAGCTGGGTAGGAAAGTTTAGGGACCCCAGGTGGGTGAGGGGGCAGGGTGGAGAGGGCAGCCTGGCAAACACCAGGGCCAGGAGAGACGATGGCCAGGAAGTGCCTGGTGAGTTACACCAGCCAGGAGCCTTCTCCCCATTTCCTCCAATTCTTGCAGTCCTGTTCCTTCGCCTCACTAGAACCCCTGCTCCCTCTGCCCTGTCTAGGACAATGCCTCACCCACTGTTCTCATCCCTAAGCAATGCCAGCTTCTCCCACCCCATCCTTGCTACACAAACTGTGGTCCTGGATCGGCAGCGTGGGCACCATGCAGAAGCTGTTAGAAATGTCAACTCCCAGTCCCTTTTGCCCCCAGCTGAATTTGTTTCAGCATTTTAACAAGATCCCTGGGTGATTCATATGCACTAAAGCCCTATGTAGAGATCGAGCCTTAAACCAGCGGGCAGTCTGGGTCACTGGCCACCTGAATAACATTATTTCTACAGGACATGTGTCCCAAATTTTAAACTGCAGAATTCTATTTCTTTAAAAAAATTTTTTTAATTTTTTTTTGGAGATGAGGTCTTGCTCTGTCACCCAGGCTGGAATGCAGTGGCATAATCATAGCTTACTGTTGCCTCAAATTCCTAGGCCTAAGCAATCCTCCTGCCTCACTCCTGAGTAGCTTAGCTAGGACTGCAGGCATATGCCACCACGCCTGGCTAATTTATTTTTATCTTTTATTTTTGTTATGATGGGTCTTGCTATGTTGCCCAGGCTAGTTTTGAACTCCTGGCCTCATGCGATCCTCCTGCCTTAGCCTCCCATAGTGCTGGGATTACAGGTGTGAGCCACTGTGTCAGGCTTTTTAAACTCCCAATAGTCCCTTAATTGCAAAAAACAATTTCTTAGAATTTAAAATATTCATTTAGTTCAACCACTACAAGTTAATGTGGAAAACTGAAACCTAAACAAATACTTTCTATTGAGATAATCCTAGATGGCTTGCTTTCTGTGAACAGAAATGCACGGGAGAAGCTAAAAAAAGACACTGCTGGACTCGTCACAGCCGCCGGGAAACAAGAATTAAGACAGTTCGAAGAGTCCCATTCAAAGTGGGCGGTCTAGAAAATGAAAATTTTAAATTCCACAGCAGCAACAGCAGCTCTCATGTATGGAGAATCTGCTGGATCCAGGGCTCTATCCTTGCGTGGTCTCTGACTCCTAAGACAGCGGAAGCCAGCATCGCTGTGCTCATTTGATAGACTCAGAGAAATTAAATCACTCCCTAAAACACCCTGAAGCAATTCATTCAGTCATGTCCTTTTGCTTCCTGCTCTTCTGCTGGATAACACTGCCTCACTCACTCACTGCCCTTTTAATGGTCTGATAAACACTTTCAGGCAGGCGAATTAGTGCCACAGCTCACCTGTTAACTAGGCTGGAATCTGTTTTCAGTAAGAGACTGTCTCAGGCAAGGATTCTTTTAAAGTATGTTTCTTAAATTGCTCTTTCTGGCATGACATCAATTAGTCACCCATAGGGCCACATGGGCATTGTGAGCAGGACTGGGTGCCTGTGTTAGGGGGTCCTCCATCAAGGGGCATCTCCAGCGGCACATTCAGAGGCCTTGGAGTCAGACGTCTCCTAGGACCAGCAGGAACAAAAGGGATCTGATTCAGGCCTGACTACTGCGAAAGATGCTGGAGCCAAATCAATGGTATGACCAGAGTTGGGAAAGGCTTACCAAGGAAGGGGGATAGCCTGGTCTGCCCGGTGGGCCCAAGAGATGGGCTGTGGGAACAGTGCATCCACGTGCTTGGTCGATGAAAAATCCCTCAAGACTATTTTGTCTGACTCCATGTTCACCGATTAACTTTCTGTCATTCTGTGATCCTAATATCTAGGAAGGAGTGGATATTCTGGTCAACTAACAGGAACCTCTTATGGGTATGGTTTTCATGAGTTCGGCTCTCGTAGCAGAGATCAAATTGAACTTCTGTCCTGCACAGCTTAGGGGGCAGACTGTGGAATGGGGACCCTTTCAGGGGCTGCCACCCTGAAAGGCCTCCTTAATTATTTTACAATTCTCTGTTGCTGCTGTTTTAGTACTGTCTGTGCACTAACTGACTTGTATATTAACTTCTGGATGACAGCTCCAGGGAGGGTGTGTTAACTTCATGGTCCAAAGGGCTAGTGTGGGAGAAATGGCAACAGTCATGGCTGGGGCCAGGGCCAAGGCCAGATTGCAGAAATTAGCAGGCAAAAACAAGGTTCAGGGAGCAAGATGCTATTAAAGGGCCTGAGGTATTGAAAGAAGTGCTGCCTTTCCTTCCTGGCCACTTCAGATGGACAGTGGGGAGAGGGTCTACGGGTGAGGGCTCTCACTTTTTAGAGGGTGGCACAGAACTAAGTGCTCTTTCCTCTCTTCCTCTGCGAACTTCTGTTTGCATGGCTTGCTTTCCCTGGCCCCATCTCTCACTCCCCTCCAGATTAACTGTCCCTTTCCAATCTCATGGTAACATAGATGAGGGAGGCTCCCATGTCCTCTCTCCTCCCTTCTAGCTGAACAACTGCTGGGCACGGTCTGGACTTCTCCAGGCTGGGGCCTCAAGGGAAGTGTGTGAGAAACCCCAGACTCCAATACTGCCACCTCACTCAGCCCCTGGATCAAAGACCAAGCTCGTGTGCCCCAACACTGGGCCCACCGGCCACACCAGGCCCACTTCTTTGCTGTCTTTCCACCAGCCTATGGACTCCACGGGGTCTTGCCAATACCTGGCACAAAGTAGGGTTCTTACTAAATATATATGCAGTGAAAGAACTGTGTATCACACAAACAAGCCGAGTGCTTGCCACTGGAAGGGCTCCCAGCATCACCCCCGCGCACTGTGAGATCTGGGCAAAAGAATCAGCCCTATTTCAGAGGGGCTTGCTAGTGTTGCAGACTGGAACTTACTTTCCTGGCAGCCTCCAACTTCCCCAGAGAAGTAGAGCCCCAAGGCCCTGGGAGAGGAGGGCTTCCCTCCTCTCATGGACTTGACAGCCCACATCAGAGCCAGAGCCAGATCTTACTGAAGGCCTTGGCCCTAGAGCAGGGATCCTAACAGACCAGGCATTCCTGCCTGGATCCTCACACCCAGAGTCTGTGGATAGAATTCAAGGGTTCATGAACTTGTATGAAAAAAAAGTACATATTATTTCTACTAAGCACTAACTGAAATGTAGCATTTCCTTTGATTATGAATGCAGGCCACAAACCATAATATCTGATATTCTTTCACCAATAGTTTTCACGTGATATTTTCACATCATATTACAACTACACACCAACAATTTTCAACATTCTGGCAACGTTTAGATCCATTGCTAGATCTTGTTGTTTAAACCATTAATAAAGAAGTACATATTTTAATAAATTAGTTTCCTTTGTAATTCTCTGTATTTTATTTTATGCATTTAAACGTAGACACAAAAGGGTCCCTTTGGGACTGGGAGTGGTGACTTATGCCTATAATCCCAACACTTTGGGTGGTCAAGGTGGGAGGACTGCTTGAGCCCAGGAGTTTAAGACTAGCTTGGGCTACAAAGTGAGCCCTTTATCTCTAAAAATAAAATAAAATAAAAACAAATTAAAATTAAATTAAAAAAAAAAAAGGAGTCCTTTGGGCTTTACCAGTGGGTTTATAGAATGAAAAAGGGAGAACATGAGACCTTGGTCAGGCAAATTTGGTTCTGAATCCTTGCTCTGCCACCTGGCAGATTCAGATGGGAATTTGTTTTTCCCATCTGTTAAATGGGAAGTTGCTGAGCAGATTAAATGAAATGGTGTGTGCAAGGCTTTCAGCATGGCCTGGGGGAGCAAAGCTGTCAGTGGACAGGGCTTAGATCTGTCCTTCGGAGGATGAGGATGGGTCCTGCTGGTACAAGCTGCTGAGTGCCTGGCAGAGGAGGGATGGACCTGGAGGCTAGTCTGAGGGGCCACAGCTTTGCTCAGTGGCTGTCGGTGGATCTGCCTGGGTGGGAATGAGGCTGACTGATGACTGGGCCTCCCAGCATTTGGTTCTTCCCTTGGAGATGGGAGCATGGCAGGAAAGGCAGCTGACTCAGGTGCAGGAGAGACCCAAGAAGGGAAAGGACTCAGCAGCAGTTTCCCAGTGTGGTCAGTCATCTCCTGCATCAGAATCTGCTGTGCCTGTGTCCGGCTTCCCAGACTAGTTGGGCTCTCGGCAGTGTCGGATCACATGCCTACCCACTTGCTGGGCCTTGCCCTCCTACCCCACCCCAACCCAGGCAATGAACTTTTAAGAAGTCACACTTTTCAGAATTAATTTCTTTTTAAGAATAATTTCAATGTTAAGTAACTTTCATGATAGAAAAGCCAGACTTTCTAAAATCTTTACTTTGTGTTGACTTCTACGTACACAAAGAAAACTCAAGGGACAGAAAAGGCTTTTGTTTTCACATACAGTATTATGGTCTGAACTATGTCCCCTGCAAAGTGATATGCTGAATTCCTAACCCTCAGGACCTCAGAAGGCAACTGTATTTGGAGATAGGGTCTTTAAAGAGGTGATTAAACTAAAATGAGGCCATTGGGTGAGATCTTAATCCAATTTGACTGGTGTCCTCATACAAAGAGGAAGAGACATCAGGCATGTGCTCACACAGAGGAAAGTCTTCAAGTGAAGACGCAGTGAGAAGGTGGCTGTCTGCAAACCAAGGAAAGAGGCTTCAGAACACACCAAACCTGCCCACATCTTGATCTTGGACTTCCAGCTTCCAGAGCTGGGAGAAAACAAATTTCTGTTATTTGATCTACCCAGGCTGTGGTATTTTATTATGGCAGTCCTAGCAAATTAATACACATGGCTTTAACAACATACGTTTGTCTATTATCCATTGTGGAAACAATAAGATAATGGTCTTTGAATAAACTATCCATCAACTGATTTCTCAGAAAGATATTTCTGGATTGTCATACGTTAAAAAATTTAAAAATCAGCCAGAACCCTAGAGTATGTAAGTGACTGCCAAAGGTTTATTTAATAAGTGAATGAATCATTCAAAAATAATCAAATTTTAGGTGAAAATAGCTGAAGTAAGGGGAGGGATCTAGCAATAACCCTTTCGTAAGGAATTGGCTTTATGGGTTGAGAGAACAGAGTGAAATAATTTGCATAAATGACTTTAAAAATTTAATTACTGTTTCTTCTTTGTTGCCTACACACACACACACACACACACACACACCACCCCAACATTTAGAAATTCTGGACTTCCTAGTTCGTTCTGTGAATGAAATGGCTGGCATCGTTGGTCTTACTAGAATGCTATTAGGTCAACATCATGGTTTAACACTTACATTTAGACAACATTCACTGATCCCAGATCAACTAGGGCATCTTGCAGCCTGAACTCACTTGTTAAACATGCAATGTTGGCTACAATGAGCACTGTGAGAGAAAGAGAACTGCTCAGCCCACTCCCCAACAGTACAGGGGACACATTCTCCTCAATGGTATGGCCAGCTAGAGGTCAACCATAGCTCACAGTTCAGTCCAGACGTGCCCCAGGAAACTCAGGGTTTCTTCTTCAATGTGCTCATCTAGGAAAGCAGACTCATCCCTGAATGTAAAATGATTGCCTTCCTTGGGATCAAGAAAATGGGGTAGTTATTTAAATAAACTGTTTCTTAGTTTCATAGCCAACTTACAATTAATTCTAGATTGCACTGCCTAGGGCCCACACTACAGAATGACATGAGGTGGGGAGCGATTTCTAATAGTCCCCAGTGAACACAGTTGACAATCCTCCAAAGGCCGGTCTCTAATCCCACGTGGGCAGGGGTTCTATTAGAGAAGATAAGAAGCAGCCTTATCCAATTACGTTTATCATTAATTTGGACTATTCAAAAATATAAAGCATTTTGCTCTATAAATGTTGCTAAAAGTAACCCTTAAATACTATCATACCTAAAATGAATGGTGGAAAATTAAACTTCTTTTCCCCCAAAAGATTGAATCAATAGAGGAATATTTTATTTGCTGGGGGGTGGGGGAGGGTATCAGAAATAATATAACTGGATAGATTCAAAAATCCAACTGCTCTCTTGCCCTCATTATTTTCTATTTTTATTTACATTTATTTATTGATTTTTTTTTTTTTTGAGACAGAGTCTGGCTTTGTTGCCCAGGCTAGAGTGCAGTGGTACGATCTTGGCTCACTGCAACCTCCACCTCCTGGGTTCAAACAATTCTCCTGCCTCAGCCTCCCGAGTAGCTGGGATTACAGGCACACGCCATCACACTTGGCTAATTTTTGTATTCTTGGTAGAGATGGGGTTTCACCATGTTGGCCAGGCTGGTCTTGAACTCCTGACCTCATGTGATCCACCCGCATCAGCCTCCCAAGATGCTATGATAATAGGCATGAGCCACCATGCCTGGACTCATTTATATTTTACTTTATATATAATGCTCTTAACTCATTTTCATCTATGTATTTCTTGAGTGCTTTTGGCATCTTCAGGTTAGTTTTTTGTTTGTTGTTGTTTTCTTCGAGATTTCTTTTTTTCCTTTTGTATTGTAGAGAATACAAAAATATACAAAGATGAAAAAAAAAAGCACTGAAGTTGTATTTAACCACTAAAGGAAGCACTGAATAATAATTAATTTTTATGTGAAAAAGGGTTGGGGGTAATAACCAGAGGTAACTCTTTGTTATTTTGATACATGTCCTTCCAGCTTATAAGTACATGTACATCTCTCTCTCTCTCTCCCTCTCTCTCTCTCTGTGTCACACATACACATATACAGACAATTGTATGACAAAAAAAATTAACAGAACAAAATTTATAATACATGTAACACAAAAGTGTTTTCCTGAGAAAAGGTTTTTAAATTCATATTGAGTTATTACAACCATAAAAAATAACTGCAAGGGCATTCATTACAAAGACAGTGAATCCACTCCAAGTCACCCTGCAAAAATAAAATCATCGAGCAAACTCAAATTGCTGCTAAGACGGTGAATTTTAAAAAGCATGTCGTTTTGGAATTCCTACTCAATTATTCTTGATTCTATTCTTTAGATACTTCTCCATGATGCAAACTTAGCTGGATGTATTTAAGATCTGAAAACCATTAGAACTAATTAAGATGAATTTGGCTTTGTTCTTCAACTTCCTGTAAAAAATGCTCAACAGGAAAATTGATGCTCGCAGTAAACCACAGTCATCCTGTTTCTTTAACACAATCTTTTCACAGCTGCAGTTGCCTGGAGTTTCTATTTTATGACGCGAGTCACTGTGCAACAGCTCTACCATCCCTTCCCCCCAGCATGTGGTCTGGCCATTTTAGAAACTTTCAATACCTTTGCAGAAAGGTTCGTTTCTATTATTGCTACTCTTCCTCTCTCCAAGCTGAAGGTCCTTGCTCAGAGCAATAAGCCATGGATACAAGAGGGGAAACAGAAAAGGCAGCTGGACTCCAGAGGAAGCAAAAGGCAGAGAAGAGGAAAACAGCTTTATTAGCAAATCAGCAGCCTCACCCAGTTGGTTCTTATGCATTGTTAGTCTCCATTTGAGCTGAATGTGGAGCACACGCTTGCCATATACAGAATCCCTCATTTCTCAAAATGTACTGCTCTTTTCTCAGTCAATCATCATTGAAAACAATACTTCAGCGACGTCTGATTAGGTTGTCTTCTTAATGGTAAATGTCAATTTAAGTCTGCTGAACCTAGAAATGCTTCTTTTATAGTTCTTTTAGATAAGGAGGTGATTTATTTTGGCGGGGAGTAGGAAAGGTGTTTTTCAAAGAAGAAATTTTGAAGCATCTCTAACATCATTAAGACTGGCTAGGAGCTTGGACACAATTTTACTGCAAGAGTACTGCTAGGGAAATAAAGGTTGCTATGAAGTAAAATTATTTTTTAATCCACTATTGTGCACATTTAATTTTAAAATTAATACAAATTCATAGACATCGAAGACCCTTTTAATAGTGAGAAAATGAAGGTGAGCTGAATGACACACCTACCTGTCATTATTTAACTGAAGGAAAGGGAAAGGAAACATTTTTTATTTTATCCATATAATTAAAGAGTAGCAGGTTTTCTCCCATACTTCCCATCTCTTTAAGGGGTTCAAATCTCCAAGCTAAAATCTGCCTAAATCGCTATCACCACATTTAGTTCTATCAGAGGATTAAGATGTGCCACTGTTTCTCTCTCTCTCTCTCTTTCTCTCTCACACACACACATACACACACAGCATATATGTCAGCACACTTGATATATACTGTATTCATTTTATCATTGAAAGTACAGCTTTATGATATAAGCAGAAGTGTCACCAAGTTTACCTCTGAAGAAGTGAAAAGACTTAAAAAGGAAAATATCTTACTTGAGATTATTAGTTTTAAAGATATTTACTGTTGCTGTGACATTTAAAGCAAAACATTTGTAATCTCAGATTCCCAAGGCCGGAAAAGCACCTCAAGAAATCATACTGGCTGGTTGTCGTAGCTCATGACTATAATCCCAGCACTCTGGGAGGCCAGGGTGGGAAGATCGCTTGAGCCCAAGAGTTTGAGACCATCCTGGGCAAACATAGTGGGACCCTCATCTCTCCAAAAAAAAAAAAAAAAAAAAAAATATATATATATATATATATATAAAATTAACTGGGCATGGTGGCACACATCTGTAGTTCCAGCTACTTGGGAGGCTGAGGTGGGAGGACTGGTTGAGTCCAGGAGTTTGAGGGTGCAGTGAGCTGTGATCACGCCATTGCACTCCAGTGTGGATGACAGAGCAAAACCCTGTCTCAAAAACAAACAAACAAACAAAGAAAAACAGAAAATAAAAAGAAAAACAGAAATCATACAATTTATAATGTTGCTTCCAAGCTGCACTTGTGAAAAAAAGCTCTTACAATTCAGATAACTTCCTCCACATTTAGTTGTTAGGTGGCCTTGGGTAAATTACTTAGCTTATGTAAGTCCGGTTTTCAAAATAATAGCACTTACTTTGTAGGGTTATTCAAGAGTTAAATGAAGGAGTGCTTAATAAGTATTAGCCATTTTCAAAAAATAAAATAAGCAAAGGTGAAGAACGTAACACAAAATAAGTGGTCAGTAAATATCACAGTCTTTCCCCCTATTTAACCACGAGAAAGAGAAACCATGAGCTGATTTAAATCAGCCTACGTGTGTACACCCATGCAAACTTCCGTATTACAAGTGAATGGTGAAGGGAGATGTGTATAAAGTGCATTTCAAATTTCTCAGAAAAGCATACTGATTAAGGCATTCCTTATTCTAGTATTTTTTTACAGTTTTAATTTTCAGGACAGACAGAGGTATTTATGGCAGTCCAGGAGAAATGCTTTTTTCAACAACAAGCACGTGTTTAACAATTTGGACAAAATGAGTCAAACCTTAAAGCAAAAATATATCATAATTTAAACAGCCAGAAACTTCCAAAGTAAATGATGTGTGTTCATAAAATGTTAAGAAGGCTTCAAAAGGTCATAAAACTTGAAGGGTCCAGGAATTCAGTATCATATCACTTCATCTCATATTTTAGGTAGGTTGGGGAACTTCCAGCCTACAGGCCAGATTTAGAATTTGATCAGATCTGAAGTTGCTGCTCGATCCCAGGAACTAATTTTCACCACAGGGAGTTCTCTGAATATTTCAGTCCACCCAGAGTATGTGTAACCCTTACAAGGTTAGATATTAGAGTAGCTGAAGTGCTATGAGCAAATAGCCCATGAATAAACTTTTCAAAGAGCAATAGAAAACCTGACTTAGTGAAAAATGACTTTCAGGTAAGTCATTTAATGACCTTAGACTGATAAAAGGAAGAGTTTTGACATGATGATATTCCAGTTCAGAAGAACAAAGCTTGATAAAGTTAACACATAGCACTGTAGTCCAAGTGAATTGTAAGAGTATGATTTCCACACAGATCAACCTCAGAACTTTTTCCCAGTTTCTCATCTTCCTTTCTCACTGTCCTGTCCTATTCTTTCCCCAGTCTTTCATCTTGCTCTCTACCAAGCTGTCTTACTTTGCTTAGTTAGAATCTTTCAGTAGCCTTTTCATTTACCACCTCTCCATTCTCTACTACATATACTAGTTATGCCATTAAATTATTTAAAATAACTTGTATGCCTGTAATCCCAGCACTTTGGGAGGTCGAGGCAGGCAGATCACTTGAGGTCAGGAGTTTGAGACCAGCCTGAGCAACATGATGAAACCCTGTCTCTACTAAAAATACAAAAACAAAGAAAACAAAAAACTTGTACTTAGTGACTAAAGTTATATGTGCCTTCTGAGTTTTTTAAAGCTTTATTTTATATTTCTTCACGGGGAGAAAGGAACATAAGTCAAATTGTTTCTTCCTACATATTCTAGAAAAAAGTTTTTTAATGTAAAAAGTTTCCTTAGTTCTGCTCTATAAGTCTCTGAGTAGATGGCTTGAAATTTTAAAAATCACAATATTTTATGCCAAAACATTAATCATATTAAACATAAAGTTATAACTAATGCTGTAGAATTTGATTTGCGATAGTAATTGTGCACACACTGTTATAACAGGAATAGACTTATTCTAAAAGACAAATCGTATTATAAAAGACTCTGCTTAGAAATGGTTTAGTTTGAGTTTTGAACTTAAATAGCACATTGGCAGCAACAGAACTGCAACAGCTTAGTTCCATGGTATTTTCGTTTGAAGCTTCCAATGGCTCCTTGTACTTTAAAGCACTTATTGTTGCTGGCCACACCAAAGATTCAAAGGCAGTTGTGTGGACAACTGTATCATACATCAAAAGGATATATTTACCGACATAAGCCCCCAATTTAAATGGGAAAATAAATTCCTGTGGATCCAAACTTGTCCAGTGGTCAAAAAAAATTCTATTGAAAATCTTGCTTACATTTTGGCTCAAAGCATAAGTTATGAATCATTCACAATCACCATAGTGGTGAAACTAGCATTCTGGGCAACAGGAATAGCTCACATGGTGCTCTACAGAAAAATTAAACAACTTTATCTCGACATACTATGGTCCATTAAAAGCCATTTAGTTCTTCCCTGTAGCTGATAAATGAAATAAACTTAGTTTGAATATAATTTTTCTTACCGTTAAAGGGTACTGCAGGGAGCCATGGTCAGGGACACAGGCAGACAGAGGGCCAGCGGGACAGGAGCCAACAGAGAAAACTGTCCCTGAAAAAGGTATCATCTTCTAACACAAGTGTGGGGTCGTTTTTGGACAGCCATTTTGGACAAGCTCTGGCCTCTTGTTAAATGTGACATACTGAGTCAGAGGCAGACGTCCTTCTGCGGTTATTCGCTTCCTGTCTGATTAATTTGTTGTTTGTTCCTTCCTCCTTTGCTGCAGAAAAAGAAACTAGATTGGTTTTGCTTAAGAAGCAAGCAAGAAAAAAACCTAAATTAAAAAAAATTAAATGTTTCTCCTCCCCACAAGGTGTAATACACAGCTATTTGGTACAGTGACAAGAGGAGATGAGCACCTCCACTCAGTGAAGAGTCCAACTTTATTCTAGATATTCCCACAAAAATAACTGTTCATGGAACTTGATATTCCTTTAGGAAAATTATATTTGAAAGTATCACTGTAAATACTGACTATTCCATTGAGTAATAGGGAAAAGAGTCACTCAAGAAAGAAAAGCTCTTACCTACCTTACCTTATCGCTTCATTAGGCTAAGGGCTTCTTCTCATTTACAGGGCATTCAAGTGTGTGGGGAGAAAGTTACAAATGCAGGTAAAGAGAGCAGGTCAGGTGTATGAAGGCAAATGAGGTTCTTTTTTTGGTTTTGTTTTATTTATTTCTTTTTTTTTTAGAGACAGTCTTGCTGTCACTTAGGCTGGAGTGCAGTGGCGTAATCATAGCTCCCTGTGGCCCTGACCTCCTGGGTTTGAGCAATCCTCCAGCCTCAGCCTCCTGAGTAGCTGAGACTACAGGCATATGCCACTGCACCTGGCTAATTTATTTTATTTTTATATTTGGTAGAGATGGGATCTTGCTTTGTTGCCCAGCCTGGTCTTGCACTCCTAGCTTCAAAGTGATCCTTCCATCTTAGCTTCCCAGATTGCTGGGATTACAGGCTTCAGCTACCATACTTGGCAGCAAATGAGTTTTGAAACGTGATTTTGGTGCCCAAGTCAGGGTAATAATATACAGCTTAAGTCAGTTGCAGATCCATAGCTTTCTATGCCAAATGTTTCTGTCCCCCACACTTAATGGGATAACAGTAACTCTCCTAGAAGATGCTTGACAAAAGCATAGAGATAAAGAGGGCAGAAGGAAGAAAGTCAGATTTCTCATTATTAAAGAACTCAAGAGGTGGATGGCAATGGAATACATGTAGAAAACATTTTATCAAAACCTTGAGTTATGTATAGAACGATCTGAAAATGCTCATAATTTTTTCTTAACCCATCTTAAAGGTTCAGACTTACATATGCAACACATAGCATATAACTCTGAGAAAACAGTAACAGTCGAAGAATTTAAAAGAGAGGCATATTTCAGAAACTAGCTTCATTGTAAAATCTGAATGTTGGGTCCTGATTCTGCTAGGATCAGAGGCCAGAGGCATGAAAAGAACGTATGTTGTCTAACACTGCCTTACCTGTAAAGTGATAGAACTGGGCTAGATGAGTAATTTTCAACTCAGGTAGCTGTTGGGGGTGGTAAGCAGTGAGTGGGAATGGTGGGGGCAGGGGCCTGTAGCATTCAGTGGGTGGGGCCAGGAATGGGAAATTTCCTATGGTGCTTATGACAATCCCACCCAAAATACCAGAAGTGCTCCTACTGGGGAGTACTGGGACAGATGATGTCTAAGGATCTTTTAAACTCAAAATTCCCTGAGATAGGAGTCTAACTGCATGAGCAGATTCATGATGCCAGGCCATGGGCACAGTTCCTGGAGTGGAGTACCCAAGAATAAGTGACTGAGAGTCCTCTGCTTTGCCTGGAGCCCCTTGAAGGCAGGGACCGCCTCTTGTCTAACTCTGGCCTGGTGTCCACCCGTGACTTAGTACACAAATAAATACCTGCAGGCATGGGGCTGGACAGAGGTGGAGGCCTGCAGCTATCAGCCACTTCCCCCGATACAAACCCTCAGGAAAACAGAAAACTTGATCAACTATTAAGTAAATGCCCGAGTGAATCTTTGGGGAAGTCTAATTATAGTTGGGTCTAAAAAGAGAACATGGGCGATATGACAATTTCTCTACGTATTTTCAGAATTATTTTGAAGTTCTCTAAGTAAGACACCCCAAACACACACACACACACACACACGCACACACACACTCTCTCTCTCTCTCTCTCTCTAGCTATCTCTCTCTCTCTCTCAGTACACATACCATTCATGGCTATTTCCATCCCTTAGGGGAGTGGTCCCTAACCTTTTTGGCACCAGGGACCGGTTTTGTGGAAGACAATTTTTCCACGCAGTGGGGGCAGGGGGTGGGGATGGTTTCAGGATGAAACTGCTCCAACTTAGATCATCAGGCATTAGATTCTCGTAAGGAGCTTGCATGCACAGTTCACTTTAGGATTCTTGCTCCTCTGAGAATCTAATGCGCAGCTGATCTGATAGGAGGCAGAGCTCAGGAGGGAACGCTCGCTCACCAGTTGCTCACTTCCTGCTGTGTGGCCTGGTTCCTAAGGGGCCATAGACTGGTTGGAGACCCCTACCTTAGGAAAAGCTCACTTAGAAGGGAGTATGTCACCTAGAAGGCTGCAGTCCCCAAGACATGCAAGGGAGTAGTTGTGTAGTTTGAGTCTATTCCTACAGTCAACTTTGGACACATTTATCACGTGTCTACTATGCATGTTAGGACATAAATTAGATAATGTTCCTCCCCTGCTTAAAACCCTCCAATGACTTCTCATTTCACTTAAAAAGTCCAAACTCTTAGGTCCACAGGGACCCACGAGATCTGGCCCCTCCTTAACTCTCTGCCTTCATCTCAAGTAATACTCTGCCTTGCTAATTTACCTTCCACATCTTTCTGTTCCTTAAATGCACCAAGCTCATTTGCATCTTCAGGCCTTTTACTTGCAAGCCTGGTACTCTCGCCTGGTACACTCATCTTTTTGTTCCTTTTTATTCTTCAAATGTCAGCAAAAATGCTCTCCCTCATGACCCATTTCTGCTCTGTTTTCTTTTATGCATAGCACGCATCACCGCTTGACACTGTCTTATTTATCTGTTTATTTACTTGTATGTTTCTCCCCACTAGAATTCAAGCTCTATGAGAGCAGGGACCTTGTCCATCTTGTTTCTGCTGTTGCTTCAGCATCTAATGCAGGTGTTTGAAAATAGTGTTTGTTGAATGAAAAAGAAAATCAATGTTTCTTACAAATTCTACTATAGTATAATGTTCCTTTTTTTTTTTTTTTTTGAGACAGAGTCTTACTCTGTCACCCAGGCTGGAGTGCAGTGGCATGACCTTGGTTCATTGCAATCTTCACTTCCCAGGTTCAAGCGATTCTCATGTCTTGGCCTCCCTAGCTGGGACTACAGTCGTGCACCACCACGCCTGGCTAATTTTTTTTTTGTATTTTTAGTAGAGACGTGATTTCGCCATGTTGGCCAGGCTGGTCTCCAACTCCTGGCCTCAAGTGATCCGTCCACCTCAGCCTCCCAAAGTGCTGGGATTATAGGCGTGAACCACCACGCTGCCCAGCATAATGTTCCTTTAAAAGCTTAAGACTGTTCCCCCTGAAATGGTAAATAACAAATGCCAAGACTAGACTTAAGCCTTCTTGGGAGAAGCTGTTAAAGGGAAATTTTCCAGAGAAAAGGTCAGCAGGTAAAAGCCTTGGCCCATCAGTGGGCCTGGCAGTGCAGGCAGAGTCTTATGCAGTGCAGGTGGCTTACACCATTGGGCAATGTGAAGAGAAAAATGGATTAAGAAAATGGAAAACAAATAGAACAATCAGAAAGGAAGGGGAGGAAATAAAAAGATAAAGAAAATAAGGCAAGAAAAGCTGGAGATGGGGAGAGATCATGTGGTGGGTAGAGGAGAGCTACAACAACACTGCTGACCTCAGAGGCTTTGGAAGCCACCTCTGCAGTGGATGACCCACAGGTGCTGGATATAACAGTGCTGTCTGGCCTTCCTCAGTGAAGCGGAGTTCTCAGCTCAGTGTCAGCTTTTCCAGCAGCCACGTTCTTTAAAAAGAAAAGAACTTTAAGGCTGCAGGAGACTTGCAGAGATCAAAGTCTACATCACCACTTACAGAGGAAGAAACAGGGGTCCAGAGAAGTTAGGCATCCCGCCCATGTCACACAGCTGGCAGCAGCAGAGCAGTGGCCAAAGCCTGGGCTCCACTCCACTGTCCAGCGCCATTAATGTCTTCAGCCTCATTTCAGGTTCGGGTGATACCACCTACCTCCTTTCTGTAAGTACAAGAAGAGGCAGAAGAAAGAGGGTGGAGAGAAAGGCTGTGATGCGGATGGGAGAGGTTGTTATACTATAACCAAAGGGCTGAGATAAGTGGATTGAAAGCCTGGATGAATAAAGACAATCACAATTCTGGACTTAAAGAGAATTTTAAATGCGTATCTCTTTCCCATTTAATATGCATCAGTCTGAGCTTAATGACAGAGTAAAACAATAACCAATAGGCTCGCAGACCAATCACATAAAGAATCCTCCATATTAATCTATAGAAATAAAAAACCAAGAGCAGGCAGAAGATTATAAAACAATAATGTAGGTCTAGCCAGTGTAGAAAAAGTGTTGAAGAATCACAGTCTCCTGCCGTGGCCCCCAGTCAACATGGACTGAATCAGTGCAACAGTGGCATGTGTAAAATATGGCAACATAAGTTTTTAATAATTCTGGTTTTTCACGTTGTGTTTCCATGACTACCTGTTATGGTGCAGTATTTCCCCAGTAGTGGAAAGGTGTTTTATAATACTGCATCCCGCAGTTCTAAAACTTACATTATTCCTTCTTATACTGCAGAATGACCCCTTACAGATTTTTAGGGTGAAAAAGAAACACTACCAGATTAAAGATATGCATTAGTTGTAAGAATCTATGTTCAAAATGTTAAAATATGGGAATTATTTGATTTAAAAGAGCAGAAACAAAGGAATAATCCTCTCCACCACGTAATTATCAGTACAGCTACATACAGGGTTGATCATTTAAAAATAATCTCAGAAACATAGATGAATTAAAAACAAACTTGTAGTATTCTGCACCGTTAATATAAATTGATATAATCTTACTTGGGGAAAAGTCTGCAGTGTATTCTGTTGTGTTTTGGCAGCTCAGCAACCATTCCCCCTACTTATAATCACGTCCATTTGTTTGTATGGAGAATCATCCCGCGCTCACTCTCAAACCATGTGCATCCAGAGGCATTCACTCCCATTCCAGACAGAGGAAAAGCATGTGATTCAAGGCTGGCTAATCAGAGCCTTGCATTCATTTGGCCCTAGAGACTTCTGGTGATGGCTTGTGATCATCAGAATCAAGGAAACTTGTAGGCTGAGGCGAGCTCTATCCCTGAGGGATGAGACTGGAACCAGATCTGTTGAGGATGTAGGGGATGGGCCTGCTGCACTCATCCTTTAACCACATGGGGTCTAAAACCAAGACCAACAAAATGGGAATTGGAAGACGGAGAAAAACCAAGTGCTGCTGGTGTTGGTTGAGCCCTGAATCTATCTATAACTGAAGATGGCCTTTTTCTAGACCTTTAATTTATATTAGCAAATAAAGTATCTATTTTATTTAAGCTGGTATGGTCACGTTTTCTATCATTAGCAATACAAAGACTCTTAAGTGATAAAGGAATTGGTACTAGAAGTGAGTGTTGAATGTGACTAAGCCTAAAATGTGCAACTGGCTGATTTGAGGTTGGGGAAGGCTAGCGCAGGCTGGCCTGGACTGGAACATTGGCAGTCCTTGTTAAGTGACAACAAAATAGCTAGTTATGCTGCCACCTATTGACTCCTCAGTCTGAGACAGGAGCCTACTCATGGTACACCATTAATGGATTCACTAGAAAAACATTTAGAATGGTGCAGTGTGTTGGCTATTTCTTGTGTCTTTTAGTAAGATCCACAGGAAAGAGATAAATGTAGGCTCAAAACTGACTAGAGGCACAGAGGGAAAAAATACGGCTTTGTTAAGAGAGGCCTTTTTTTGGCTGTGATCTGCAACCAAGATGGGTGAGAGTCAAATAATTTGGAGACTTGCGGGTTGGAAAACCCAAATTCTCTACGGCATACTAACATTAGATAGAGTGGGGAGGGACCCGATCATAATCCTGAGAGACACAATTCCAAACACCAGAATCCTGAATATTGAAATCCCAAAAGATCAAAATCCTGAAAATATAATTCTGGAAGAAATAATAGAGAATTATTTGAAAGATATTTATTTACATTTTAAAGGAGGATTTATTTAAGAAACATACAAAAACAAGACAGAACACTTCATAGGCCATTTTACACAATAAAATAGACAATAATAACACAAATATTTTTGCAAGCATAAACACTCAGGTAGTCTAACGACAGTAGCACAGGTATAGAAGTTATAAGCAGACATCTGTATTCATAAAGAAATAGGGCAAGAAGGGAAGTGTACAAATGCATATCACTACAGTTGGTATTATTTGTGCCCAGCTTTATAAATTTGGTCATCTGAAATACTGTGACAAAGAATCTTTTGATGAGATCAATAAAAAACTGTGCCATGCAGTTACCACATAGGCAGTTGTCCAAAGAGCTGAGATCTCAAGAAATTTTCTTCACAAACACAGATTTGTATAAAAGGCCATCTCTTCATTTATTGAGGATGTTTCAACATTTTTATGTATATGCGCAATGCTTACACACAAAGTCAATGCTGTGCTGATGCATTTTTATGGAGTTAAATTTGCAAAAAAGGCATTTAATGAATTAGAATTTTCCAAAAGTCTCTACACAATGTATATGTCCAGTATTGGAAATGAGGAAAAGATGAAATAGATGGCATAGTGAATTATAAAAAATCATGCTGAAACTTTAAAATAGTGGAAAAAAAACTAAAATAAGAAAAAGAACTAAAAAGAAAATTCAACATATGAAAAGGGTATTATGGGGATAGATTATGGGCAATTGCATGGAGATAGTCCAAAGAGCTGGCCTAACATGATGCAGCTATTCTGTGATTGTGATTTTGGGGATTTTAGATGTTCGGGATTTTAGACTTTAGAGATTTATGCTTTAGGGATTTTCATCTTTGGGAATTTCAACATTCGGGATTATGGTGTTCTGGACTGTGTCTTTTGGGATTATGATCCAGATCTGGAGTAACTCTACTCTGACTCCAGGAATGGAAAGTGACCAGCCCTGGCTAATTAGAGCCTTGGGTTCCCTGGCTGCAGTGACTGGTTCAGAGACTACTTTTGAACCAAGATGTAGTGAGACTTATTCTAAGGTGTGTGGGGCTGAATTGGTAGTATGTTATCCACATTAGAGGTGTGGGGCTGGAATGGCAGTATTATACCCACATTATAGACGTGGAGACTGAGCATGAAGCCAATGCAGTAAGAGCGAGGGGAGCCTGAGACTCAAGAGGTACAGCAATCAAAAGCAACATGTGGGCCAGCGTGGGGGCTCGCGCCTGTAATCCCAGCACTTTGGGAGGCAGAGGCGGGCGGATCACGATGTCAGGAGTTCGAGACCAATCTGACCAACATGGTAAAACCCTGTCTCTACTAAAAATGCAAAAATTAGCTGGGCGTGGTGGGGTGGTGTGCACCTGTAATCCCAGCTACTCAGGAGGCTAAGGCAGGAGAACTGCTTGAACCCGGAAGGCGGAGGTTGCAGTGAGCCGAGATTACGCCACTGCATTCCAGCCTGGGCGACAGAGCAAGACTCTGTGTCAAACAGACAAACAAACAAAAGGCAACATGTAGATGTTACTTGGATCCTGAGTCAAATAAACTAAAAAACAAAAATGAGGCAATTGGAAATTTGGATATTGTTCAGATATTTAATGATATTAAGATATTGATAATTGTTAGGTGTGATAATGTTACTGTGGTTATATTGTATTTTACAAAGAATCCCTCACTTTTAGAGATATATACTGAAATATTTGTGGATGAAATATGATGCCTGGGCTTGTTTCCAAAGTAATATGGAAAAGGAGGGAAAGTGGGTAGGGGTACAAATGAAACAAAATTGATCACGAAATAGCCATTCTTGAAGCTGGGTGAGGAGTACACAGCAGTTTGTTTCACAGTTCTGTCTACTTTTCATATATATTTAAAATGTTTCCATAACAAAAAGCATTAAAAAAAAAAAGACTTGTGGCTCATTCCCTTCCTTATCCACTAGAGGCTGTTAAAGAGGTTTGCTTAATCTAGTGTAAAAATGCTCAGACTTGTAGAGGTAACTTACAAAGTTACAGAAGTTACCTTTTACTTCTCAAAATAATTTCTTTTGCTCTTGGAGAAACTGGATAGAATGAGGGCTCCCCTACAATGGTCAAAGAACAAGTGGTTCTTCCCAGAAAAGGAGTAAACTCTCAAAATCTGAACACCCATTATTAGTGGCAATAAAAAAGTAAAAATAAAAGTCCAACCAACAAAAGAACAGACCCTTTTTTCTAGATCAGCACTGCTCAGTAGAAATATAATTTGAGTTACGTGTGCAATTCTATATTTTCTACGAGCTATGTTAGAAATAGTAAAAATAAATAGGTGAGATTGTAATATTTTCTTTTAACACACTACTTCAAAAATAGTATCAAAAAAACCAATGAAAATCCCCCCAAATAGTATCATTTTATAACATGTACTAAACATTTGAAAAGAACTATGAATTAGGTATTTTATACTCTTTTTTTCACAAGAAGTCTTCAGAAACTGGTGTTTACTTTACTACTGGCAGCACTTCAAGTGCTCCAGAGCCACTACCACACTGGGCAACACAACTCTAGACAGTGACGGCCTGACGCGCAGGCCCCATCTTACTCATCTTTTATGCTGGCAGGATGCCTGAATGACACTTGACAGATGTTCAATCAATGTCAGTCCCGGAAAAGTCTTGGTCCACCTAGAGCCAACTCTGCGCTTTATAGTTATAAATTCTTAGGAAGAGTTTATTCTACTTGAAGCCATCTCTTAAAACAAGGAATTGACTAGGTATTGTTGGATTTGTGGCCAGTAGAAGAGCTAAATTGGCTTCTCTTTCCCAAGGTCTTAGTGCTAACACTTCTAGTACCACATGTGAAGAGATACTGCAGTATAGAAGTTTTAAATTAAGGGCTCAGAAAAAATACATCGCCTTAGTCTGTTTTGTGCTGCTGTGACAGAATACTGGCAACTGAGTAATTTATGAAAAGGCCAGATACGGTTCTGGATGCTGAGAGTCCAGGGTCGAGGGGCCACATCTGGTGAGGGCCTTCTTGCCGTGTCATTACCATGGCTGAAGGCAAGAGAGCATGCACAATGAGAGACAGGGAAGGAAGGAAACAGAACTCATCCTTTTATCAAGAACCCACTCTTGCGATAACTAACCTATTCCCATGATAAGGACATTAATTCATTTATAAGGGCAGAACACTCAGGACCTAATCATCTCTTAAAGGTCCCACCTCTCCTTTGGGAGGCTGAGGCAGGCGGATCACAAGGGCAGGAGATCGAGACCATCCTGGCTAACACGGTGAAACCCCGTCTCTATTAAAAATACAAAAAATTAGCTGGGTGTGGTGGCGGGCGCCTGTAATCCCAGCTACTTGGGAGGCTGAGATAGGAGAATGGAGTGAACCCAGGAGGCGAAGGTTGCAGTGAGCCAAGATCATCGCACCACTGCACTCCAACCTGGGCAACAGAGCAGGACTCCGTCTCAAATAAAATAAAATAAAATAAAAAAGTCCCACCTTTGAACATGGTTGCATTCAGGATTAAGTTTCTGACAAATGAACTTCAAGGGACACATACAAACTACAGCATTCACGGACTCAAAACACTTCAGTGGCTTTCCATTTTATACCAAGTAAAACCTAAAGTCCTTGCTATGACTAGCAAGGTCCTCGAGGATTTGACACTCCCCCACTTCCCCTCTCCTTCCTTGACCTCTTTCCCTACCTTCTCCCCCCATCTCTTTGCCTTAGGGATTTTGTGCTTGCTGTCCCCTCTTCTGAGGACACTGTTCTCTTGGCTGCTCCCCTCACTCCACTCATGTTCTGCAGTATTTGTGCCTGATCTGCTCTTCCCACCAGAGAGGCAGCTCCATGAGGGCAGAGTTTGTCTTGGTCACTGCTGCTGCCCCAACAACTTAGAACAGTATCTGGCATAATGCAGGTGCTTGAAAATATTTGTAAGTGAATTTTATAAGCTTCCAGCTCTAAGTTTAGTTCTAACTTTCATTTAACCTGGGGTTGTGATTATGCTGCTCCACGTTTGGCTCTAGGCAAGAAGGTGCCAGGATAAAGTGGAAATTGTTAGATTTGCTCCTCCAAAAAGACCTGGGGAGGCTCTTGCTTCTCCCAGCAGGTTGACACAAGACAGCCATTTAAAAAGACAATATGGGGGCCCTGCCAACAGATTTAACAACTCTTTCTCACGCAGGGCTGTTTGCCAGTGTCAGGGAGAGAATAAGTTAGAAAATAGTGAGATGACTGACTTGGAAAAGAGGCAGGGGAACCAAACTAGGGTGAGAAAAGAGAGGCCCAGGACTATCTAGAAAGGACAGTCCCATAACGGCTTCACGTACTCATATCCAACAAATCTGCATTCTATGCCCCTGTGTGCCTGATGCCAGTACCCTAGATGCTGAGGACACAGCGTGGAAGTTCACCTCTCCATGCTGAGTTTGGCAGTTTTGTGCTCAGCAAAAACCAAGAAACAAAAAGCAAACAAATACAAGTGCTGAGGTTGGAACATCACTTGCCTTATTTCTTTGAAGAGAAAATGATTTCACATGTGGAAAGACCATTCATGTTTTTTTCTTTTTTTTTTTCTAAGCACTATCTTGTCTTAGGTAATTTAATTAAAATGCAAATATTTCCCAGTTACCAGCATCCAATACAAGTGGCCCCCAGGGGAAAACCCATGTGAATGATAGAAAGAGGCTTCTTGCAACCCAAGGGAGAAACTGGTGGAAAGCCCCATTTTCACATCCTGCCAGGTACATACTTGTGCACACACACTGAGAGAAGCTGCTGGCATGAAGATAGCTGTGTGTTCCCTATGGTTGCTAATCATTAGGTATAAAGGCCAGAATGGGCCTTTACAATTACTTCTGGGCTGGTGAAAGTAGCCATATTGTTCCTTATTCAGACTTCTCTGTAGCTAAATGGCTACTCAGTATCACCTGCTGGAGGACAGAACTATATGGACACCAAAGGCCCCTCCCTTGGATTCTCAGGAACAAGGGTAACTAGCTCTGCACCTCTGGGCCTGACACCACCCATCTGAACACTGTGGGAAGGGCTCAGTGACCTAAGACTCCCCTAGGGGCCCTCTGACTGCATATAAGCCAGGCCTGGCTAGTGCAGCTGCCTGGGAGAGGCAGACCCAACTACTCTGCAGGTGGACAGGAAATGGTGGGCATTTGTGAGTGCCATAAGAATGGGGGGCCTTCCTGGGATTCAGATGATCTGCAATGTACCACACCGTCTCACTCAGTAAAGAATTGTCCCACAGGACCTTCAAAGGTCCTGTTACATATTGATGTGGTTGAAAAAACTATTTCTAGTTATCTGAGCCTAGACCTTAACTCCAATTTATATATAAACTCAAAATAGTTATTGCACTGTTGTATTCATTCCCTGTATTTTCAGGTAATGCAAATGTCATACAAATGAAATACTTTGTTTTGTTCACATATTTACCAAGAGTTAGTTGCCCCTTTGGAAAATCATGAGCCCAAGGACAATGTCAATGGTGTTACTGAAGTCTTTAACTCAAGAGAGCCTGCAATGGCAGCTGTCACACCCACCGTGATCCTACGCATACACGCAAACACCTGACCATGTACTTTTGTTTTCTGATGAGTTGTACCTGATCACTTACAAACTGAAGTTATTTTATAATAAATTACTTTCATTTCTCTTTTAAATTAAGACTACATTGATTTGGAGGGAAATTGTGTGTGAAGTCAGATTATTTTATTTGTGAAGGTTCACTGAAGATTGTGAAGAGGGCATTAGAAAATACTGTTATTACAAGTGGGCACGGGGTCAGTCGGGGCTTGGAGCCACTGCTTCTGGTGGTCCTGGGATGTCTACATGTGCCTGAGCTCCGTTTAAAGTCATGAAAGGCCAATCAGACGATTCTGCTCATCCAGCCTGGGCAGTGGAGACCACCACAGCTACTCACCTCTGATCCTGTGAAAGGGCTTCACATTTTGTTACCAAACATATCACAGAGGCATGGGTGATTCGTTCTCCTGTTTCTCAGCAGATCCTGCTTTTCTCAGTGGCTTGGCCAGAACAGAATTTGTTCTACTCGAATGACCCCAGATTCCCTCCAAGAACTTCCCTCCTCTCATTCAGCTTCTCTGGATTCTTCAAATGACTGACCGGGGAAACAGATTGTTGGAAAAACACTTTCGGGTTGCCTCGACGGGGTCAATACCCTATCAGGCCACAGGATAGACAAAGGAAAATGCTTCCTGCTGGAGCATGTGCACATATGTTGTTCCTTTAACTCCAAATACGTATGCAGGGGTGGTGGTAGGATCAGAAAATGTGTGATCAGAAAGTGACCAGTTCCCCACCATTTTGTGTGGGTTTTATTTTCTTTCTGCTCCGTGTTGACTCATTTCCCCACAACACGGAAGCTGCTTAATCCAAAGACTTGGACCATTTCATTCTGTTTCAGATCCATTCCAACAAAATGATCAGTTGGTGGCTTATGTAAAAAGCAGCTCCATGACTACATTTAAATATTGACTAGTTTGGGAATAACAAACCACAAAAATTTGGGGTATAAAAACCACATGTGGTTTATGTTTTGTAGGACACCCTCAGGAAGATAAATGGACAAAGTAGAAAAAAAATATAAATGGTCTCTCCCTGCCTCACCCCCACCATCATTAAATAAAAACAAAAAAACACACAAAAATAAAATGAAACAATGATTAAACAAAACTCAAGCTGGGTGCTACTCCTGGCTTTGGATGGCAGTTGTGTCTTGGCAAGGCAAGTTAAGTAGTGGTCTGGGAACTGTGGCTAAGGTCAACGTGTCAGAATAGCCCGACATAACCTCCACCTTGGTCAACAGCTCACCCAGCTCCTGACCATGGCTCCTCTCTGTCACCAGCACTTCCTCCTTCCAGAAGAGCTTCTCCAACCTCTAGGTCCCTGCAGTCACTGACCTTTTCCCCCTAGATCTGGCCCCACACTCAACCTCCCGGCCCTCTTCTCCAGCCAAAAGAAAAACGCACAAAACTGTAGATGACTTTCTAGAAATAGAAGTGTTTTATAATCTTTGTGTGTCTCTAATGCCACTGTTAACTAGCGAGCAGCTGTGCTAGGGCTCCATGCACAGCAGCCATTCAACAAATACTCAGTATCTTCATGTTCCAAGGTTGCTTTAGGGGATACTACGAAGATTAAACAGACAAAATTGTCCACCGTCATGGAGCTTACACTCCTATCTGCGTTGATGATGTGTGGAAGGAAATTTACCCTCTGTTTTGTGCTGTGCAGGTTTTCATTTAGGCCCAGCTCATATTATATTATGAAGAGCAGCCTCACCAAGATCACTGTCAGAGCAGCACTAATCCAGGCAAACTAGGATGCAAATGGAAAGGGCTCCAAAGTCCTTTGGGGGTTAGTCGTTTCAATCCAAGGACCATTTCCATAAAACAAAAAGAAAAACAAACAAACAAAAAAACTTGATGATATATTGCTAGGCCAGCCCACAAAAGTATATTTAGTTCATAATGTCACTAAACTAAAACTTCAGTTCTGAGTCCTCAAAGGAAAGGACTTTAAGGTGGTATCAGGAGGAGGAGGAGGAAGGGTCGTCCCTCTCTGGGGCTCCCCAGCCTCAGCTTCTGCCTCTGCCCCCACCTTCAGGCCACCTCCAAACTTTCCCTTGGTCTCATGCAGGACACTAAGGGGCTCCTGTCCCCCAAATATTTCTTACCCTAAATTGTAATTCCCTTTCCTGGGATAAGATGATCTCATTGAGGCATCAGGAGGAAATCAAGTTGTCTTAATTTATTTAAAAGAGAAGAGTTTTACCCATGTTAACCCATATGATGTTGAATTTTTTTGAGATCAGAGAAGACATTTAGTTGGAGGAAGACACCACATAGTACAGTCACACACTGTCTAGGGTTAACTTTGTTAAGTTTCTCCCACTTTTCATAGTTTGATTCCTTCACTTAAATAACTTTATTTTTTTTGAGACAGATTCCTGCTCTATCACCCAGGCCAGAGTGCAGTGGCATGATCAACTCGCTGCAGCTTCAAACTCCTAGGCTCAAGCAATCCTCCCACCTCCTGAGTAGCTGGGACTACAGGTGCATG
This sequence comes from Gorilla gorilla gorilla, assembly GCF_029281585.2. Taxonomy (NCBI): domain Eukaryota; kingdom Metazoa; phylum Chordata; class Mammalia; order Primates; family Hominidae; genus Gorilla; species Gorilla gorilla. The sequence continues at coordinate 77,075,369 of NC_073235.2, forward strand.
CTGCCTCGCTTGGCTAATTTTTACAAATTTTTTATTTTTGTAGAGACGTAGTCTTGCTATGTTGCCTAGGCTACCTTCAAACTCTTGGCCTCAAGCAATCATCCTGCCTTGGCCTCCCAAAGTGCTGGGATTATAGGTGTGCGCCACCATACCCCACCTATTTTTAAAAATCACCCATTAATACCCAGAGAAAACCAGTTATCATCTTAGAATTTCTTTCCAGTGTTTTTCTTTTTCTGTTCGTATTTAAAATGGGATCATACTTTGGATGTGTACGTGCGTCTGTATATATCCTTCTTTTTCACATTTCCCCATATTATTATCTTAACACAATTTTAATAGTTGCATATCTCATTTTCTGGATGTTCTATTATCTATGTAAATATTTTTTATTGTTAGACATTTAAATTGCATCCAATTTCATTATTACAAATCCTATTATAATTAATATACTTGCATCTAAATGTTTTGTAATCATTTTATAGTATTTCCTTAGGATAAATTTTTAGAGTACAATCACTAGAAGACATGAACAGTTTTTTTTAAGGAATCTTGATACATACGATTAAATTATTTTCTCAAAGTTTTAGCTTGCATACTCCCATCAGTACTCATTTCTTCTTTTTAACATGTGCTATTATGACGTTTCAAAATCTTTGCCAATTTGACAGATTTATTTATTGTCTTCTCCATTATTAGTATATCTTATTCCATTAGTGGTTTGTTATCTGGATTTAAAAAAAATCACAGGAATTTAGTCTTTTCCTTATTTCCTCCTATTTGAACCTAAAGGTTACCTAAAAGCTCCATGATTTTTCATAAACAAAATAAAATATTCTAACCATTCATAGACTGACTGGGTGGAAGGCAGTGACCATTTCTGTGTGTTTATAAAACAAATGTTCATAAACCAAGGACTACCTTTATTTTATTAGCTGTGGCTAATTTTGTGCAGTCTATGAGAATTTTTACCACTCTAAGAAATGTTTCTATCCCATGCTGGGAGGAGAGGGTAGGACCTCTAGGCACATCTTACCATAGCTCTTCCTGCCTCAAAGGCAAAAGCAGGAATGCCTTGGTTTATGTTATGCACATGCAGACATGTGTAAACTTCTAAAGTCTAAGGTACAGAAAACAGCAGTTGTGACCCTGAGTCACCTTATTTTAGTGTTCACAAGACCAAAGTTCCCAGAAATCAAGGTGTAATTTAGGCTGACCTAATGAATACTCAAGCTTCTCTCATTTTTACCATTTTCATTAGCCATTATGCAAATATTTTAGAAAAGGTAGAATCTAGTTTAGAATTTTTTTATGATTGCAAACTTGATGATAATAACCTCTTTTGAGCACAGGTCATTCAAAGCAACTCTAGCAGTCTACCTGGTGGGCTGTAATTTCCAGTTGTCCTGGGCTAGAAGGACAACTGATGTCCTTTCCACCTGGCTCTTCCCAAGTGAAGACCTGTGACAGGATGTTCCTCACTTTGCACAGTTCTTCATCCTACACTTAGGAGATATTTGATATTTCTAAATTAGACAGGCAGATGCTTTGAGATGAAGTGCCTGGTACATACTAAACACTCAACAACATTAGCTATTATTACGATTATTAAGTGAGCAGAACTTCTCCCCAGTTCGTGCTACTTGGTAAAAGAGGAAACAACGGTAGGTTGGGCAGGGAGGGCAAGATTGATAAGTAAGAAGGCAAATGTGGGAACACAGCTGGTAAAGTGGCTCCTTTTGTTTACAGAGGGATAATTCAATGCAATGTAAGAATGAAGACTTTTATAATGCTGAGTTATGAGTTATTTTTAAAAATTTTATATTAAACAAAAAAGAATAAATAATTTACTCTATTTGATATTTGAAAAAAGTAGGTGCTAATCATTTGAGTCTCTATTTATGTCATTTATCTAAAACTCATTTTCAAATACACTTAGCCCTATTTAAAAAAGCTGCATTGATCCATTCAATTTGTGCTGGTCATTCTCATTCACTAATACCTCTGTATTTTTGTGTAATTCCAAATATCACTAGACTCAATGAACACAAATTCAGAAAGAAAATGCCCTACAAATTTCCTAAAAACACAGTTGCTCCTAAAAGTTAAGAAACGGGGATTAATAAGTTGGTTTTATGTTCATTAACTTGTTTTCATTTCACCTGGAGAGAGCCATTGCTAATTAGTAGTTAAGTTAAAATTCCAAGAGCAGAATGTGGAGCCACTTGTCTCAAAATCCTCCACTGCAGAGAACAGGACTCCTCTTCATTTCACTAAGAAAATGTTCAAAGGCTTTTCGGATAGTCTCACCCAACTAGGGAATGGAAGACTGCTTATTTTCAAGGCTGCCTTATTCTAGTGGTTGAGGAGTAAACAAAGAGAACACTAAACGTCTGGGAATGTTTTCAGAGGTGACACATAACAAACAGGGAGAAAATAGGCCTTGAGGCAAGATCTGATTTAACTACGTAAGTGAGAAAAAAAAACATGCCACAATTCCTATCATTATTCCCAAGTTCTGCCACCACAAGCTGATGGCATTCTGACGTGAAAGGTACTAGTGCCAAGAGTCAAATAAAGCTTTGGCAAAATTGAACACCACACAGAAAACAGAGTATCCAACTCTCATTGTCAGGGCATTCATGGAAAACAAGTATGAAGATCAATGTGAAATCTTATTTTCCAAAGTACAAAGGCTTCTGTATACAGAATTTCCTACTATCCAAGCTATACTCTTAACCTGCTGCAAAACACCATGTGGAGGTCCATCTTACTCTTCACTAGCATTGTTCACTGCAATGCTTTCCAACCTCTGTTTGCACCAATGTTGAGATCAAGTTTTCTCCTATGTTCCCTCTGCCCCAATATCTTGAGAATATAGATGAGAGTGTCTCAGAAGTTCTAATATGCACAAAGATGAGAATATCTCAAAAATATTTATAGCATAAGTAACATGGAGAAGTTCAAGCAATGGAGAACAATACCAACATATATTCATTCTACTCTGGATTCTGTGACATGTATATAATCAGTCTTAAAAGTGCAGCTTTAAAAAAGTTTTAAAGTTATGACTTTATTCTAAAATGCCACCAAACCATAATAAAGACAGTGTACAATATATTACTTAGGGAAGAAACTGATACCTGTTATCGCTTTGATAGAATTTGGGCTTAAAAAAAATAAAGTTGATAAAAGGATGGGTCAATTCAGTGGTGATTTGCCTCAAGGATAAATCCTCCCACTTCCTACACAAAATAAGCAATTACATTTAAAAAATACAGTCAGAATTTTATGGAATAACATCAGTTTTTAATGTATGAATCAGAGAACATAACAATCACTATAAATGTAGCATGGTTATGTATTTTAAGTCTCTAGTCCTATTTTCCTTAGTGTAGGCATAAAAGTTCTTAAAGGCTTAGAATTTACTCTTAAAATACTATAAAATATTACTATTTTCATGACAAAAGCAATTTATGAATTTACGGAAAAGGGAATATTTATAAAATGTGTTAGTAAAAGCACTGTTTATGTTTGTATAGCAACATTTAAAAGTATTCAAAGGTCATTCATTGCCAAAAATATTTAAAGCAAAATAAAAGGAAAGTTAAAAACAGCTTCACTTAAACTTGGCAGTTTCTAAAATTTATCAGGACCCAAGAGCCTGGAAGTATCAAAGATTAAGTGGAAATCCATATTCAAAAGAGTTCTGTGGAATTCTTATAAAGAGAAGAGCAGGCAAAGGTCATCGGAGGACATTATTTTAGCTGAAATTCTGAGTATCATTCAAACAGGGGAGCCAATGCTTGGTATTAACAAAGTGCTGTTTTCTACTGCAGAGCTCAGATGACAGCCCACCCCCTATTTGCCAAAATTAGTGGATGAGAAATCATTTCATGAACTCATCCAAAAACATGAAGTGCACTAATAAAGCTTTACTGCCATCCCTCAGTCATCACTTTGCTTGGCTAGGCTGGTGGCCAGCAGGAATATCTCCCTCTACAAAACTGTTTCAAAGTAATGACTTGGAGGAAGTGGTGTGCTGATACCATGAAAAAAAATTCCCTCAAACACAAAGATAGTTCAAAAAGCATCTGTATATGGCTCAGAGGAAACAAACAGCTCAGCTCATTTCAACTCAAAAGAAACCCAAGAGACCAGTTTACCTTGGCCATGGTTACACACATGCAGGCAAACTTAAGGTTGGCATTTATCCAGGGATTTTGATCCGTGCCAAAAAGGATGATGAGCTATCCATCCTGAGGTCAAGATGGAATAAAGAAAATACACTGAAAGAGAATCATGTGTCTATAAGAGGATTTCACACCTTCCTCTTCACCAGACAGGGAGGCCTCGACCCCTGCTGGAATGGCAAGTCTGGCGTCCCTTCCTGAAGCCACTACTAGATCAGAAGCCCACTCTGAGCCTCCATCACATGGTTTCTCCCCTGCTGAGGCCTTTCCAGTCTTCCTTCCACAGTGTGGTCCTTAAGGAGCTAAGGAGGGAAGAGGATACCTAAAGCACTTGTTTGTCAAGCTTGGGCTGAAATACATCTAGAATCTTTAAGATGACCAACACTGAATTTTCCATTTTTGAGCGTTTAAAAGTATTCTTCAAATTAAGGGAATACATAAGCAATAAAGACCATGTTTTACTGGGTTTTGAAAATTATTTAGAGTTTTCTGTAAAAGCAGTTACTTTTCTGAGAGACAGGTGGCAACTGCTACCAAAATTTCAAAAAGATCCTTATTTTTATTTTCAAATAACTTTTATTTCACAAGAACTTTGTCAGTAATGGTCTTTAAATTCTTTTCAATCCTGGCTTTGTATTGCTATTTTGAGGTGTTTCTTGCTAACTGGATTAAGGAAGCCCAAAGAGCCCTCTGGTTTTGGTCATCAAGAAAATTTGTCTCACAACTGATGATTTATTTGATTTTTTTTTTCATTTTTTTAAGAGGAAGACAGGAAACAGTGATAAACCTTTAATATCTGAAACCTGTGTCATTGACCTTCAACTAGATAGTGAGGTTTTCAGTTCAGAACATTTAGGGCCCATGTTACATGTGGGGATAATTAAAATGTTTCAAGTGATGCTTTCTATTCTTCAAGTGTTGGCCATAATATTCAAGCTGGGTACAAGCAGCAGAGATTTTTGTCTGAGCTCAGTCCAAGCTCTGCAGTTTCTGCTGTTTGTCTTTCTAGGTGGCACCAGTCAGTCATCCTCTGCAGCTCATGAAACCCAGCATAACCTTTTGGGCTGCTCTGGAAAAACACATTGAGCAATAAGGGTTAGAATACTTTGTGTTCAATGTTTCCAGTGCTACTCTCTGGCCAGGAGAAATACCAAATCATAGGCATCTGGAAAAGAGAGACAGCCCAGAAAGAATGATGATGTTACAAAGCCTGTGAGCACAGACCCCTCGTACACATTCACCTACCTGCTGTCTGCTTAATGCTGAGCTATAGGCATCGGAGCAAATGGTAATTTCTATCAGTCATGACTCAAGAGCTGGTGTGGTCTTCAAGTAGCAATGGATTGACTTCCAGGGAGTGAAATGTCATTGTTCTGATCACCTTGTGGACACAGGGAGTGGTGAAAAGTTGAGTCCATGGCAGCATCAGAGCAAGAAGGAAGTGCGGTTGGTTGGAACGCGCACCCTGTGGTGGTGATGTTCCCCATTAGCATTTCCCAAAGGTCTCACCCAGCCATAGTAAATTATTAGGAGGCCCTCAGCATCTCTCTGTGTAGTTTAAATATCGTATTGTATTTTCTTGGCCAGTCCATGAATGGAAAGAAGTGAATAAAGATATCAGAAAGTAGACAAACTGCAATGTGACCTGATGCAGAGGTGGAAAGGGTGTGGTCTGGAAAGGCAGAGGTTCAATAAAGGCCTTTGAGGTTTCCTTTCATTTCCACAGTTCTTAGTCACACAATTTCCTTTGTGGATTTTAACGGTAACTAATAAGGCTTTGAAAAGGAATCGAATTGGTATGCTAGGTGGGAAATGACAAAGGTCATCTTGCCACTTCAGCAGGGTTATTTTAACCTTTCTTTTATACTCTTCAATCCTCTTTCCAGAAGAATTGAAAATCCCATAATTAAAAGACCTTCCTTTGTGCCCACATTCCCCTTCTGAGATCAACTAGAGCTGGGCTCACCCCAACCATGGTCAACTGGACCAGGCCAGCCAGGCTTCAGGCTGGAGAGCACACTGTGAGCTGGTCTGTCCTGAAAAGCTCGGCACAGACAAGGAAAAGGTAATGCACGAGGCAACTCAGGTCCCTCCTTGTCTCAGAAGTATGAACTGAGGATCAAGGTGGGGCAGGCAGTTAGCACCAGGGAAACAAGAGCAGGCAAAAATGGACAGCTGAGCCAGTCAACCAGTGGACTTAAGAGAGGAGGGGAGATCTGCCATCTCCTGGGACTGAGGGTGCACTGTGGCTTTTCAGGTACCTGAACCACATCCTAGTCCCAATAATTCTAATAATATTAATACTAACAATAATAACAAAAGTAACAATGAGCATGTACTGAGCTCTTATTGTGTGCTAAGGAGTGTTCTAGGTGCTTTTATAAGTATTATCCACTCATTCAATTCTCACAACCCTGTAAGATGCATCTGGGTGCTGCTGATGCTGATGAACAGACAAGTTAAGTTATTTGACCAAGGCCACAGAGCTTATAAGTGGCAGAGACATAATTTAAGCTCAAGTGGTCTGGCTTCATGCCTCTGCTCAGTCTGTGCCTCCCTGTGGGGCTAGTCCTGAGTCACCTGTCTCCTTTATTGCCCATCTTTACAATAAAGCCCCTCCTATTAAAGAGGCCCTACAGAGGGTCTTTTACTCTTCTATTGTCTCACAATTAGCATTTTCCTTGGCTCCACTCATTATGAATCTTATTAACTGACACATACACACACACACACGCACACAGAGTTTTTGAGAAAGGGTCTCACTGTGACACACAGGCTGGCAGGCAGTGGTGGAATCACTGCAACCTCAACCTCCTGGACTGAAGTGATCCTACCTCAGCCTCCTGAGTAGCTGGGACCACAGACGCATGCCATCATGCCCGGCTGTTTCTTTTTTTTAGATATGGGGTCACACTATGTTGCCCAGGCTGGTCTCAAACTCTTGGGCTCAAGCAATCCTCCCACCTCAGCCTCCAAAGCATGAATGTAGTTTTGAATTCAGTTTTTGTTATCCTTTCATGCCACTAAATATTCTTTGAAAGCATGACTTTTAATGACTGCATTATATTCATTTATTTATTTAACATTTACTTAATAACTTATTTAACACTTAACATTAAGTGATCACTTGAGTCCAGGAGGACGACGTTGCAGTGATTGTACCATTGCATGCCAGCCTGTGTGTCACAGTGAGACCCTTTCTCAAAAATCGTCATCTAGCTATCTCTTACTTTGCTTTTATAATTGTGCTAATGTCAATATCTTTATACACAAATCCTTGTGCACAGGTAGGATTATGCTATAGAATAAATTATAGAAACAGAAGTATTGGATCAAAGAGTTTGAACAATTTAAGTTCACTTGATACACAGTGCAAATGGCCTTCGGGGAAGCCTAGACCCCCTTTGGCTACATAAAAGCTCCAGGGTCTGGGCATGGTGGCTCACACCTGTAATCCCAGCACTTTGGGAGGCCAAGGTGGGAGGATCACTTGAGCTCAGGAGTTTGAGACCAGCCTGACAGTACAGTACGACCCTGTCTCTACAATAAATTAAAAAATTAGCCAGGTGTAGTGGTGTCTGCCTGTAGTCCCAGTTACTTGGGAAGCTGAGGCAGGAGGACCACTTGAGCCCAGGAGGTCGACGTTGCAAGAAGCCATGACTGCGCCACTGCACTCCAGCCTGGGCCACAAGGCAAGACTCTGTCTCAAGAAAAAAAAAAAAGAAAGCTCCATTCACCATACCCTTGACAACAATGAATGCTGCAGGTTTAGAAAACCTTTATCTTAATTTGATTTCTTGAATGGGTCAGAATAATGCATACATTTAAACTCTATGCTCCTTAATAAAATGTCAAAGGGCCATTTGCGTGTTTATTAAGAGCAAAAGCCTATGACCTACAATCTCCAATGTTGAGACCACTGACGCCTTAAAATGCTTTAGAATTTCAGAAATGGAAATCAGAGATCACTGAGTAAACAGCTTCAGTGAATATAGAAGGTAACCAAAACTCAGAGAAGTTAAATGACCTGGGTAATATACTTGACTTGCAACTAGAATCTAGGTGTCTTGCCCTGTGATTCATTTCTTTAGAACAGATTCCTTCATTAACCTAATGGAAGCAACAAGCCATTGTTACCGGGGTGAAAGTATAAGGAAAAAAACTGCACAAGAATATATTTGAAAAAGAAACTACAGTTGTTCTAAACTCTATTTTATCTTCATAGTAACAAGTTAGAAAAAGTTATTTTATAGGCAAAAGTAAAAATTCACACCTAGTTACTACTTTATTTTCAAGATCCCTGCTAAAATCTACAAATAATTTTTTTCCTAGGACCATTAAAATATTCAGCACATACCCATTATCCTCTCATCCAGCCAACATTTACTAGGTCTATACTATGGCCAGACCCTGTGCTAGGTGCTGTAGTAAAAGGGGGAAGAGTACCAAGGTAAGAAAAGAGGGATTCATTTTAGGGACATGTGAGCAAATCATCACAGTGAGTGTGACTGGGCAGTAACGGGGTGCACATGATGCCGTGGGGGTGCCGGAGCAATGAACATGGAAGGCTTCACAGAGGCATGTGAGCTGTGCCTGTGCTTGAAAGCAGGGGAAGAAGTGGATTAAGATAAAATAAGAAGAATAAGGAGTGGAGGGGCAGGGCCCACTGGAGAAGGCTGCTGTCACATGTGGCTAAACACAGCAGCCTGGGAAAATTTGTGCTGGTGGGAGATGAGGCTGGAAAGGTGGTCTGGGATCAGGCAGCGTTCAGGAGTTTGGACTTCGCCTGGAGGTGTTAGGACCCATGTAAGCTGTTTAAGCAGCGATGCCATGGTCAAAGTGGCACGTTACCAAGCTCATTCTAATGGCAGTACGGGGAAGGACTGGAGACTCTGAAGGCAGGAGCTTTATCTGTGCTGGTACAGACAACCAGGTTGCAGGCTTAAATTAGAGAGAGGCAGAATAAATATGAAAGAGGAGATGAGTTTGAGTAATATATATTAGAAAGAAATAATAAGACATAGAGACTAATTAGATGTGTGGGTGTCATTAATGAGACAGGCAAGGAAGGAGGAAGGCCAGGTTTTGGATGAAAGGGATTTGTACACATTGAGCTTGAGATCGAGTGAGGTATCAGAAAGTGAATGAAATATCCAGAAAGCGAATGAAAATACAACTCTGGAGATCAGGAGAGGTATAAGCAGAGTCATAGATCTGAATAATTAGTATACAGCTACAACTCTCCTACCAATCTCCCCCTCCCCTCCACCCCCATCGCCCACACACTTGGATACTTCCTCTTCTCTGTATATAGGTAGAACAGCACTGTCCACTAAAAATACAATGCAAGCCCCATGCATATTTTGCAATTTTCTAATAGCCACATTAAAAAAGTGATGTGGAAAACAGGTGACATTAATTTTAAGAATATATTTTATTTAACCTAATGTATTTACAATATCATTTCAACATTAATATAAAAATTACTAACGAGATATTTTATATTGTCCTTTCATACTAAGTGTTTAAAATCCAATGTGAATTTTCCACTCATGACCCAGGCCATCTCAATTTGGACTAGCCACATTTCAAATGGCCCCTGCTTTGGACTGTGCAGGACTACACAGTAGCCTACCAGGGTGATTAGGCACCAACATGAACTTTTTTAACCCTTGAAATTTGTGGAATTAAATTAAATGGAATTTAATTTTACTGATGAGAGAACAATGAGGAAGCCTGCTGGGCCCTCCAAATCACTGCCCACCCCACCCTCCCTTCTCAGAGGGGGTGCAAAGGGGCAGTGTTACATGCTGTTGGAAGTTTAGGAGACATGAAGCATAGAAAATCATTTCCTCTAAATGTTGCCTTTTAGGTTATTAAATACCCTGACAGCAACCTGACTGGATTTAGAGCCATGAATTTGTTATCTCTTAATGTGGATATATATCTGGTCTCCTGATAAATTTCCTAAGGCTGTTGTTCCTAAACTTCAAATATTTGCAAACTAACTTCATAATTTTGTCATGCCTGCATACCACCAAAACTATATGATTTGTTTAATATTTTTATTTAACTCAACTAACCTAAAAAAATCTAAAGACATATTTAGTGTCATCCTAAGTAACTATATCCATGAAATCATGAATTTCATATGTTGTTGTACATTTTTTCTACTACACATTAAAACAAATACATATTTAAATAAAGAACGTTTATCCATGTCTCCTAAAATCACCTCACAAACCACCTATGGTATGATTATCAAACTCTGAAAACACTGTTCTTGGGGAAGGGAAAGGAAAGTAACACTATAGGATCCCCTCTCTATGCCGCCAGTGCTCAGTGCGGTGCGCCTATCCTAACTCACCGAATCCCCACTCTCCTATGAGCAGGCTGATGGTCACTGCTACCCACTGGTTGTCTTTCAGGCTTGCATTTATTCTGGCTGATTAGCACTTGTGTCTGCCCCGCGGTCAGAAATTTTATATGGCAACCTGTATTAACTATAAGGAAATTCTTAACAATTTTTATTTTTGTTTTTAATTTTTGTGGGTACATGGTCTTTGTTTTGATTTTCCAGAGGTTACAGAGCTGCCAAGTCTGGGATTTGAGCTTTTACCTATAAACATCACAAGGCAGAGGCAACTACAACACCTACCATAATGCCCTCCTAAGAGGTGTTCTATTTGTTGTTGTTAACAAAATGATTTTCAATTATGAATTATCTTAAAGCCCAAAGACTTTAAGAAATAAGAGTTGGTAAATTTCAATGATGGGGATGCGTAGTACCAAAATGGTTTAAAACAAATGTGTTATATATTAACATAAGTGCTTCTTAGTGTATTAAATAACAAGATCTAGTGGCTAGTCTAATAATTACTATAATTTCAAATGGTAATACATATAAACAATATTAAAAGATATCTGAAATTGCAGTGTGTATTAGTTAGTCTATTGTTGTGTAATAAATTAGCCCAGAACTAAGTAGGTGAAACCAATAAACATTTACTTTATCACAGTTTCTGTGGGTCAGAGATTTGGGCACAGCTTGGCTGGGTACCTCTGGCTCAAGGTCTATCACAAGACTGCACTCAAGGTGTCAGCTGGGGCTGTGTTCCCATCTGAAAGTTTGGGGGAGAACCTGCTTCCAAGTTCACTCACATGTTGTTGGCAGGATTCATTTCCTGACTGGCTGTTGGTTACAGGTCTCCCTCAGTTCTCTGCACATGCGTCTCTCTATAAGGCAGCTCTTAACACGGTAGCTGGCTTCCCTGAGAGTGAGCAAGACAGTGAGAGAAAGCTCCTAAGAAAGAAGCCACCGTCTTTTTATACCCAAATCTCAGAAGTGATATCCCATCCTCTCTGCCACATTTCATTCACCAAAAGTGAATTATTAAATCCAGTGCATATTCAGGAGGAGGGACTTATGCCAAGGCATGAATTTCAGCAGGTGGAGATCACTGGGGACCATCTTATAAGCTGCCTGCCACAAAATGAAATAAAATATCTATGAGCTCTATTGGTGATGGTGTCACAGTGCTGTTAATGCTACTGCAGTTCGTTGGCTACGTTCATAATCAAAGAAATGCAAAATTTCAGCTAGAGGTTAGTGAAAAAGAGGTACTATTTTTCCCATCTAGTTCATAGACTTCAGGTGAAAAAACCCCTGTGTTAAAGGATGCAGTCTATCTTGCACCATCTGAAAAATCAGTCTGGTGCTTTGTGGATGGGCACAGGGATTCCTCACATACCCCTGGAATCCACCATCTGTGGGCATTTACTGTGTTTGTGAAAGATTCTTAAAAAAAGAAAAAAAAACATGTGGTACTGCTAGTGCAGCTCAGAAATAGATCAACTTTGAAAACTTCCCTCACAGCTGCAAAAGGCAAGTGTTTGGCACCAATAAATCAGAATTAGTGGAGCTCAACTAATAATGAACCTTTCATCTCCTCTGGGCAGGTGGTCACCAACTGAACTATGGGAGCAAACAAGCCATGGTTAGATGTAATAACCACATTTCTAATGACAGGTAGGACTAGAGCAGAAAGTGAGTGGAGGAGAAGTCTTCCCACAAAATTCAAATCTTCTTAAACTTGGGGCCCTCTGAAAACATTAATCAAAATTGTGTTTCTAGGGGCTGGGCTGACCTCTGCTTATTACCTTTCCAGTCATAACCACTGCAGGTATTTTTCTTCTCGCTAGTGAAAAACAGCCTGGGATGCTATCGACAGGCCCCTATCAGAGAACCAGTGAACTAGGGACACAATTATAGGTTTCAATTTTCCCCTCCTAGATGCCAATCCAAATTTGTCATCACCTGTTCACAGAAATGCCTTCCGTGTTTCATCTTACTTGGGTGGAAATGGGGTGATATTCAAAATATTTAACAACCAATGAGGCACAGGCACTAACCAATTAGGACAACATAAGATGCTGGAGCAGGGTCCAGGGGCACCCTGTGCTGTGCTGGCATTCATCCTTTAGTTGTTGAATTATGGGAGAAGTCTTAGGGGTTCTGGGGGTGTGCTCAGGGGGCTGAGGGTGATGACAATTCGCCAACTGGTTTTTAGGCATCTCATTATTTTAATACCCAGGATGTCTGCACCAGTGCACACAAGATTGAATATTCACTGTGGAGGGGGGTTGGGGCTGCTGCTCCCAAGGGCCCCCATGGAAGGCTACTGGTGTGGAAGCTGACCCCATCGCCCAACAGCGTTCTGACAACTGGCACTATGGGGACAGAGCCCTGTCCATTTTTCTGAGCCCTGAGCTCAGGCCAGAGCCTTAAGGTCCTGGACCACTTCCAAGGCTTGCAGAACCCCTCACTCAGGTCTCCTGGGGGCGGCTGGCTGGCAGTCTCCCAGTTACCAGGCACTTTCTGGGAGCAGCCAGGGACAGCTGCTGCCGGCTGGCATCAATGGGCTTCTGTGCAACTGAGGGTTGAGTGGAAGTTTCCTTGTGGGTTTGATGGAGGGCGTGTTCTCAGTCCACAGGTGTCATACCACCCGAGTAGCCTCACCACTGTACAGGACACAGGCCTAAGAAAAGACTTGGCTCACGAATCCCCCCACTTCGAGGATTGGTTTAGCAACTTCCTGAGCTTTCTGAATGAGGTCTCAGGTTTTAGGCTTATCACAAAGGAGATCATTCTGCATGATCTTTTGGTCTGCATTATTTCACTGAAATGCCCGGGTTTGTTTTACTTTACTCCATGCTTCTGGAAAGCAGGCTGGGGTGCTCTGGACGCACATAGACCTGGGTCTGAATTCCAGCTCTGTGGAATGCATCACCACTTCACTTCACCACTCTGAGGCAATTTCCACCTCTGTCAATGGGGCTCATGGGAGTGCCTGCCTCATAGGCTGGTGGAGGGTCTAATGAGATAATTTAAAGACAAATTTGATAACTGTTTTCTTGTAAGTTGAGGGAAAGATTAATTCAAAACTTTTAGTCTCAGTTTGGGCTAGGAAATGCCGGTGTTATTCCAGGGTACTAACACAGGTATTTTAAAAATAAGATGCTTTTTGCTTTCACAAGCTGACTAAAAAGTAAAGACAAAAAGTGACTTCAGAAGTCAAATGTAACTCAATAGTCTTACATGCTTAGATCCAACCCAGAAGAACTCAGGGTTCTCCCTCCTGAATGAAGATAATATGAAGTTGCATATTTCGATCCATAGTTGGCTGAACCCACAGATGCAGAGCTTGTGAATATGGAGGGCCAGCGGTATCTCCTTTTCTACAGGAAGACGGCATAGTTTAATTCATTAAAATTTGTAAAACTACATAATATCTGTTTCAATGACAAAAAGCAATTTCAATTATATTTAAGATGACATTTACATAAACATAAAAATTATAACCGTCTCACTCTCAACTACCTTGACATAAAAGCAGAGGAAAGCTTGATTTGTTAAGGTATTGCTTTCACCCATTTTGTTTAAAAAAACTTCTTTTTCTTAAAATAAGAATTATGGAATCATTAAGTTTTAAGCAATGAGAAGCAAAGTTCGAAACAAGAATCCTGATTCTTCACTTCTGTTTGCCCAAAAGAACATTCTCTCTCTGATTTCAGTCCCAGAAATCAACCACTGAACACATCACTATGCAGAGTCACATTCCATGTTTTTAATGGAAGTTTTAGAAGCTACAGATGAATTCAGGAGTGATATTAAACCAAGACCATTAAGAAAGATGACTTTTTTCTAGGATTCTAACTCCTATATTCAGACACATATACCCAACTGCCCACTTGACATCTCCACTTGGCTGTCTGTCTCATAGACATTTCAAACTCACTATATCCCAAACAAAAGTCCTAGTATCTCACCTCCACCCCAAATTGCTGTACTCACAGTCCTCCCCATCTCAGTCTGATGGCATTTCTATTCTTACTACACTTAGGCCACTTCCTATTTTCCTTAACTCCTCTCCTTTACTTATTATTTTTCAATCCAACTGCCAATCTTGCTGGTTCTACCTTCAAAATAACCAGACTCTAATTACTCCTCACCATCTTTACCGCTAACCCTTGTCCATGGCACCAGCATGTCTCACTGGAGTATTCAATAGCCTCCTAACTGGTCCCTCTCTTCCACTCTTGTGCTCCCACAGTCTATTCTCAATACTGTGGCCAAAGGGAGCTGTTAAATTTAAAGTCAGATCATTGTCTCTTTTTGGATCAAAATCCTCCCCTCACTCCCAGACTCTGGGTGGAAAGCCAGAGTCCTACCATGACCAACATGGCCCTCCAGGATCTCACCTCCAAATTACTGGCTCCATGTTACTCCTTGAATACGCCAGGCATGTTCTGCTTCTGCGTCCTCAGGCTTTCCCCATGTGGCTACATGGTGAATTATCTCACCATTTTCTCCATGACAGCTGCCCTTACCAGCTCACCTACACCCATCCTCCACCACTGTGCTCTGCTCCTCCTAGCCCTGCTAGACTTCTTTCTCCACAGCATGTATCCCTTCTAAATTCCTAATATACATCACCTAATATTTTTTAGATTTATTGTTTTTTGTCCACATCCTTTAACTTGAATATAAGATCCACATGGAAGATACTTAATAAATAAATCTGAATTAAGGGAAAATGCCAAACAAGAAAAACAAAGAGAAAAAACTTTGAAAACATCCAGTGTCCAAAAAAAGGCCTTATGATTTTTTCTTTTTCTTTTCTTCCTTCCTTCTTTCTCTTTCTTTCTTTCCTTTCTCTTTTTCTTTCCTTTCTTTCTTCCTTTCTCTTTCTCTCTCTTTTCCCCTCCCTTCCTTCCCTCCCTCCTTCTCTCTTTCTTTCTTTTTTTTTTTTTTTGAGACAGTCTTCCTCTGTTACCCAGGCTGGAGTGCAGTGGTGTGATCATGGCTCACTGCAGCCTTGACCTTGACCTGCTGGGCTCAAGTGATCCCCCTGCCTCAGCCTCCTAAGTAGCTGGAACCACAGGTGAATGCCACCAAACCTGGCTAATTTTTAATTTTTTGTAGAGATGGGGTCTTCCTACGTTGCCCAGGCTGGTCTCGAACTCCTGGCTCAAGCAATCCTCAAGGCCATCTTGGCCTCCTAGAGTCCTGGGATTACATGCATGAGACATCACACCTGGCCAGGCCTTGTGATTTCTAATAGCAGGACCCATGTATTACATCTCATTTTTTAATTTTAATAATGTTTGTGGCATTTTGAAGAGGACCAACAACAAAGTAAGCCTGACACTTAGGAGAGGCTGCTGTTTACCCTGAAAAGACCCCTAAGAGTGGCATTCTTGGGGAGGGGTAGAACACTACATCAAGCTCAGAGCATTATCATAGAGGTCCCCAAATCTCCCTTTTATCTGGGAGCCAGAGGGATCAGACTCAGAATGTCTGAGTAAAAATTCACAAGAGGCTGCTGGGCACCCCGGAATCTACAAAAAAAATGCCATTTCTTTCCAGTGACCATGTCCATTGTCCAGAATATACCTTTCTGAGCTAATGGTACCCAGGAAGTTGACTTAGCATTCAGAATGTGGTTCAGGGGTGTTGGAATCAGTGCTAAGGATGGCTAACCCTTCTGAGGACTGCTTAATCCATGCCGTGGTGAGCCCTGATAATGCATCACAACAGATACTTCACAAAAGATCTTCATCCATACTTACCAATCCACACTCATGTCCACAAGATTCAGGACCTATTTTCCAGGCCAATACTGGGCAACCATTGGAAATTTTTCCTCTCTGCTCCATGAGGACCAGTTCATTGCCCACAACCTTTCTCCAGGTAGGATGGATTAGCTTTCTACCCACAAAATTCCAACCATATGGCTGTGCTGTCTTCCAGGAATTACGTAGAGCTCACTTTGCTGGAGTTCTGGAAGTTCCTCAAATCTTCAATCTGTTACTCTACTCCCATTAGGCACAGATCTGGCCTCTGTAGATCCCAGAGGCGCACCTACTTTCAGATTCCCAAGTCCTTGGGGCCCCTCAACATTTCCCCCTTATGTCACCAGTATGTAGCCAGGGGCCTTGTTCTGCACCCTCTACCATCATTAATGAGCTACTTTGACCATAGACAAATCACCTAATCTCTCTGGGCCTTAGTTTCCAAATCTAAAAATAAAAGGATATAACTCTCTAAGGTCCCTTCTAGTTGTAAAAAATCCAAGATTATTTTTTACCTACCTCTTTAAGATTTAAATGATGACAACAGCATCTTTCCTAAACTTTTCCTGAGGCCAGATGTTCCTGGCACTGAAGTAGAGGAAAAAAATAGTTTTTGAATAACCTAACATTTTTGCCTTTTAGAGAAAATTATCCTCTGGCCTTTTTAGTTCCCCTTCCCTTACAGCTACCTCCTTATGGACCCTTAAAGGAAGTCTTTAAAACACAGAGAGGCTGAGGCAGGAGAATTGCTTGAGCCTAGGGGTTCGAGACTGCAGTGTGCCATGACTGTACCTGTGAATAGCAACTGCACTCCAGTTGGAGTTGGGCAACATAGTGAGTCTCTCTCTATCAAAAAAAAGTAAACTATTTATCCTTCCTGATTCATCAGGATCTTATAAAAAACACTGTTATTTTCCAAATTATTTTTCTTACATAAAACCTCTTAAACAGTTTTATTCTGATAACTATGCTCATCAGCCTTGACTTTCCTCTGTTTTGCAGGGAAGGCTATTAAATGCTCTGGGGAAGAGGAATAAAAAGCTCAGACAGGGCCAGGGAAGGAAGCATGCTGTCCATGTAGGTAAATTCTGCCCTGAGCTTTCACAAGGTGATGGGCATGAAATGGCAGAGGCGAAAGTAGGGAGTGGAGAGAAGGGGAAAAGAAGAGGGAAGAAGAGAAAGTCTGAAAGCATATATTGTTTGCTTAGAAAAAAGTTTTAGGAGAGGTCTGGTGGCAGTTCAAGAATGTTCACTTAGTTAGACGACTTCTAAACTGAGACTTGCCTAAGAAGCCACACTGCAGGGAGGAGGTAGAGTTGGAACAGCAGTTCTCTTCCTTTAGCAGCCCCTCCATCTAGCCTTCCGCATAGCAGGCTGGTGAGGTATTGAGCAGCCCCTCTATTGGCCCCGCACCCAGTTTTCAGAAGTTAAGTTCATTCTACAGGTCTCTAAATGCTTCAAGGGAGACCAAATCTATCCATTGTTGGCCTGGAAATCAAAAAAGACATTCCAAATCTTCACCATTCAGTAAAGCAGTGACTTACTGAAAGAATTACAGTTTACTAGCAAACCCCCCAAATGAATCTCTATGTATAATACATGCATAACTTCCTAGTCTGAAGATAGCAGTATTCCAAATAATTGTAGGCTCCAAGATACCACTTAGTGACTTCTAATTTAGGAAACATATGCTCTAGAGAATTCCTCCCATTATACACACACACATACACACACGTATATTTGTGTGTGCAAACACATATCCTACTATAACAAATGACTCTGTTTTTAAGCCACACTAGGTTACAAAACAATACGATGAGTTAACTTAAAATATGTCATATTAAAATCTGGGCATGAACGCAACTAGAAAGGAAGCCTAATTCATACCAGAAAATATCAAAACAAAGTCTGGTAAGTATCTAGCTAGTTAGACAGTCTCAAAGCAGTAGCTTCTCATTAGCATTGAGAAATAACAATCTGAGTGGTAATGTGAATACCTACTGTGGAACTGGTACTGGATGTTGTATAAGCTGGGAACGGATGCCTGTTAAATTCAGTTTGTTGCACTATGACAGGGTTCTACTTCAAGGACTCATCTTTTTCCAGTTTATTCTTTTCCAGGAAAAGCTTTCTATGCACTTTCATAAACAAATGCAACTCTTCTTGTCATTTTCTGGTTCCTTTTTTTGGGAGAAGGGGACACTTAGAGCTTTTTTTTTCCCTTTAAACAGCACCAACCTTCTTCTGACTGATGACAAAATAGAGGGAAATTGAAATGGCAGAGTAAAAAATCAATCAGGCACATAGGCAATCCCTTCCCTGGTAGTGTTACAGAGCATACATTAGTATTCATGATATTTTAGTTAGGAGACAACATCTCCAGCAAAAGAATCACCACACAGCACTGTGTCAGGCCGTCTATCACATCTTTCCTACCACTTCCTTGCACAGAATCTGTAATCCAAACACCTACCATGGCCACCCCTCCAGAATAGCCCCATTGGTCTTGCTCCTTTTCCTGGGACAACAGCCCAAGTCCCCTCTGCATCCTTACTGCTCAGAAGCAAGACATGAACATTTTGTTTGAGGCATTCTTGAAGAAAAATGATAATGATCTTATAATATGAGGTATCTTCAAGTTTGTGTTTTGGGAGGAAGAGTGGTATAAGAAGACACAATTGCTGGATAATTCTCAGAAGCCAAACATAGAATTACCTATGATTCAGCAATTCCACTTCTGGGGACATACCAAAGGAACTGAATCCAGGATCTCAAAGAGATATGTGCAAACCCACGTTCATAGCAGCATTAGTCACAACAGCAAAAAAGTAGAAGCAGCCCAAATGTCTACTGATGAATGAAGGGATAAAGAAAATGTGATATATACATACAAATATGTTTGGCCTTAAAAAGGAAGGAATGTTTGACACGTGCTAACACCATGGACGGACCTTAAGGACATTACGCTAAGTGAAATAAAGCAGAAACAGAAAGACAAATATTATATAATTCTACTTATATGAGGTACCTAGAAAAGTCAAATTCATAAAGACAGAAAGTAGAATGGTGGCTGCCAAGAGCTGGGGGAAAGGGAATGGGGAGTTGTTGTTTAATGGGTTTAAGTTTCAGTTTTGCAAAATAAAGAGTTCTGGAGATTGGTTGCACAATATGAATATACTTAACGCTACTGAACTGTATCTTAATGGTTAAGATGGTAAATTTTGTTATGTGTCCTTTATCACAATTAAAACTCCCCCAAAACCTATAGTTCTTAGTATTTCCCAATATGATGGTGATAACAATAATACCTTACAAATGTCCAGGAACTTCTTTCTGAGAAATCCAGAGAGCTGGGCCTCCAGATTCGTTCATGCCAACTCAAAACGATACCAAGGATGAGTTCAGTTGCAAAAGTTGCACTTAACAGAGTTTAACTTTCTTTTCCCCACTAGCATGAATGTTTGGTATATATCACCATTTTATCCCTCTGAAACCAGGGTCACTCAGACATCTGTGGATGTCGACCCGCAGTGCCACTCTGGTATTATCTGGGATTCAGGGAGGAGAGGCCTGCCTATGTTGAGGAAGAAGAGAGATTTGTGAAGTTAGCCTCATTCCTCTTCTATTTAGAGAGTTCAGGAATGTGTCCATGCTGTTCCTCCCCACAAAATTCACCATTTTTTCTCCAGATTAAAGGTGACTTCATCTCTTTCCACTTTGACCTTTAAACTCAACTCAGTATTCAAGTTGGCAGTCATTCCTATCTAAAAATTACACACAAGATTAATACTCCAGGTGCTCTCTACCACCCAACAGGATCTGTTACCTTCTGCCATTCTGTGTCTCCACTCGTTCTTTCAGAACCTGGGAATCAGAGGTTTTGTATAATGATGACACTTTATAAGCCATTTTTTGCATCTCAAACACAATGGAACACAGCGCAGTGAAAGTGGAAAGGTGGGGAAGGGGCTGAGAAATAGGAGAGAATAAGGACCCCCAGAAGAAATACAAACAGCTTTTGGAAGGATGCATTTACAAAAATGACATCAGGCAGCTGGGTGCAGTGGCTCACACCTGTAATCCCAGCACTTTGGGAGGCTGAGGCGGGCGGATCACCTGAGGTCAGGAGTTCAAGACCAGCCTGACCAACACAGTGAAACCCCGTATCTACTAAAAATACAACATTAGCCACGTGTGGTGATGCATGCCTGTAATCCCAGCTGCTTGGGACGCTGAGGCAGGAGAATTGCTTGAACTCAGAAGGCAGGGGTTGCAGTGAGCCGAGACGGTGCCACTGCACTTCAACCTAGGCGACAAGAGCAAAACTCCATCTCAAAAAAAAAGACATTAGGCCCATCTGGAAAGTATTCTAACAAAATAAAAAGATAAAAAGTCCCTTTCTACTATGAGCAGCAGATTTGCAGAATATAAAACTTCTGGAACAGCAAGGCTGTATAGCCAACTAACAAAGCAAAACAAAACTGAAAGAAGAGCTCCTTCGAGGGATGTCCAGCCACTGCTAAGCTGTAAGCCTCTTCCTGGGGCTCAAGGGCAGTACTAGGTACAAGAGGCCTTCCTACTGCAGTTCCCAAGTGCGTGTCTCCTACAGGCATTTGTGCAAAGGGCTCCAACCAGTGATAAATCCAATCTTCCCTCCATCCCTCCAAACCTGATGACAATGTGGGCTGGCTCTGTCTGAGCTAGCGCAGGGTTTCTGAAACCACTAGGGCTGATATGTCCAGCTTAGAATCTTCTCTTATTCTCTGTCAGCTTTGTCTCCATTTTCTTGTACAACTTGGTAGTAAAATATGAAAAAAATGTGGCAATTGGAGGACAGAATCAACCATGATTTTTCTCTTTCATCACTGTTCTAGTTATTTGGCATTACTAGGATATAAACAAGTGAGTCCACGAGCCCCTCACCCCTTCGTTGTTTATCATACAGACACATTTTACAACACTTTGGGCTGGAATGAAGACATGAAACAGGAAGTTCCTGATCTTGCTCTCCTCTCCTCCTTATCCTCCCTGTCTCAGTTAACACAATAACACAGTCAAAGATGCCGTCTAGTATGTTTCCCAAAAACACCCAGAAAGAGTTCAGCAGCCTCTCTGGCTAACCTGTCCTAGAGCTGCACAGCAGTCCAATAATGTAGGAACTTCTTTCTCTTAACTTGGATTTGAGATGTTTTCTTTTTCCACATACAGGTCTGAAAGCAGCAGGCCACTGCGTAATTAAACTGTCCCTCATTGGCCTCAGGAAGAATAATCTTGGGCCCTTTCTATGTTTCTGGACTGCTGCTTCCCAATCCTCTAGCCATCTTTCTGGCTCTTTTGCAGACTCTTCTCTAGGAAGCACAAGGCTGAAGACATAAAGCTCTGGCAACCGTCACACCTCACGGCCTCTTCAGGGCCTGCTGGGCTTTGCTCTGGGCTGTGCCTGCTTCTTAAACTCTGGTGCCGGGAAAAGGATTTCCTCGTCTCATATTCAAGCTGTCCCTACTGCTGCTTCTCTACTCCTGTTTTGTGTTAGTAAAAGAAGGAAGGAAAGAAAAGGGGGAAGGAGGACAGTAGAAAAAATAAAAAAAGGAAACTTAAGAATTTATAATGACATACTATTTTAACATGAAATACAAGCCAAAAGATGAGCTTTATGAGATGAAAACCCCACAAAACAACAAACTTTTGCATATAACCTCGCAAGCACGTTTTTATGCACAGTATTTCTGTATTTTCTAACACCCTTTGAATGCCATACAGATGTCTGCAAACACAGGCTGATCTGTCCCGTTTCACATTTACATTAACAGGTAAAAATGACAAGAGGCCTAGCTGAATTCCACGAAATAAGTTATTTAAAGAACATCTGAAGTTTTGTTCTTTCAGAAGCAGAGAAGTTCTAAACAGGGAAGCAGGAGATTCTGAGAATTTCATTTTCACCATAATGGCTCAGTGTTTGTTCCTCTAACAACGTGCAGTTAACAGCTGTGCGCTGGCTCTTACATTCAAAGCCAAAAAGCAAGTTCTTCACATTAGAGAAATTGTTAAAGACAGTTCAAGGAAAGAGAATTAGGTATTTTAGAGTGGCTACGAAAAGTTTTCCAGGGGGCAAAAAGCACTAACCTGTGTTGTTTTAATCTGCTGAAAACAACCAACTTCTCGAGTTCCCCTGCTGTCTTCTAGCCAGTTTCCTGTAAATGTTGCATGTGACATTATACTTCCTCACTGCACCTTCTTTGACTCGCCTCCCTAACCGGTCAGAGGCATGTGATAAGATCAATTTGCTGCTTGCTTCACATGGGGGTAACCCTGTGTCTGCAGAAATGATTGTCTCCCCCAGCTTGTTTCAGGTGTTCCCAGGACACAGGTAAAGAGGAGATAAGCCAGGGGGAAGTCATGCCTGGACTCCAGGCACTCCTGACTCCAGAGGAACCTGAAGGGGGAAGGGAGAGACAGTCTTGAGCCCCAGGGTCACCTATCTTGAGACTGGAGTTCAGCAGCTGAGAAGGGGCAAAGCGTTCACAGAGGAGCCTGGGGCTTGGGTGCTCTGCTGTCATTAGGACAGCCCCTGGGACTGCCACCCTCAGGGCAGCTGAGGAAGGGCCCTTGACGGTGCTGCACCCAGGATGTCCCCACACTCCTCTCTGGAGGGCACCAACATCAAGGGAACACACTCAGGCCTTGGTTCATATTTCTGGATCCTGCAGCAACCATGGCTACACACCCTGAATTTCCTGGGACTCTCTCAAGTTCACATGTGGTCATGCTGTCAGACAGTGTGCCCCAACTGTTGGTTCGGAAAACAAAACCACTGTATTCTCAGCCTTCCAGGGCTAAATAACTGGGAGACATTTCCCTCCTGCTGACCTCCAAAATATGCCAGCATTTTGGTTTCCCTTGAAAGGGCTGGGCATCATCTTCCTCCAGGATGGTGCTGGGTTCCTGGCAGCGTGTGAGTCCTGGCCATGGGGGCTCTGATGGTGGCCTGACAAGAGCACCAGAAGAGTGCCGGCTGTGACCCTCTCTGCTCTGTACAGCTAGAGAGGCTGGAGGAGAGCTGGAGCAGGGACTAAGCAACAAGGCCAAGGGCACCATGTCTAGCTTTCTTGTTCTACTCACTGGTGCCTTCTGTTTTTTGTGTGTGATTCTCTCAGCCATCAGGAGGGTCCAAACATATTGGAATTTGTGGATATAGGAAGTGGTGGTGTGTGGGAGTCAAATGATCTCCTGGACCAAGGGGAATATTCCACAATTTATAAGACTTGACTCTGCAAAAACCCCAAAGTTGCTTCTATTTGGCTACCCTGGCATGATTATTTTTTAAAAATGCTTTTAAATGGATTTTTTTGTTTGTTTTTTAGAAAGGTAACTGTAGACATATTCCAAGTCTTGAAAATATTACCCTATAATTCCCCGATGAAGTTTTCCATGGGAGAATACCGAGTAAGGAAACCAGTCCTGGGACTCAGAACTGTGGACAACAGTAAAACCCTGAAGTCTCACCACATGATTGCACTTCTGGCTTTGAAAACACACATAACTGTTTTTACCATTTTGACAGTTGATGGCTGGTTTTCTGATTGAAATGACATTTAGATTAGACAGTTGAGTCAAAATGGCTGTCCAAGCTATAGCAGACATGGCATTAACTTTAAAATAGGAATAATGGTACAATTTTGCCATCTTGGAGTCAGAAATTGTAAGAACTTTGGAAAAACAAAATACTACATAGATGAAAAATGATGATGACTCAATTTGAATGTATTTAGAAGTCTCACATTCTGGGTTAAGCTGCCAGTTCCATTTTTCAACTAAGCAGCTGCATATGTTCTGCTTAAGCCGTGTTCTGTGTGGAATTTTTAAAGGCCTTAATAAAATGCTTTATAATTTTCCATGAAAATCCCTAACCTGGCTTTCCGTCCATGATTTTTTTTTCTGGTTAGGCATTTAAAAATTTTAATATACTTCATATTTCAGAACAGTTACAGATTTACAGAAAAACTGAGAAGACAGTACAGAGTTCCCATAAATCCTACGCCCAGTCTCCCCTATTATTAACTTCTTAAATTTAGTATGATACATAAGTACCAATTAATAAACCAATAGTGATACATAATTATTAACTAAAGTCCACAGTTTATTCAGATGTCTTTAGTTCTTACCTACTGTCCTTTATCTGTTCCAGGAGCCCATCCAGGACTCCACATTACATTTAGTCGTCGTGTTTCTTACGCTCCACTTGGCTGTGACGGTTTCTCAGGCTTTCCTTGTTTTTGACAACCATAACAGTTTTGAGAAATACTGGTCTGGTATTTTGTAGAATGTACCACAATTGGGCACACAAATGGGTGTTTTTCTCTTGGTAAGACTGGGGTTATGGGTTATTTGGAGGAGGATCACACAGATAAAGTGCCATTTTAGTCACATCGCATCAGATATATGTGCTATCTACATGATTTAATACTGCTGGTGTTGCCCTTGATCACCTGGCTGAGGCAGTGCATGTCAGTTTTCTCCACTGTAAAGTTGCTCCCTGCTTCTCCCCACCTTTCCATATCATACTCTTTGGAAGAAAGTCCTTCAGGGTAGAGTGTCTATATAAATTATTTGGAATCCTTCTGCATGGAAGATGTCTCTTCTACATATTTATTAAAGTATTCAATCATTTATTTATACCAGTATGGCTGAATGGATATTTATTTTATGCCTTGCATTTTAATTCAACAGTACTTTATTCTGTTGCTCAAATTATTCCAGCTTTGGCCACTGGGAGCTCTTAACCATTGGTTTCTGTGCTCCTTTGACATACTCCTATCAATATTTTTTTCTTTTTTGTTTTTAAGTACTTCCTCACTTTCCAGCACTACAAGATGCTCCAGGCTCACCATGTATAGTACCTCCCCAACTGTTTATGATTTTGGTTTCTTTTTTTGTTTTGTTTTGACAAAAGAATACAAAAATAAACTGATGGGCCTAAGAAAACATGTGTCTTCAATTTTAATTAGTTCTGCTTATATGTATTAATAAAAAATTTTGTTTAATTACATTCATAAAATTAGTCCTACCTACCTGGCCTCTACCAGCTGCAAAATACCATAATTCCAGTGGCTCACGCCTGTAATCCCAGCACTTTGGGAGGCCTAGGCAGGTGGATTACGAGGTCAGGAGATCGAGACCATGCTGGCTAACACGGTGAAACCCCGTCTCTACTAAAAATACAAAAAATGAGCCGGGCATGGTGGCGGGTGCCTGTAGTCCCAGCTACTTGGGAGGCTGAGGCAGGAGAACGGTGTGAACCCGGGAGGCGGAGCTTGCAGTGAGTCGAGATCGCGCCACTGCACTCCAGCCTGGGCGACGGAGCGAGACTCCATCTCAAAAAAACAAAAAACAAACAAAAAAAAAACCCACCATAATACCAAGTGAAATACCAAGTGAAATTCTGCACTGGCTTAATCCCAAGATGCATGGTTGTGCTGGTAGTGTTTTTTCCCCTACATATTTTTAACATTCCTGGAATCGAAGTGCGCATTTAATGTCATGTCTTTTTTTCCTCCTTACCTGTTATTAATTTGATGTTATACCTTATAGTTGATAGTTTTCTGAGAATGGAGGAAATAGATCAGTCAATTACTTTTTGTTTGGACTAAGAGATGTAATTTATTTTCACTGATTTTTTTTCCCACTGAACAAATATTTTGACTAAAGTGGTTTGATGTGTAGCATGTGCAGACATTAAAAAATCCCAAGATACATTCTACTCCAAACATATTCTAACTTTACCTCAAGCTACAAATTCTCATCAAGTCCTAAATATAGATAAAACACAGATATTGATATAAATTAAAAAGGGGAGTCTAATTTTATTTTTTAAATTGACATTGTAACTGTACACATTTATGGGGTACAATGTGATATTTTGATACATATCTATATTGTATAATGATCCAATCAGGGTAGTTAGCATATCCATTAACTCATGCATTTATTATTTATTTATGATGAGAACATTCAACACCTCTCTCCTGGCTATTTTATAAAATACGATATTTTACCACTAACCATAGCCTCCCTACTGTGCAAGAGTGCACCAGAATTCACTCCTCCTGTCTAATTGTAACTTTGTACCTGTTGACCCCATCTTCCCCTCCCTCCCCAATCTCTAGTAACCATCTGTTCTATTCTCTGCTTCTATGATATCAACCTTTTTTTTTTTTTAAAGATTCCACATATGGGTGAGAGCATGTGGTTATTTGTCTTTCTGTATCTGCCTTATTTCACTTAATACGATGTCCTCCAGGTTCATCCATGTTGTCACAAATGACAGGACTTTATTCATTTTTATGCCTGCATAGTATTCTATTGTGTATATATACCACGTTTTATTTGTTGGACATTTACGCAGATTCCCACATCTTGGCTATTGTAAACAGTGCTACAATAAACACGGAGGGCGGATATCTCTTCAACATAATGATTTCATATCCTTTGGATATATATATCCAGTAGTGGGACTGCTGGATCATATGGTCATGCTATTTTTAATATTTTTTAGAAATCTCCATACTCCTTTTTTGTTCATTTGTTTCTTTTTTCTTTTTTGTAAATTCTTCCAGATCCTGACCCATACTATTTTCCATA
Organism: Gorilla gorilla gorilla; assembly: GCF_029281585.2. NCBI lineage: Eukaryota > Metazoa > Chordata > Mammalia > Primates > Hominidae > Gorilla > Gorilla gorilla. The sequence goes on from NC_073235.2 coordinate 77,102,335, forward strand.
ATGGCTGTACTAGTTTACAGTTCCACCAACAGTGATAAGTATTCCCTTTTCTCCACATCCTCGCCCAACACTTGTTTCCTTTTGTTCTTTTGACAATAGTCATTCTGAATAGAGTGAAGTATATCTCACTGTGGTTTTGATTTGCATTTCCCTGATGAATAGTGATGCTGGACATTTGTATGTCTTCTTTTGAGAAATGTCTACTAAGGTCTTTTGCTCACTTTTATTTTTGAGACAGGGTCTTGCTCTGTCACCCAGGATGGAGTCTAGTGGCATGATCATAGCTCACTGCAGCCTCAAACTCAGGCTTAAGTGATCCTCCTGCCTCGGCCTCTTGAGTAGCTGAGATTAGAGGCATGCATCATCACGCTTGGCTAATTTTTAAATTTTTTGTAGAGACAGAGTCTCACTTTGTCACCTAGGGTGGTCTCAAACTCCTGGGCTCCTCCCATCTCATCCTCCCAAAGTGCTGGGATTACAGTTTTGCCCATTTTAAATCAAGTTATTTGTTTTTGGTTTTTTTGTTTTTGTTTTTGTTTTTGCTATTAGTTCCTTATATAGCCTGGATATTAACCCCTTGTCAGATGTATGGTTTGCAAATATTTTCTCCCATTCAGTAGGTGATCTCTTCACTCTGAATAGTTTTCTTTGCTGTGCAAAAGCTTTTTAGCTTGATGTATTCCCATTTGTCTATTTTGGCTTTGTTGCCTATGCGTTTGAGGTCTTATTTTTAAACTTTGTCCAGACCAACGTCAAGAAGAATTTTCCCTATGTTTTGTCTAGTAGTTTTACAGTTTCAGGTTTCACACTTATGTTTTTAATCTATGTTGAGTTGATTTTTGTATATGATGAAAGGTAGGGATCTAGTTTCATTCTTCTGCATGTCCTATCTAAAGCAATTAGGCAAGAGAAATAAATAGAAGCATCCAAATTGGAAAAGAGAAAATCATATTGTCCCTGTTTGCAGATGACATGATCTTAGATATAGAAAACCCTAAAGACACCACCAAAAAACTGTAAGTACAAATAAACAAATTCAATAAAGTTGCAGGATACAAAATCAACGCATAAAAATCAGTAGCATTTCTATATGCTAATAGTGAACTATCTATAAAAGAAATCAGGAAGACAATTCTATTTACAATAGCTACAAAAAGAGATACCTAACAATGAACTTAACCAAGGTGAAAGAAGTCTACACTAAAAACTATAAAATTTTGATGAAAGATGTTCTCACTCATAGGTGGGAATTGAACAATGAGAACACATGGACACAGGAAGGGGAACATCACACTCTGGGGACTGTTGTGGGGTGGGGGGAGGGGGGAGGGATAGCATTAGGAGATATACCTAATGCTAAATGATGAGTTAATGGGTGCAGCACACCAGCATGGCACATGTATACATATGTAACTAACCTGCACATTGTGCACATGTACCCTAAAACTTAAAGTACAATAAAAATAAAATTAAAAAACAAAACTTTGATGAAAGAAATTGAAGAGGACACAAGTATATGAAAAGATATCCCATGTACATGGATTTTTTATTTTTTATGTATGTATGTATGTATTTATTTATTATTATTATACTTTAAGTTCTAGGTACATGTGCACAATGTGCAGGTTTGTTACATATGTATACACGTGCCGTGTTGGTGTGCTGCACCCATTAACTCGTCATTTACATAAGGTATATCTCCTAATGCTATCCCTCCCCACTTTAATTTTAATTCTTTAATTTAAAGAATTTAAATTTAAAGAATATTGTTAAAATGGCCAACCTACCCAAAGCAATCTACAGATTTAACGCAATCCCTATCAAATACCAATGACATTCTTCACAGAAACAGAAAAAAATCCTGAAATTCATATGAAACCATAAAAGATCCAAAAGAGCAAAAGCAATCCTGAGCAAAAAGAACAAAGCTGAAGGCATATCTGACTTCAAAATATACTGCAAAACTACAGTGACCAAAACTCCATGTACTAGAATAAAAACAGACACATAGACCAATAGAACAGAATAGAGCCCAGAAATAAATTTATGCACTTACACTCAACTGCCATTCAACAAAACTGCCAAGAACACATACTGGGTAAGAGACATTCTCTTCAATAAATGGTGCTGGGAACATTGGATATCCATGTGCAGAAGGATGAGGGAAGGTGTTAAATTCTTTTCTAGGTTTACTGACTCCTTTTGTGTTTACTCCATTACTTTTCCAAGACCTCATGAGTCCATTATCATGCCTGGGCAACCTAATATTGATGCTGAGGGGTTGCAAGAATGGAGTTTCAGTCTGGCTGATGAGGAGCAAATGTGCTGACTGGTCAGCAGGCAGATCCAAAGGTCTCCTTGCTTCTGCTTTCCTACTGAGACAGATAAATAAGTGCACAGTGGCAGGACTGACCAGGAGTCCCCTCTCTGTGGCCAGGATTTTCTCTCCAGCTAATGAACCGCTGTTATTTTGGGAGCATGATGTTTTATAGATCTTTTTTCTTTTAATGGACAGAGACTAATTCAACCATTTCCCACTGGCATATCTTACAAATGGTCACAGACAAAATGCCCAATCTTTTCATCCAGGTAGGCAGAACTTGGCTACTCTAAATACTATTTACTGTCCCACTCCTGTATAAAGTGTACCAAAATACTGATAGTGCCTTACTCATCTCACCAGTACCCAGGAGGGACTGGAAGAGATACTGCACTGACTTTTTTCAGCAACCATTTACCAAGCCTGTGCCACATGCTTTGACATTGAGCTAAGTGCTTTATATACATATTTTCACTTAATTCTCATAATCCTGTGAGGTAGGTACTGTGATCTCCACTTTACAGACAGAGTAATCAAGATTTACGTGGTTAACTAACCTCTCCAGAGTCTCTTGATAAGTCTGAAGCCAATATACAGGTTCAGTTCTATCGGTGCAGAGACTCAGAGCCTAACTGCTACTCTTTGCTATAGAGAGATTTACCATACCAACCATACCAGATTTACCATACCAACCATACCAGATTTACCATACCATACCAAGATAGAATACCAACTGCTATATTCATAAATGACCACTTTATTGAATACAGTCCTATTCTCTATTTTCTGCACATGCCTTTCACTTCAACCAAACCTAAGCTGCAAGGAGGGCAAGGACAATGTTTAATATCCCCTTATCTCAGCTTTCCATTGTCACTGCAGCAGCTCTCCTAGGGACCCTGCATTCTTGCTTTCCTGTCAATTCTAATTTTCTTTTAATTTTATTTTATTTAATTTTAAATTCTAATTTTCTTCTGCTTTATCTTCATTACTTCCTTCCTCCACTTTTTTTTTTTTTTTTTTTTTTTTGAGACGGAGTCTCACTCTGTCGCCCAGGCTGGAGTGCAGTGGCGCAATCACGGCTCACTGCAAGCTCCGCCTCCCAGTTCACGCCATTCTCCTGCCTCAGCCTCCCGAGTAGCTGGAACTAGAGGCACCCACCACCACGCCCGGCTAATTTTTTTGTATTTTTAGTAGAGAAGGGGTTTCACTGTGTTAGCCAGGATAGTCTCCATCTCTTGAGCTCGTGATCCACCTGCCTTGGCCTCCCAAAGTGCTGGGATTACAGGCATGAGCCACCGCGCCCGGCCTTTTTTGTTGTTGTTGTTGAGACTGGGTCTCCCTCTGTCGCCCAGGCTGGAGTGCAGAGACATGATCATAGCTTGCGGAAACCTTGAACTCCTGCCCTCAAATGATCCTCCTACCTCAGCCTCCCAAAGCAGTGGGATTATAAGTGTGAGCCACTGCACCTGGCACCTCCTCCACGTTTATTATTTCCTTTTCCCCGCCTTGTTTTGCTTTATTTTATTAGCTTCTTAAGTCATAATCTTATTTTTTCCAGTCCTTTTAAATAAAAGCCTTAACTTATTTAAGTGTATTTTCAGTCCTATTCCACACATTTTGATGCATTATATTCCCATTGTTAACTTTTAAATAGTCCATAGTTTTAGTACTGGTTTTCTTGACCCAAGGATTATTTAGAAGGATCATACCTTAATTTCTAAGTGCTTAGATGGAGGTGGGGGAAGGAACCATCTTGTGTTAATTATCAATGCTACTATACTATTATATGCGGCCAATACATGTCTAGTTTTTGTTAATTGGACATCTTCTTTGCGGTTGAGTATTTAATCAATTTTTGTAAATGCTCCATGATCTTTTAAAAAAATTGTGTGTATGTCCTATTTGTTGGGTTAAGTCAATAATGATAATGGAAAAATGCTATTCAAATATTCTGTTCCTATTTATTTTTGTCTACTTGATGAAATATTGAAAGCATTTTGTTAGTCTCCCACTATCATGATGAAAAACTTCATTTGTATTTTAAATTTTCAAATTTTACTTATATGTATTTTGTGTGTGTGTGTGTGTGTGTGAGACAGAGTCTCACTCCATTACCTAAGGTGGAGTGCAGTGGTGCAATCTCAGCTCACTGCAACCTCTGCCTCTTGGGTCCAGGCGATTCTCGAGCCTCAGCCTCCCAAGTAGCTGGAATTACAGGCACGCAACACCAAGCTGGCTAATTTTTGTATTTTTAGTAGAGCCGGGTTTTGCATGTTGGCTATGCTGGTCTCCAACTTCTGACCTCAAGTGATCTGCCCACCTTGGCATCCCAAAGTTCTGGGATTACAGGCGTGAGCCACCATGCCTGGCCTATATTATTTTATTTGTATTTTTAACAGATTTTTCAGTGCTAGGATACTCAGTGCATAAAGGTTCATTATTGTTAAATCCTCTTGTTGGATTTGTATTTCTTATTCTATGTCTCATTTAGAATTTTTTTTACATTCAATCCTACATTTTTAAATATTAATATTACTGTCCTGATTTTTGTTTTGTTAGTTAGCATTCACTAACCTATCCCCTTTTCATCCTTTCTGTGTTATTTTGCTATACATATGACTCCTAAAGATGGTATATAGCTAGATTATCTTTTTAAACAATGAGAGTCACTGATCTTATTAGAAGAATTTAACCTAGTCACATTTATTTTTGTTTAACTTATTCCTGCAATTTTATCATGTGTTCAGTTATATTATTTTCTTCCTGTCTTTCCCCTCTTTTCTAGACTTTTTCTGACTGATCATGCTCTTAATTAGTATAGTACCCTCCACCCAAGCTGTGTATGTGTTTTAATATGTAATGGTTTAGAAATCCTACTTAATACTTTTTTCAAGAGATCAAATACATGTGACCTTTCTTCATAAACATCAGAGAACTACATAGTAGGACTCTATTAATTGGTAAAGTCATTCTGTTGTTTTGAGAAATGTAGTGGTAGGTTCATGTTAATAAGAATAATTATATAAGAGGGTTTAATATTACACAGGCATCAGAAATCTTTCGAAAAGGGTATGCTGCCAGGTATTCATATTCACTCCCCCACCCCCCTCCCTATATGGAGGACAAGCTACAGCTTTCACAAATAATGTGGGTAAGTGTGGGGTAGAGGCAGCAAGGAACCCACTGGCTATGACATAACCAAAAACATCCTGGGGACTGCTTCTACAAATTTTGGACTCTGAGACATGCAGGCAATCTGGAGATCTACAGAGGTATCTGTAGAAGGGAGGCTCTCAGGGTGGGTTTCCTACTACCTCATTTCCAGTCACTAAAAGCCATCATAACTGACGAATCTGTTCTAGATTAGGTGATGTCACGAAAAATGTAAACATAATTGCTAAAGAGTTGAGGAGCTCAATTGAGAAAATAATGTTGCTAGACCTGCTGAATGGCTAGAATTCTGAGTTTCCTAATGTCTAATTCAGGAGGCACAGTAGTAAACAAGAATTCACAATCTTTTTTTCTTCTCTTTTAAAAAATGAAGTACTTTTCAATTTTTAAAGCTTTGATATCACTGGAGGGGTATGGTGGAAATTCTGGCCATAAAATACAAATATTGTTGTGTGGTTTTTTATATGTGTATGTGTTTGAATGAAAGTTAACATTAAAATTCCTTATTTGATTTTTCATAGAGAAGCCTAGAGTAGAGGGGAAGGAATAGGGATAAAGGTATAGCAAGTAAACCTGTCAGTCACTTGATTTACTGAAATGAAACCTTGGTTTGGAGCATGAGAAAGTGTGGTAAAATACCTTAAAAGAGTGTTTCTGTTTTAATATTACATCTTTAAAAAAATCAATTTAGCTTAAAAAACCCTTTGAGTTAAATATTATATGTAATTATTCTTATATTACCAATGAGGAGATTAAGGTTCCAAGAATTGAAGAGATTTGTTCAAGTAAGTAAATAAGTGATAAAATTGGAATTTGAACCCATTTCTGACTATAAGTCAAGTGTCATTTCCAGTACACACCATAACTGCCTTCTTGTTGTTCTGTCTCTGAGAGAAATTTAAACCCATGCACACCACATGAGTTGTGCAGCAGGTAACTGTGGCAAGATAAGGTCTGTGCTTTACAATGTACGTCAAATGGTCCAGCCAGACCCCAGGGCAATTGTTTCTAAAATGACCCTGGGGGATTTTTGGAGTATTATGTCATGCAAAGCCTCTCCTCATTAACAATCCTGCAAAAAGCCAGCAAATGCTGTTTCTGACCCTTGGAACAGCTAAAGGAAGTTGAAAGGTCAAGAAAGTTCTCTTGCTGGTAGACTATACACTGGTACCTTGTTGATACCATTGTGATGTGATCTAAGCCAAAATTCTCAAGCCCTTTGACCAGCTGTCTTCAAAGCTAGAGCCCTACCTAGTGGGGTTATTCTTCTTTGGCATAACACAGGGCCTGATGCCAACAACCAAACTGGTGCTTTCCAACATTGTGCAATTGAATTCCAAATAATTAGGCCCTACATTCATCTTTGTTGTTGACCAAAACATTGAAAGAAAATGGCAAATTCCCTTGTTCATAAAATGACTGGCTAGGGACACATAGGAAAGCCTTGCCATTCATCCAGGGTGAGTTTTAAGAAGGCTCATAAATACAGAACAGCAGAGGTAGCAGAACGACAGTACTGAGAAGCAAGACACCATCTTACATTTGGTGCTCCTTTCTTTTGGGCAGAACAGTGAAGAGATTAACATAGGCAATGTAAACAATTCAACAGCGTGCGAAAAGTGTCAGGAGTGATCCTGAACAGTAAGGTGTCTCTCGTTATGGAGATTGGTGGCTTTGATTCAGAATTTGTGTTTTCCTCACATATATGTAACACGGGACCAAGAGAACACCTAATTAATAATCTATTTGTATATTCTTCCTACTCAGGAGCATCTCTCTCCTCCATATTTAGGAACACATCAAACAGGGCAAAATTGGTAAACAAGTTCATATCACTCCCGAAAGAAAGAATTCTGAAATCAAACTGCCTGGGTTCAAATACCAAATCCATTACTTACTAGTTGCAATTAATTGCTTTATTCTTTTGGGTCACAGTTTTCTCATCTATAACATGGAGATAACTTTAGTATTATTCAATGTGAGTATTAAATGTGATGCTGCAGAGTTTAGCCACTGTAGCGCATAAACGGTGGGTACTGTTACTATTGTAGGTGGAAAATTTTATTCTCGGGAAATCTATATTAGAATTTCTCACAAGAAAGGCAACCAGAGTCAAGCAAAGAACTTTCTTTCTTTCTTTTCTCTGAGATGGAGTCTCATTCTGTCGCCCAGGCTGGAGTGCAATCTCAGCTCATTGCAACCTCCACCTCCCAGGCTCAAGCAATCCCACCTCAGCCTCCTGAGTAGCTGGGACCACAGGCACTCACCACCACACCCAGCTAATTTTTTGTATTTTTAGTAGAGACAGGGTTTTGCCATGTTGCCCAGGTGGGTCTCGAACTCCTGGGCTCAAGCAATCTGCCCACCTCTGCCTCCCAAAGTGCTGAAACTACAGGTGTGAGCCACCACACAGAGCCATGAACTTTATTTCTGAGGGTGTTTTGCATGCAGGAAATAAAGGATATTCAGGAATCAAACGGAACAGAGCTGCAGATTATCCCAGAGAGGTACAGTCTAGCTAGAAAGCAGGAAAGGAAATCCATTAAGGGTACTTTGAGCCTGGAGGTGGTGAAGCACATACTTTCCTAAATTTGGAAGAGAATATTTGTGTCTGATCAAAAGTAAGGAGGAAAGCTGAGGCGGGAGGATTGCTTTAAACCAGGAGTTCAAGACTGGCCTGGGCAACAGAGTGACATCCTGTCTCCAAAACATTTTTTTTTTTTTTTAATTAGCCATGCACAGTGTCACACACTTGTAGTCCTAGCTATCTGGCAGGCTAAGGCTGGAGTATCCCTTCAGGCCAGGAGTCCGAGGCTGCTGTGAACTATGATTGCGCCACTGTACTCCAGCCTGGGCGACACAGTGAGATGCTGTTTTTTTTTTTCCTTTCTGAGACTGAGTCTTGCTCTGTCACCTAGGCTGGAATGCAATGGCGCGATCTCAGCTCACGGCAACCTCTGCCTCCCGGGTTCAAGCCATTCTCCTGCCTCAGCCTCCTGAGTAGCTGGGATTACAGGCATGTGCCACTATGCCTGGCTAATTTTTGTATTTTTAGTAGAGATGGGGTTTCACCATGTTGGTCAGGCTAGTCTCGAACTCCTGACCTCGTGATCCGTGCCCCCTTGGCCTCCCAAAGTGGACCGTGTCTTAAAAAAAAAAAAAAAGGCAGGAAAACGGCATATGAATTACATCTCCATGATAAAAAAAAAATGAGGAAAGCCTCATGGCTAATGAGAAAATATGTTAGATAAGAAAGATAAAGAGAGGTTTCAGCAGAAGCCATGAAGGTAGGTAGAGGAAAAGGTGGCTACAAAGAATTTTGGAGAAACTGTTTCTGTAGCATAAAGCATAAAACCTTTAAGCCATGCCTTTTAGAAGAACCTAGATTAAAGAGATAGGTTATTCTTCAATGCTTCTGGGATTGGGATATGTTTTGTTTGAAAGAGACTCCAGGCAGAATCCGGACCATGTGGGGTCTCAAGATTTATTCAGGTTACAATTAGAGAGTGGGTTACATCCATTTGAGCAACATCAAATCCAACCGTGTGTTAGTCACATTTTTTCTGGGTTATGATTCAGATTTTGAAATGGCTGCAGACAGGCTGACTTACACGATTCTGTGAAGGAAGCAGACTTACAAAACAGAAACATCTCTCGAGATTTTATTAATTAGTGACAGTCATAATGAATGGGGAACATTGTACGTTGTATAGTGACATCTATTATTTTCTTTGCCTTCAATCAACTTCCAGAAATAAGGTTGGTGCTCTGGGTGGTGCCTAAAGTAGAACAAGGGTGCTATTTACTAAATTACTATCGCATACTTCTCAATGATATAAGCAAGGTACTAAAAGCAACATAATATCCACCAATTAACTTCCAACGACAAATCTGCATACAGAAATGATCAGCCATCTCTGTGTCTAATAACATAAGTGTGTTTACTGAAATATGTCTCCTGAACATTTTGTGTAAACTGCCTTTTAACCTTTGGTGCACTGTGGAGCATTAATAACACTGATGCAAGTGGAGGGAGAATAGGAGTTAATGGAATATTGCAGCAAGTTGATAATGGTTTTTAATAAACTCTACTTCTTTTATTATTGGAAAATTAGCAACATGAACTGTAATATTCATGAAAGCATGCTGAGATTTCTAGTAACTAGGTTTTATAGGCATGAATCTCTCCCAAAGCAACAAAGAATATACAGGGGGAAAATAGGTTGTGACCAAGTCCAGTGTGCTATGGGATGTACAATTAGATGCAAGAATTCGGCTTTTAAAAAACACATCTAGCCTGATTAAAAACAAGGATTTAGGGTTATAAAAACAAAAACAAACAAAGCAAAGCAACACCTCCCCCTTGTCATTAATGACAGACTGCCTTGGGCTATGCAAATTATTAAAAAAGAATTCGGTTAGGAATTCCCAACCAATGTAGAGATTACATTTCACATTTGTGCAGTTTGCATAACAGGCACATTTAACTTACATAAATCCAACTTTTAATGCTTGAGGGAGAAGGAGAAAGCAAGTAATTTAAACAGTGATGGCCATTTCCCCCACCACTCCTCATAGTGAACGTGCCCCCAGAGTATCCTGAGATGACAGACATGAATCTGCAGGTTCTTGTTCAAGACTCTCAGTGTTTTCATCATCAGGCCATACTAGGGGTGATTCCAGCCTTTAAAAATACATGTATTTCAGATGCTGAGCCCATAAATGGCAACTAGCTACTTCATCTGTGTATTGGGTACACACACATATACATTTCCTGTGTTTTATTATGTTTGAGACAACTTTAAAAGCTTTCCAGCTGGGGAGAGATTGCTCCTTCTGGGGCTAGCCAACTTTCAGAGATAAGAAGGGTTCAGGCAGGAAAATGCTTTTGATATGCAAACTAATCAATCCAGAGTCAGCTCTCCCCTATCTGGCCCATATACCCCAGGAGACAATATTCCTCTGCCTTGGTCATCCCAGGGCTAGGTGTCACCCCTATAGTTTAGAGCCTGCTGAAGTTATTCAAACTAGCCAACCCTAAACTGTTTTCATCCTGCCCTGCCTTGCCTTTCCCAAGGAAACCCCAATAAAAGCTCTGGCCTAAATGTTCCCCTTGTTCCTGTTTTCTGCCTCCTGACCACCCTGGTGTCTTTCCCATGTGGCCCTATGTGGTGTGCTGTGCCTTTATATGTAGGACTCATAAGTACAATAAATGTTGTTTTCCTGAGCCTCTCCTGTGTCTTCTCCCAAGGCTACTCCTGACTGACCATCACATAAAAGAATACAAAACAATCTGAAAGTCAACCAAGGAAATAGTAATCAAGAATAATTCTGAATAGACGTAATTTCTACTTTATGCATGACTGTAAACCTTAACTTCACTGAACTAGACCAGATAAGACTTTATCTCCACATGGTTCCTCTAGTCCTGACAATAACAGACCAGAACCTGTGCTGCTGCAGTGATCTTAAGGCTAAATAAATTCTAAATCACCCTTCTTTCTGAGTAGCCCCTCCAGTGTGTCAGTTCTCCTTATCCCAAGCTGATGGAAGTAAAGATGAGTATTTGGGGTTTTGTCAACACTTAAGGCAGTGAGCACCTCAGAAAGAGGTGTTTTGTCTCTTGGCCTTGGTTCAGGGGACCTCTTCCTTCTAGACCCTCCCAGGTACAGCTGTGCCCCCTTACTCTACCATTGCACCAGTATAGTCCACTAGAAATCCTCCTCTACATGTCTGTCTCCTTCTGGGTGGGGAAAATGGTCTGGCACCTTGCAGGTGTTTCCTGAATGAACGAAAGATGACTGCCTCCCAGCAACTGAGAACAGAGGAATCCCTCATTCTCAAAATCTGCAGTTTAGTTTGCCAGTTTTATAAATGATCAGTTCACTCTGTGTACACACAACATGTAAGAGCTTCAAAATTTTTAAATGCTGATTCAGTCTAAATTAACCTGTTGGGTAATTTACAGTTATAAGGCAAACACTGGGATATGAAACCACCTTTGTTACTCCTCCTATAAGCTCCTGTATATGGGAGTTGTTTCCTGGACCTTCCACTTTCACTGAATCTTAAGACCATCCTGACTGTTCTTCTCCATGATGATGGACTCTCTTTAGCTTTTCAGTTTCCTTTTTAGTATTAAACAGTACATCTCCTGACAATATTTTAAACAGAGCAACAGGTATCTAAATAAGATAGAAAGTCTTTGACAAATAGAAAGCATCCAATCTATTATTTCTTCATCCCTATGCTAGGGACCCTTGCTCTGATTCAATGTGCGCATGAGCTCTTTCAGAAGGCTGGGCAGTGAGGAATGCCCAGGCAGGTGCCTGCCATGAGAACCTGCATGTGATCACCGCACAGCTTGGATGAGACCAATACCATGGCAAACTTATGTCTACAGAGACAGCCCTACAGACTGGCATCACATGTGCTGTGGATTTGCCATCCCTAATCTAGGAACACAACTTTTGATTCACAGGGAATTGGCTTTCGCATTGCTTGTTGGGCTTTTAAACCAGTGAATGGAAAGAATAAAAAGTTTTCTCCACACAACTTCTCGGAAGAGATCTGCCCTGTGATCTGCAATGTCCTGAACGTTCAAACTTTTAAGTCATCTGTGGAGACCGCTCAACTGATTCCAAGTGGAAGTACTAAGATTGTCATTTCAGGTCAGCTGCTTCTTAAGCACCAGCTACCTCAGGCCCTAACAGCCTCATCTTCCTGTATATGCTCAGATTACTCTGCAAATGCTCTTTGTAGCACAAACTAGTAGCATTATCCATTAACCTAAAATAATTATTACATTAAGTATTTACATCAATCAACACTACTATCTTTTTTTAAAAAAAAACAACAAAGTACTTTTTTATGCACTAATTCATCATCACCGAGCAAAGTTGTTGTTTCTACTTCAGAATGATAACACTGAGTTACTGCTAAATGAAAAACAATAGTAACATACCTTTTCAAACACACTATAAAACTGCAGCAGAGCTTGGTTTTGTTGCCTTTCACTCTGAGTCCCAGCTCAATAAATATCTGTTAACTGGTTAGCGAACTTCCCAATGTTTATCTTGTATGGAAAAAAACTAGCAGTAATACAGCACACTTTGATGCAACCAGGTGGTTCTCACAATCAAGATCTTACAAACACAACGATGTGTTATATGGTAACTACCCAAGCTATAAAGCCAGACAACTTTATTGGATGAGTGCTCCAGTTATCTACTGCTGCATAACCAAAGGACCCCAAAACTCAGCTAGATAAAACCACTACCATTTCATTATCCTCACAGATTCTTGGCTCAGGAATTCCGAAATGGCACAGTGGAGACAGCTATTCTCTGTTCCATAATATCTGTGGTCTTAGCTGGGATCACTTGATGAACTGGGGGCTAGAACACTGGAGCTGGAGAATCTACTTCCAAGAAGGCTTCTTCATGTAGATGCCTGGTACAAGGCTAGGAAGGATAAGGGATAGACTCAACCAAGACTGTCATCCAGAGCACTTACATGAAGCCTTTACGGCATGTAGCTCATGCTTTTTACGTAGTGGCTCAAGTCTCGAAATGCAAGTGTTTCCAATGAACGAGGCAGAAGTATAGCTTTTTATGTCTTAGCCTTGGAAGTTACACAGGGTCATTTCTGCTGTACTCCGTTGGTCAAAGTAGTCACAACCTCTCCCCCATCACATTTAAGGGGAAGGACCACAGGCCCACCTCTCATTGTGAGGAGAGTCAACGTATTTCCAATCATGTTTTAAAATACCTACAGTAAATCTTCAGCCTCTTGTCTGGTGCACTAACATTTTGAACTTGAAATTTTTAATGATAAGCCTGTGTGCTTACAGAATATGAGCCACTAAGTGTCTGCGATTATATTTGTAGAAAATCAGCTTCTGAATTGTGGGAGGCCACAGTCCCAGGGCAATATAATGCCTACATGGACGTTACGTAAATATTAATTTGGAATAACAACAAAGGATACAACTGGTGGAAAATCTGTTGTCTATCTTTGGCCCTTTAGTATTTTCCTTTGGTGATTTTTCCCATCTCCATTAAGGCTATATAGCAATCAGATGCCCGAGGTTAAATTAAAGCATTTAAGGAGCTAGGAACCTTAGGGGGAAATAATTTAAATTTATAGAGCTAACCATTAGGCTTGAGGTGGCAAACTCAAACTCCTACCACAGCCAGGCTGGCAGAAGAGTAAGTGTGGCTGGGGTAAGTCAGTGGAAGTACTGGGGACTGAAGTTCACTGGAAACATTTGCCTTAAGTTATGTAAATTCCATTTTAAAAAAAAAAAAAACCACTTCATTTTCCAAAACTGGCCTTTGAACCATAGCTTATAATCCTTAATTTAGATTAGGTGGTGGGTATTTCCTAGATTTATGGTTTTTTGCCCTAGTTCTGTTGGTCTGTTTTCCACTCCTCTATGAGATTGGTCTGTTTTCCACTCCTCTATGAGAAAATAAACATTGAATATATAATTCTGTAGCTAATAACAAACATATAATGAGAATGTACTATGTCCAGGTACTAAGTATTTTATTTAATGATCAGTAGTCCTTTGGGGTGGGTATTACTGGGTCCATTTTACAAATAAGGAAACTGGGCTTCAGGAAGGTTAAATTAACCTGAAAAAGGTCCTAAAGCTAGTAAGTGGCAGAGATTAGGTTCATACTGAAGTATGTTTGCCCCCAACACCTATGGTGTTAACCACTCCATGTTAGAATATGGTGCTCTGGATGAATGTGGCTCCCCTAAGGTGAGTGGCCAACAAGCAGGGGCCTATCTTTGCTGACACTTCTTTGGGTGTAACCCACCCAGCTACTCTAATTTTGGGATAGAAATAGAGCTTACCTGTGTCAGTGAATATATGGGGATAGTACCTCTTACCTAGGAATCCTGTCCTGGAAGTCTAAGACTGCATAAGAAACAGAGTTCAGGCTGGGTGCGGTGGCTCACACCTGTGTAATCCCAGCACTTTGGCAGGCCGAGGCGGGCGGATCATGAGGTCAGGAGATCGAGACCATCCTGGCTAACACGGTGAAACACCCATCTCTACTAAAAATACTAAAAAAAAAAATTAGCCAGGCATGGTGGCGGGTGCCTGTAGTCCCAGCTATTTGGGAGGCTGAGGCGGGAGAATGGCGTGAACCTGGGAGGCGGAGCTTGCAGTGAGCCGAGATCACGCCACTGCACTCCAGCCTGGGCAACAGAGAGAGCCTCTGTCTCAAAAAAAAAAAAAAAAAAGAAACAGAGTTCACAGTACTTCTGATCCTTGACAAAGTTTCTCTGGATACCTGAAAAGAAAGTTCAGGTCTCAGTCTTCTAGAAGATGGGCAGTGCTTTGCCACTGATCACCTGACATAAAACCATCCATCAGCAAGGTGCTACTCACATTATTTATCAGAGAAAGCACAAGTCATGGACTGTGTGAGGCAGGCATTTCTGTACTCAACAACCTCTCCTGGTAGACCACCACAGAGTCTCCCCTTAGTAAATCTATTTTTAAAAAGCCCCCTTTAAAAATCCTCCTCTACTTCCTTGAAGAGAAAATTCAAATAGAGTTCTCATACATCAAACATATGACAGAGGCAGTTTTTAATCATTTAAATTATTTATCCTTTATTGTTTAATGCTTTATATCATTCTTCCATGCATAATTTATTGTACCATTTATGTTTATTAAAAATTGATCATGGAGACATGCTCTCTCTCCATTCTCTGAGGCTACAGATATTTCTTTGTCAAATCACTTGGGAATAGACAACAAAGTGTTCTACTAAATTTCTTTTTCATTCACTTTAACTGTTTGTATGTCCCTTTCTTTTCTTAGGAGTCCTTTTCTTCCACAAAAAACTAGAGTTTATCTTTGTGTATTAACTGCTCAGTTTCTTTTTTATATAAAGAGAAAGCTTGTCTGAAGGCCCCCTTTCTATTCATTAAAGCTTTCAGAAAAAAAGGCTTATTTTACTTTTCTAATTTTTGAACGCAAATGTAAAAAGGAGGCACAAAAGAACAAGATTCTAGAGTCTTCTGTGCTACAGGCCATAGCTTGTGGAACCAACCCCCTTTCTCTTTGCCTTTTCTACTTTATTCCTTTTTTTTTTTCCTCCTCAGATGATTCATACTTTCCTTGCCCTTATTATGTCTGCAGTCAGTTCTTAACTCTCTTCTGACTAGTTTGGTTTTTTTCCCTTCTGTATCTTCCAATTGCTCCCCAATTCCTCTCACCTTTGCATTTCTCAACCCTATGTCCTGAACTGCTCTCTGCAACCCACCAACCCCAGTCCTGAACTGTGCATCACCAGGGTCTCTGACCCACTACCACAAACCTGGTCATTCTACTCTTCTCTACCAGGGGACAGGGGAGAAGCAAAAAGGAGCAAAGTATGTGAGAGGCAAGGAAGCTAAGCAGAGCTAAGAAGCACCTAAGAGGCTCACAACATATTAGTCCTGAAAAAGGTTTGTGGCAGACCACTGAATTCAAAGGCATCTAACTTGGTATGTCCACGCTGGCTCTCCTCAGTATTCCAGCCCATTTCCATGAGGTCCAACCATGTTCCACTTCCAGTGTTCCCTATTGCAAGATGAGACCATCACTGGCTGCCCAAGCCAGAAATCTGAGGATCACCCTTGCCCCTTCCCTCGTATTCACCCCCATAATCCCCAACACTTGCAGATCTACTCCTTAGTATCTCTGGAATCCATCCCCTGAGATCCATACCATTGGCCATCCACCTCCCTCCCTTGCCCGGCCTTCTGTAGCATTTTCCTTCGGGTCCCAGGCCCACCTCCCTCCGTTCTTAGTATGCTATAACTAATATTATGACCACTCTGAGAGGCGGATCTGCTTAAAATCCTCTTCCCATCATGACTGGGATCAAGTCCAGTGTTCTTAACATGGCTTACTTAGCTTATAACATGTGATGAGGCCCCTGCTTAATTCTCATGCCTTTTATTTTGCAAACCCTAGGTATGACAGCTCCTCTCCCGACAGCTCTACTTTCTACATCTACTCTCTACCACCACAAAACTTCTTTCAGTTCCATGAAAGGGCCATGTTTTTCTTGTCTCTTGGCCTAGGAGCATGTTGTTCTTCTGCCAGCAACCTTCTTCAACCATCTCCACAGGATGACTCCTCTATTGGATACTTCCATGAAAAGTCCAGGCCTGGGTTATGTACCCTTCCCAAAGTGCACCCCAGACACCCAACAGTTTTTCCAGCCCAGACTCACCACACTGTGTGGTAATTTCCTGATCACTCAGTTGTGCTCCCCACGGACTATAAGCTCTATGAGGGCAGGGGCCACAGTTTGCTTGTTCACTACTATATGCTCAGTACCTGGTAAATATTAGTTGACTGAAGAATGACTATGTGGTAATCTATTCCATTGGTGGCCTCCAGTGAACCATGTCTTCTGGTATTTACATCTTGTGTGGTCTCCTCCATTAAATTTGGGCTTCAACCAACAGAATGCTGCAGAAGCGACACCCTGCCACTTGTGCTTTTGTGATCCTAGCCACCAGTAAGAAGCCCTGTGACTTTGCTGAGACCCTGAAGAGACCACATAGAGAGGCCACTTGAAGAGCAAGGGGTCCTGACTCTACATGGAGAGAGAAGCCCAGCCATCCCTGTTTCCCAGCTGAGTCCTGACCAGATAACTCACTACAAGACTGACCACAGGCAAGAACAGCAGAAGAGCTGCCCAGCTGAGCCCATCCAAGATTGCAGAATTTCAAGCAAGTAAAATGACTAATGTTGTAAGCCACTAAAATTCTAGGGTGGATCTTACATAGCAATATGTAACTGTGATAAACTAAATAAATGAATAAAAGGGAATGAAGAATTACTTCACAGAATAAGTTTCATGCAAAGACATCTCAATGTCTCTAAGAAACACTTCTAAGGAAGAGCAGAGTCAAGAAAATAGCAACAGAACTAACAGGAAATAGAGGAACTCATACCACCAGCTTCCATTTACATTACATCACATTTTTCCTCTGTCAGTTTCTTTGGTTTTAAGATATTCTCCAATGAAAAGATATTCCTACTCTTTTGTGAAAAAGAGATTCTAGGTTTGACATTAAAGTTAAGAAGTTCAACCAAGGAGGGGATGTGAACACTAACACACAAATGGAAACTGCTTAGAATCCCATGGCCAACCTATCCCTGCTGTTCTATTTCCTCTTACTTGCCAGCAGAGCAGATCTACAGCTATGGATGAGGGCATAGAGGCTGCTGTGCTTAGGAGAAACTGGAATACTATGGAGACTCCTGGCTTAACTGGGCACCAAATGTTCAGTTCAGTGTGAAAAATACCATCCAAAGATCAGAATGGTTAATTTTTATACAGACAGTTAATGACTTGTCAGTTAACTAGTAAAAATAAAATAGACAGCTACTCAGTGCCTTTAACCCAGGCATCCAATCAGTTACACTATACACATATGCACATACACCTCCTAGAGACAGCTGATACACACTGTTACATAATCCAGAATATTTTCTGGCTAGACTATATTTTGAATCCTAAATATTAGCTAGCAACATTAGCATGCACATCTCAGAATGAGGAGAAAGACTGCTAAATTTATACTGGCTTGATGGAATCTTGGATTGCTACTTCTAATAATTGCTTTTCTTCCTGAAAGAAAAAAATCATTATGTAAAAACTATGGCCTAAGCGAAATATCTGTCTTTTGTAAAAAACCATAAAACAAAATGCCAAGAATATTTTCTAACATATTATACTGGACTAATGCTTTGAAATTTCTGAATGATGTTTAGTAGGTAAAATTATCAATGTATTTCTAGAATAGCATGCCTCTTAAAACTACCTCCAATAAATAAATTTTATGTGATAGATATTTAAAGTAAAGAAGTGAATTCAGGAACAAGCCAGCGGCTTGAATGCTGCATGCTTGGGAAGGGAAAAATCAGCTCCCAGGGTTTTCAAAGCTCCAGAACTAAGTGACAGAAAAGGGGCCTGCAGCATTAATGTCGATGTCCTGTCCACTAGTGAAACTGAACATGAACTCCTTTCAAACATGGCTGAGAATAAAAGCTAGACTTAAAAAATCAGAAGGCCGGGTGCAGTGGCTCACGTCTGTAATCCCGGCACTTTGGGAGGCCAAAGCAGGTGGATAACCTGAGGTCAGGAGTTTGAGACCAGCCTGACCAACATGGTGAAACCCCATCTCTACTAAAAAAAATAAAAAATAAAAAAATAAAAAATTAGCTGGGCATGGTGGTGCATGCCTGTAATTCCAGCTACTCGGGAGGCTGGGGCAGGAGAATTGCTTGAACCTGGGAGGTAGAGGTTGCGGTGAGCCAAGATTGTGCCATTGCACTTCGGCCTGGACAACAAGAGCGAAACTCTGTCTCAAAAAAAAAAGAGAGAAATATTTCCTATTCTTTTTTTTCTCCCTAGATAAAAGTGCTCTTTGACTAGATGCCCCCTCGGATGTTCCCTGGGACCTAGAAACCCTAGAGAATGAAAAGCTTATTCTTTAACTTTTCTTCTTCTGTGGAGTAACTTCTGGTGGAGGCATTAGGCTGTGGGGAGAGGACACGATGCACAGGCAGGGAAAATGAGCCAGGCACCCAATTCTCACCTTCTAGGAGAGAGAAGAAGCTGGCATAGGAGCAGCGGGTTTTTGCAACAAAAGGAACCTGAGAGATTATCATGGTCAACCCAATAACCTCACACCCACACAAAAAAAGAGACCTATGCTTTGTCTGTAGTACAGATGAACACTTGTTCTCCTCATACGCCAGCCACTAGGCTGAACCCTTTCACATAATTTTATTTAGTAGATATTTAATTGGGTGAGTAGATGAATGATAAAAGTGAGCAAGTAACATCTAGAGAAGACCCAAGTCCATTACTGATACAGGTGGGCCTGGAATTCAGCAGGGCAAGGTGAGAAACAGGATGGAGAGGGTCATGGCTGAGCCTTAGGGAGAAGGGAAACAAGGCTCCTAGCAAAGACTGAGTTCATGCCACTGCTCCAACCCCTGTAATGATTTGCCCAAGTGACTTGGAATCATAGTGAAGTTAATTAAATGCAACAAGCTCACATAGAATGAAATTGTGCAGAATCTCATGAGCATCCCATTTCCCTGAAATGGGTAAAACAGTGTGAGGCAGCTTAGAAAAAGTGCAGGGTTGTTCAAACCATGTTCTATAGCGGGATGGTCTGGTGGAGCCCCCCACAGAAGGCAGGTACACCCCACAGCATCCAGCAAAGCCTTGTTTCTGCTTGAAAAAAATGAGTTCTACGCTTACAAAAAACATACACAAAATGAAAACTATGGGAATCGTAGAAAGATGACTGAAAAGGATCCCGCAGACATGAATGTGAATTGCAGTCCCACCACCACCTAGCAGATGTCCTTGGACAAGTCATTTCAGCCCTTGAGCCTCTGTTTCAATATCTGGAAAATGGAGATAATATCTACTGTACACAGACATTTTTGAGGATCTAGTAAGATAAATTATGTAAAACACAAATTATTTGCAGATTCAGGTTTTAGGAAATATAAAATGTAAATCTTTTAATAAAGACATTCCTCAGAAAGTCAACAGGTAGTTTCTCTTTTTCATAGATGAGGTCTTGTTATGTTGCCCAGGCTGGTCTTGAATTCCTGGTCTCAAGCAATCCTCCTACCTCAGCCTCCTGAGTGTGAGTAGCAAGGACTACAGACATGAGCCACCACACTCAGCTCTCAACAGCTACTTTCAGTGGAGGCTCAGTTTTCTGTTTCCTGTTTCCTGTTTGTGTATTAACAAAATCCATGGGTGTCTCAAGGAAAAGCATTATTTAAAGAATATAGTGCACGGGACAATTTCATCAACACTCCAAAAGCAAGCTAGATAGGGGTGATCCTGCTGGAACTCTAAAAATCTACCTCTAGGGTTTAGCGAGTAATGGTATACAAGTGCTCAACTCACAGGAAACAGATCAAAAACTCCAAGTTCCATGTTGGTGGCTTCTAGGTGAGGATGCAGACCACGGCTTATGTAGGGAAGGTTGACAGAGGATCATAGTTTCAGGACTGGAAGGGACTCCGGATTACCAACACTATTTTGCTAATGAGGAAACTGAGAACTTGGGGTGGGAGATGACTCATCCAGGATCACATTAGTGATTACAGAACTCAGTCGTTCATTGAGCACCTTTCCACTGCACTAAGGTTGACTAAAAGCAGACAGACTTCTAAAACTTAACGATTTCCCATCCGTAATTTATCTGCGTATAGTAAGTTTAACTTTCCCATATTCCACTTGAACACATCTTCAGAAGGCATTCCAAGCAGTGCCTTTCCACTGTGGCCTGGAAGTAGGGTCAAGCACATCCTCGTTTGCCCAGGACAGTCCTCATTTATGCTTGTTACTCCAGCGTAATTATTAATAGTGTGCCCTTGCCTCTCACAAGTACCTGGATGTGGATGGTAATTTATACAGTACTCTTTGTGCTTTTCTGGGAGAAACAGAGAGATCCAGGGTAGAACTGCTCCCCAAGAGCTTGGCAAGGTGGTTTGGAACCAGGAGAGATGTGATAACTGTCTTCAAATATTTACAGGTCTGTCCTATGTTAGTAAAATTAGGCCATTCTGTGGCTATCAGGATTAGAACACAGATTACCATGTGGAAACCACAGGGGGTGGAATTCTTCTTCGCTATAAAGAAGTGTATTCTAAACAGACTCCAGGGCCAGACTGCCTGGGTCCAAACCCCGGTCCTGCCACTTACTAGCTCCGTGACCCTAAGCAGGTTGCCTAAACTTTTTGTGCTTCAGTTTCTCCATCTGTAAAATAATAATAATTTTAAAAGGCAGCAAGATACATAGTAGGTGCTCTATAAACATTTGCTGCTACTATTACTACTGACTGTTACTTGGCAGGTAGTCAACATTCCCAGGGCAGAGATTTTCACATCTGCACCAGGACAGGACAGCTGGGTTCACCCTAGGGAGGGGGGAACAGGGAGCACTGGCTCAGCTGATGCTGGAGACACCAACCTAATGGAAAATGTGTTGGGTCTGGGGGGAAACAGTTCCACCCTATCTGCTCACTGCTTGAGGCACAGTGTGTCAGCAAGGAGGTACTGCACTGATGGCAGTACAGTGGTTGATGTAAGTGTATGAGGGTGGACTAGATCAGACCGTCTGCCTTTAATCTTGGCTCAACCATGTTCTAGCTATGGACTGGAGTTGCTTACTCACTCTGTGCCTCAGTTTCCTCCACTCTAAAAGAAGGTTACCAGCAGTGCCACTCTCACAGCATTGTCAAGAGGACTGAGTGCAATACAAATAAAGCCTGGGACAGAAAAAGTGCATGATAAATACTGTTATTACGATCATGCAACAACCACTGATGCCTAGGGCTGGTGCTGGAAAGCACCTGACGGAGGCTGGAACTGAAGTCAAGAGGGGCGAGGGGCATGTCCAAGGCCTCACAGCCTAGAAGGCATCTCAATATCTTCCCTGTATTGCACTGCAGTCCGGCTCACAGCAGACTGATTCACCCATCCTTTGAATCCCAAGGCATAGCTGATCAGTTGGTGCTGGGGCTGCAGAAGTGACCTGCACTAGCACAGCTGCAACAGGGAGGCCAGCGTGCAGCAGGTAGATCTGCCTCAGGGGCAGCCTGACCGGGCAGGCAGGTGTGAGGCCATGAGCTCAGAGCTGGGTGGAGATGGGATTGACGCAAGGGTGATTTTATTAAAAACATAAATCACATTCTATCACCCCACTGGCAAAAAGCCTATTACACTAAGGTCCTCAGAGACCTCAGGAGCACCTGCCCTTGCCTACACCTCTGGCATGGCCCCCACCCCTCTCCCCACAGCCACACTCCCTCTCTCTCTTTTCCGGACTTGTCCAGTGTACTCTCCTCAGGGCCTTTGCACCAGGCATGCCCTCAGCCTGACGCACACTTCCCCAGGTATCATCCATCTGTCTCCTTATCATTCGCATCTCAACTCTAGAAGCACTGCCCTCCCTTGACTGCCATGTCTCGAGCGTATCCCTATCATTCTTCATCCCATCAGCCTCTCTGCTTTTTTCACAGCCCTCATCACTGTCTTAATTTATCTGCATAAGCATCTGTTTGTTTCCTGTGTGTTTTTCCCCTGCAGAACATAAACTCCACTTTATGATAGGGACCTTGCCTTAAGCACACCTCAACAGTGAGCACTTAATAAATGTTTGTTGAATGAATAGATCAAGCAAAAACAGGTTGCAGAGGAGTGAAGAGGAGCAAGGGTGACCACCTTGGAGAGCTGGGTTCAACTCCATGGGTCACTGGGTGTGTGGTGTCTGGGTGGGTGTGGCTGCCTTAAAGACCAGAGGCAGGAGTGCTTACCCTGAAGAACAGGAAAATCCCTGGAAGAAAAGAACAGATGAAACGACTCTTCCTTCACCCTCTTGGGAGAGCAGAAGACTGTATCTCCATGGTTGCAGAGCACCTACCCTTGCCCCAAGTTGACAGAGTCATCCCTCCATACACATGTGGGGTTGGTTCCAGGACCCCTGCAGATATCAAAATCCTTGGGTGTTCAAGTCCCTTATATGAAATGGTACAGTATTTGCATAAAACCTATGCATATCCTTCAGTATATTTTAAAGCATCGCTAGATTACTTATAATACCTAATGTAAATGCTATGAAAACGGTTGTTATACTGTACTGTTTAGGGAATAATGACTACAGAATGTCCATACATGTTCAGTACAGGCCACCATCATAGGCATAACGACATTTTCTATCCTCGCTTGGCTGGACTGCGGATGTAGAGGGTCAACTGTTCCCCATACATCGGTGAGGCCTGAATTCGTAACTCTTCCCCTGGATTGGTGGTCTAGACTGTTAGCCTCTAGAGGACAGGATACAGGTCAGCTGGACCTTTGGTTAGTGCTGAAGAGAATCTAGCAGAGTCCCAGTCCTAGTCATATACACAGTTTAGTTTACTATGTACAGAATTACAACTATGTCCAACCAAGTAGAGCTAATCTGAGCACCCTGAAATAGGGTGGCCAGACACGTGAGTTTCTAGTAAGTGTTTCTATCTTCATGTCATGTTTGATTTCCAGCCCGTCACGGCAGCAACCCAGATGACTCAAACCAGAGTCATAAACATGCTCTCTCCAAAGGGAATAAGAGGGCTGCTTGGACCAGAAGCTTCTGCACAGGAGAACCCAGAAGCAAAACAAATAAAGAATGTGGTCCCTGCTAAGAGTCTTTTGGCATCCATCAGCCTACTGTCTTGAGAGATTTTTCCAGAAAGTATTCGGAAGGAATATCCTGGGTCTATATGAGGACATGAATGCAACACCTTTAACAAGTGTTGGTAAAATATTTACAGATTCCTAATTACTCAGATTTCATTTCTAGGAAAAATAACTCCACTTTACAAAATTAACGTTTAAATGTTAACATCAGTGGGAGACTAGGCAGTAGAGAAGTTAGAGACAGACTGAAAGGGGAACAAAAACCACTTCTCTATAAACATGCCCTTTTCAATAATATCCTTTCCCAAGAATTACGGTCAGGAGTGAAGAGAGGGTGGGAGAAAATAAGGTCCGGAGGACCATCTATGGGGATCAGGGCCACAGCTGAGGCTTTGTGAGCAAGGTGGTGCCCTAGAAAAAGTCACTTTCCTGACCCGAATTTAGGAGTAAATGCCCTGTGCCTCCAGTTTACAAGTTACCAGATAACTGCGACCCAAACCTCCAAGGGGTGCAGAGGAGAAACACAGGTAAAGGTTTCACTTGGCAGAGAAGGAACCAATAAAACATTTTCCCCTTCAAAGCTCTTGGCTGATGTTTCAGCCAGCCATTAATAGTCTTCATTTTAACAGACCAGAGAGAAAGATTACAATAAATGTGGGAACATTATGGTCCCCTCCACGCATTCCCCTTCCCCCCACCCCACCGCCCCCTGCAAGTTTCCTCAGGCCTGAAGTTTCCTGGGGAAAAAGGCAAAGTGGCCTTTGGCCTCAGGAGAGAAGCAGTTCACTTTGTTTTTATCAGGATTTTTCTGTGAAGTTCCCCAAACCCACTGGCATGCCCCTGCCATAGCATGGGAAAGCAAATTGCACGAGGGATTCCAGATATGAAAGTCACCGTGGGAGGAAAACAGAGGAACACGCATGCAGGTTTTTTATCTTTTTCCATTTACCACCACCAAGCTCTCCTGTTTCGGGTGAGCTCAGCAGCACAAGTGCCTTGGATAATCTAGAAATTGCTTCCATATGCGGGCACAGGAAAGAATGTGCGCACTGGCTGCCTGAGAAGGAAGCTCTGGGCAGCCTCTCTTTCCTGCCAGAAAACATTGCTCAGGCCTGAGAGCCACAGGGCGTTGGAGCCAAAGGAGATCAGAGGAAGCAGCACTAACCTCCCCAATTTATGGATAAGGAAACTGAGGCCCAAGGTCACACAGACAGCGACAGAGCTGGCAGTAGAACCTGGGGCTCTCTGGCTCTATCCCTAAGTCAGGTACTGTCTTTCCCTCTCCTCCCTGCAAATCCCTGCCTCCCTCGCCAGCCAGCACACCCTTCTCTCCTCTCTGTCCCTCTGTCCCTCTCTCTCTCTCTCTCTCACACACACACACACACACCCCAAGTGCTTGAATGAAGGGCTTCAATCTAATTTAGCGTAGCAGTATGACTGGTCTGGGTCTGAAGCGCCAGGCCTTGGGGCAGGACAACCAGAACAGAGCTTGCTTTTGCGAAAGCCAGCGCAGGGAGTGCGGAGGAGCTCGTTCACTCTCTGCACTGGGACCTGTGCCAGGGTCTCCAGGGCCCCAAGACCACTCCTCAGCCTCAATGCCCCCTTAGTGTTGGGTTAGTCCAGGACTTGAAACAAAGACTCCATTTAGGATCCAACAGAGAGTGGTCTGCAAACACCCTCATCTCTACAGAAACCTACCACACAGAAACTTGGGGTGATTTAAGCCTGAATCACACCATCTTGAACTGCTGACCCAAGTGGGAAAACTCAGTGCAGTTTCAAATGAGCAGTAGGGGAAAACCAAGAATGCCCTCTCTTGTGTTCCGTGGTGGCCAGTGTCGGGCTCGGCCCACACCACTTTGACTTCTTGTCTCTAGGCCAAGAGCCAGGGCAAGCTGTCCCAGGGCCCACTTACAAGTCAAACCAGACAAACCTCAACCTTTAAAAGCTTGCTCTAGGAGGACCTGAAACCCAGATGGGGTCTGCAGTTCTGCTACATAACCTGAACTCTTCTGGGTCTTCCTTTTTCTCATTTTTAATTTTTAAATAGAGACAAGGTCTTGCTATGTTGCCCAGGCTGGTCTCAAACTCCTGGGCTCAAGTGATCCTTTCGCCTCAGCCTCCAAAAGTGCTGGAATTACAGGTATGAGCCACCGCACCAGGCCTGGATCTTTCTTATCTAAACCATCCTATCCCATATTACGTTAATGTTTTATTAACATTAATAATATTATATTAACAATACCACTATAGATAATTACCAGTCTAGTTGCAAGTACGAGTATTCTCAGGTAACACTGTCTTTCAATACAGATTTATTGAATACTTATTACAGAGGAAACAGAGGAGAGACAGACTGAGGGTATAACGCTGCATACATCCCTATAATATGGTTTCTCCTTTCAGAGAACTCAGAATGAAGGGGCCTCAGGTTACCTGCATCATTCTGGTTTTTTGCTCCTGTTTTACTACGAAGCAAACACCTCGACTATAAGCAGCCATAGACCAGGGTCTGTGTCTCATTCGTGTCTGGACAATGCATCACAGACACTCAACTGTTTTCTGCCTGAGCAGAATTAAGACTTGGCCTCCTAATTCCTCCATCACCATCTTCTCCACTCTCTTCCTTGGCCTTCATCACCAACACCACCTCATCAACCGTGAGAGATTCAAAGAGTAAGGAAAACCATTTCTAGGACCATGAAATGTGTCACTGGATCTCCTGCAGAAATCTGCCAGAGCTACAATGTGACTGGTTTCTACATGTCTGACAAATTTCTATTTAAATAAGTATTTTTCAAAATGCAAATTGCTACCTATTCTTTGGCCATCAAATCACTTTAGTGGGTTGCAACCGGCTTTTTCTTCTTAATAGAAAAGGAAATGTGTTGCATTTGGTAAACATGGAAATTGTTTTATAAAACTTTTGTTTTTGTTTCTGTTTATCTATCCTGTATACACTGGGTCTCAATGAAAAATGTATTTCTTACTGTAGGTCATAACCAAAAAAGGTTTCAGAACCCTGGTTTAGACAATGTGTCTTTCTACAATGGACTCTGCTCAGAGAGGCTCATTTGTAGATACTGCATGCAGACACCGTCCCCCTTCATGTCTGTCATTCGAGTGGAGGAATGGGGCTCTACTCTGAGCATGCTTCTTTTGTTGTTGTTTAAACTCTAACCCATACCACTTGTAGCCTCTTAAATTTTCTCTCTTAAAAATATTTTGGGCCAGGTGCAGTGGCTCATGCCTGTAATCCTAGCACTTTGGGAGGCTGAGGCAAGAGGATCACTTGAGCCCAGGAGTATGAGACCAGCCTGGGCAACACAGTGAGACCTCATCTCTACAAAACTGAAAAACTTAGCCAGGCATGGTGGCATGTGCCTGTAGTACCAGCTACTTGGGAAGCTGAGGCAGGAGGATTCCTTGGCTGCAAGTGAGCCATGATTGTGCCACTGCACTCCAGCCTGGGTGACACAGTGAGATCTCATCTCACAACAAACAAACAAAAATTTAACTCTGGCAAGAGTTGAAGGTATCCACCACTGTCTATTTTGCCAGCCCCAGGAATCCATACAATGTAAGTAAGGTTCCTTGCCTATGGCCTCCAAATTAGGACTGAGTTTATTCCTACAGTTGTTCTGTCTTGGGCCCTTTTGATGTACCTCAGGGGGTAAAAAAGGAGGAACTCACTGGACTGTCTTATGCAACCAGGGTCAGTTATGGCACACCCTGCCCTCTAGTTCCTCAAGCAAGCAAGCCATTACTGGTTTCATGAGAGTTCATTAGTTTACACTGGAGCTGGGACAGTAAGTTTAGAAGGTAAAGCCCATTCTGCACCCAGCTCAGTGCCTGGCCTACCTGCCACAGGCCCCTCCACATTCCTTGACCACTAAGAAGGAGAGCTGGAAGCCACTTTCTGCATCATCCAGGTTTAAGGCAATAGCCTGCACATGCCCAGGGGCCTGGCTTTGCAGGAAGCTGGCTGATGCTGACACAGAATGCTCAGTGGTGGGATGTGCCTCTAAAACTGCCATTTTAATCAAGGACAAGGCAGGGAGACCACAGACATGGGAATCAGAAACTTCTCAGTTTGAATCCTAGCTCTGCCTCTAGTTTCTTGTTTAATTCTAGAAGGGTCCAGGCTCACATCAGAAAAACACAAAGAGATCCCTTTGCCCTCTGACTAAGAACAATGTCCCATGGATTTGAGGCTGGAAGGGCCCCATGGGCTTGTGAGCAGCTGCACTCCCTGAAAACCTTGCTGTATCAGATCGGGTTTAAGAATGCAGTTGGTTTTGTTTTAGCTTCTGCTCCTCTAAGCTTTTTATTTTGTCCTTCTCTGGACTTGAAAAGAAGACCAGATAAACTGCCAGCACAGAGCTCACCACTGGGGCTGACAGTGAGCGAGGCGCGAAGGGAGGGAAGAAATAAAGCATTTCCCACCCTCGAACAGTCTACCAAGTATGGCACACTCTTCCTGGGACTGGTCGAGGTCTCTGCAGGAATTGTAAAGAATTCCCCTCAAGTTTCTTTGACCTTATAGTTTCAATTCTCCCAAAATGCTCTTCCTGTGGGTGGGATCATGCAAGATCAGAGCTGAAATCAGTCCCAGGCCAATGACACTTTACAACCCTTTCCACCTCCACCCCCGTCCCTGGGCTGTTTTGAAGTGTCTAGCTCAGAGGTGGGAACACAGTTCTGGACCTCTTCCAGCCCTAGGTTTCTGTCTCTATCTGATAAAGAGCTGATCTCCTCTCCAGTCTTGCCTGTGAGGATCCCTGGTCATTGTTTTGCAGGTACAAAGGTAACCTGTGGTCAACTTTCAGCTCTGATCCCAGGAGCGGCAAATCCTGCCCAGGTTGCTGGTGATGCAGAGCACCAGGCGGGGAAGCCTCTGCAGGCCACCTCAGCCTTTCCGGGAGGGGCTTAAAGCTCTTCCTCCCAGCAGCCTAGCAAGAGCCCTGCAGCTTGCCGGCCTCCAGGCTGAGGCTAGGCTGCCTAACAATTACTCTCCGCAGCAGGTTTTGAGATACATTTTTCTTTATGGAAAGGAAGTAGCCATTTCCCTCCTCTTCCTGCCCTCCTCCTGCTGAACTCTGCTATAAACTCCGCTAGTTTGATTCTCTCACCCCCAGAATGACTTGAGCCAGAAGTTACTGGAGAAAGGTATCTGCTTTTTTGCCTGGGACTGTCCAGAAGGCAGGGGCTGTGCAGTGCAAACTCTACAGGACAGCTACCCTTTGAACACCACCTTGCTAAGCACCCTCCCCAGCCCTACGTCTTGTTACATTTTGTACCTGAAGGAGGTTTCCAGCTGCGTCTCTCACCTCTTTAAGGCACTGTTAACCTTGGTCCTGCCCAGTAAAAAACAGATTGTTCTATGTTTTGCCTATAATTTAATAAGAAAATCATCTATGGAACATTTTATGCAATCTCAGGCAGGGGGAAGAGAACCGAACTGGAACCCAGCAGGCCTGCGTTCTTATCTCATCTCTGCTACCAACTGGCCATTAGCCTTAGGCAAGCTACCTGACTTCTCCGGGGCTCTGTCTCTTTACCTGCGAAACACAAGGTTGGGCAAAATGATCTTCACTTTGCTTCCCTGCTCTAATGCTCTGGGATGTTACATTTTTTTTTAGTTAAAAGAAAAAAGGGTGTGCATTTTTCAGTTGAGTATTATATTCCTTCTCTACCAGCTGAATGTAACTTACTATTATTCTTGATAACATAATGTGACACTAGTCAGTGCCACCAGTTTTAGGCAGCATTTGTGACACTCTAGGAAGATTTTCTTCCTCATTAAAGACCACTGAAGTCTTAGGGGACATTTAGAATGTATGTCTATGATGGGTATCAGGGCGGTGTGGATGATTCAGAGCAAAGTTAATGCTGGACCCAAAACACCACACAAAGAGCTAATGGGTGGACCAGCAGTCAGCCTTCACTGCTTCCCGCTGCCCTTTCCACAGTGGGTCAGTGGCCCTAACCCAGAAGCATGCATGCAACAAACAGAGGGACCTGAACAACACTAGGTCAGTGGTCAGTCAGCTGCCTGAACAAAGCTGGGGCCATCTAGGTCCTTTTAACTGAATATCCTTGACCAAAGAGGCAGGAGGGCCTCATGGTTCAGACTGGGCTGAAGCCACGCTGCCTGGACTGAATGTTGACCTTGCCAGGTTAGCTGTGTGAAACTGGGCCAGCTGATTACCCTCAAATTCCTCACCTGCAAATGGAAACAATAATGGTGCCTGCCTTAGAGGGTGGTTACATGGGTTCAATAAGTTCATTCAGAGCATTTAGAATTTTACCTGGTAAACAGTAAACAATGTTATTTTATCATTACTTCTTCAAAAATGATTACTGGTAATCTAAATAGGAATAATTCATCCCTGACTTCTGTGGCCATGGCAAAGTACTGCTGAGTGGTACCCAGGCAGGCAAGAAATTAGGAAACAGTACCCAGACAGTGAATCCAGATGAAGACCCCTTATGTTCCCAAGCATTCCTGAGAAATAAGTAAAATTTTGGTAAATTAATTTCATAATTCCATTGGCCTCCAATATAAGTGAAGTAGTGCTCTATTTCTAGACCTGTTTAATTGTGGTCAATAGTTTCCCAGAATTCTTAGTTAATAAACCATTAAAACAAAACTGAGATAACTGCACTAGAAGGACACATGATTTCATTCAGCTGGTATTTATTAGGCACCAGGTATATGCCAAGCATTACACTTGTCACTGGCAATAAAGAGGGTAAATTGCTGCAATTATCTGCTATCAAGTAGTTCACAATCTAATGGGGAGACAGATACTCAACATACATTAACGAAATTAACTGTCAGAGCTGGGTGCCGTGGCTCACGCCTGTAGTCCCAGCTACTTGGGAGGCTGAGAACTGCTTGAGGCCAGGTGTTCATGACCAGTCTGGCCAACATAGCAATACTCCATCTCTACAAAAATGAAAAAATGTTAGTCGAGCATGGTGGTATGTGCCTGCAGTCCCAGCTACTCAGGAAGCTGAGGCAGGAGAATCATTTGAGCCCAAGAGTTTGAGGCTGCAGTGAGTTATGATTGTGCCACTGCACTCCAGCCTGGGTGACAGCATGAAACACTACTTTAAAAACAAATAAAATTTAAAAATAATTTTAAAAAGAAATGAATTGTTATGCTGGAGAGGAGTGTGGAAGTGTTTCAAAAAAGGTGACATGAATTAAGATGTAAGACATGACAAGGAGTTTTCAAGGTGAGGAGGGGAGGGCACTCTTGCAAGAGTAAGCATGAGATGGGCTTCCTCTAATCTCTGTTTCCTAATGAGTTTTCCTAAAGGCAGATCCCAGCTTAGTCCAGCTCACTGAGTTCCTGGCACCGCCAGGAGTCCAACCCAGCAGCCACACAGATGAAGATTAGGATTCCTTGCTTTTCACTCCCTGCCCCCCATCCCACTGATGGGGGTCTCTCCCTGCAGCTCAGAACCACCAGACTCTTTGTCTTATTTCACTGCTGGCCTCTCCACCCTCCCCCATCACAAGGAACCTCCTCCCTTTTCCTCTCCCTGTCTGTGTTGCTAGGACCAGAGCTGACAGGGAGCACAGGGAAAGCTTCTATTAGGATTCTGCTATGCTCTCTTGGGCATCTAAGTTAGAATTCAGAAAGCCCTTGTCACAACCCTATCTACAAAGGGTAACTGGGTTGTCAAGGGCACTTGTCCTAAAGTTCAGCTTCCCAGACAAGTTGGTCTAACCTCTCTGCAAGGAAGAAAGTCCACAGGGGAACCATTGACCAGTGTGTTGGTCCAGAATCTTGCCATGCATAAATAGAGGCCTGTAATGTTAGCACCAATTTTGAGGAGCAAGAGCAGTACAGTTCCTGCTGGCTGGCTGCCATCTAGCATGGTCTGCTGCTGAGCCAAAACAGCAATGCATTGTTCCTTAGACCAGGACTAAGAATTACAAATAGGAGGCTCAACTAGCAATGGCCACAGTCACCAACTAACAGTCAGGTCAGAATTCTCAATGGCAATGCCCCGCATTAAGTATTTGTATCCACTCTCAGCAATCACTGCCATCATAGTGAATGCCCTCCAAAGCACTTACAGTCACCTGGTTAGGCATAGGGTGTTTTGTCTGAGACTGTACAAAGTATTCATTAGTTAGCGACGACCTCTGCCTTCTATGAAGCTACAAAGGCTGACACATACTGACACATAAAATGGACAGCAATATATTGACTTTTCCAAGGAAGTCCAGAATTGGTGCTTCCTGGTTATATCTGAAGTGCTCCTTAAAAGGGGTAAGTCAATGACATATGTGTACATGTGTGCAGATGCAACTGTGTGTGATAGATTGTTGCGGGAAGTCAGGGACCCCGAATGGAGGGACCGGCTGAAGCCATGGCAGAAGAACATACGTTGTGAAGATTTCATGGACATTTATTAGTTCCCCAAATTAACACTTTTATAATTTCTTACGCCTGTCTTTACTGAAATCTCTGAACATAAGTTATGAAGATTTCATGGACATTTATCACTTCCCCAATCAATACTCTTGTGATTTCCTATGCCTGTCTTTACTTTAATCTCTTAATCCCGTCATTTGCGTAAGCTGAGGATGTATGTCGCCTCAGGACCCTGTGATGATTGCATTAACTGCAAAAATTGTTTGTAAAGCATGTGTGTTTAAACAATATGAAATCTGGGCACCTTGAAAAAAGAACACGATAACAGCAATGTTCAGGGAACAAGGGAGATAACCATTAGGTCTGGCTGCCTGGGAGTGGGGCAGAACAGAGCCATATTTCTCTTCTTTCAAAAGCAAACAGGAGATATATCGCTGAATTCTTTTTCTCAGCAAGGAACAGCCCTGAGAAAAAGAATGCATTCCCAGGGGTAGGTCTCTAAAATGGCCACTCTGGGAATGTCTGTCCTTTATGGTTGAAGATAAGGGATAAAATAAGCCCCGGTCTCCCGTAGTGCTCCCAGGCCTATTAGGATGAGGAAATTCCCGCCTAGTAAATTTTAGCCTAGTAAATTTTAGTCAGACAGGTTGTCTGCTCTCAAACCCTGTCTCCTGATGTTATCAATGACAATGCGTGCCCGAAACTTCATTAGCAATTTTAATTTCACCCCGTCCTGTGATCTCGCCCTGCCTCCATTTGCCCTGTAATATTTTATTACCTTGTGAAGCATGTGATCTCTGTGACCCACACCCTATTTGTACACTCCCTCCCCTTTGAAAATCACCAATAAAAACTTGCTGGTTTTGCAGCTTCAGGGGCATCATGGAACCTGCCAATATATGATGTCTCCCCCCGGATACCCAGCTTTAAAATTTCTCTCTTTTTTACTCTTTCCTTTTATTTCTCAGACCAGCCACCACTTAGAGAAACAAAAAACAACCTACGTGAAATAATGTTTAATTATCGGGGGCGGGTTCCCCCAATAATAGATGGTGAGGACAGATGGTTTCAAGGTCATGCACTAATACAGAATAAAAGTGAATATAAACGATGTGTGCTTACATATAGTAAGGTAGTGTGATTTTTATTGGATGTAAATAAAATCTGCCCAGTGTACCTGGACAGCATCTGGCTCAAATTCCATTTCCACAAATACTATTACAAAAAACAACCTTGGTGCAATAGAAAGACTTCAGTGTTTCAGCTAATATTCCTTCTTTAGCAAGTATACAATGAGATTCAAGTATAAACGAAGAACTCCATGAGTTCGCTAAAATATAAATTGATCTTTATATATTACACATACACTATTTTAGCTAAATGAGAAATGTGATGGATATATACATCTTTCCCTTATTAAATACTTAGTCAAAAACAGGCATGGTAAAATATCAGGCTTTGGCTCCTCAGGCCTCTGAATGACAAGTTACAACGCTGATTGCATTGTTAGGATGGACCTTATGTGGAGATGTTAATGGTATGTCCCATCGGAGGCATCACAGACATGCTGGCCACCATCTTCTCCCTGTTCCTGCAGATTCTCTACTCTACTTTTGCATAGTGTTGTTGTCAAGGCCAGCTTGACTACTAGGCAACAAAGCTGGGATTAGACTACAACTGGTGAACTCCTCATTTACTGCCCTTTTCATGTTACCTTTCTGCCTTTAAAAGAGGACACAATGCACAAGGAATCCAGTAAATGAGGTGGTCAATATCAGGTCTTAACCTGAAAGTAACTTAATTTTTTAAGATGGTTTCACTATCTGTCAGGATTGATGGACATCCCAAACCAGGGACAGTGTGAAGGTGGGCAAGAGGACATCAGCCTTCAGGCATCAGCATATGGGGGCCTCAAAAAGATGCAAGTTTTTACAAATTCCAGTGCCAAAACCATAGTATGCAGCAAGAGAAAAGGTGCCAACTGGTCCTGATTCCTCACTATGCCCCTCACTGGCTAAAACGTAATGCAGCTCCCTACCAAGGTTAGATCCACTTCACAGCAAGCCAGACACTTGGACCTGCTAGTTGAGGCAGGCAGACTTCTGGCCTTGAAAGTAACCCACCTGTTATTTTCAAGTGGTGGAGAGTTCAGGGTCCCTTAGGATTGGGTCCCATATGGGGACTCAGGGTCTAGAGATTTTCCTTTTCTCATCAGACCTCCTGTAGCATTGTACTGAAGTCTCCGCAACACTGCCTGCTTAGAGCTATACAACAGGGCTTCATTCCATAAACTCATTCAGCCCCCATGGACCTCTGGGTTCTGCATAAGGACACATCATCTCGAGGAACTCCTTTGACCATGCCATGTCGGAACTTCAGCCTCAGTCTTGCTTGGGAACTTCTGTCTTCTCCCTGATTCAGCGCAGCTCCCGCTAGTCAGGGACATCCATTTACCTGCCTGGTCCGTGGCATTCTTCCCAGCATGGGGCCCTTGGCTTGTTTCGATCCTGGACGTTTGGCAGAATGTACGCACTTATCTTTCAGGGGACACTGATCTGGACAATTCACCCTCATTCAAGGGACCCAGCCCATAGAGGGTAAAACTCTGATACGTTCTTTTTAAAACAGGACTTCCTTTTGTGAATCTTCCTAACTTTGAAAACACTAATATTAAAAAAAAAAAGAGTAACACTTTTATTATGGCAGACATCAAGCATTCACAGGGTTTCTTAATTTTCAGTTCCAACTTCTGTTGCCCAAATGCAATCTTTTTGACATCTGTGTCAGGTTAGTTACAAAGCATTATTATTCTGGGCTGCACAATGTTGGCCCAATCTACCCAAATACAAGAAATTTTGCTGATTGATTTAGTTATTCCGTTCCTATAAATGAATCCAGTTGTACAGCTGTTTCTGATTAACCAATGTACTGCTGGGGCTTTATAAAAATAATTTTATAATGAACTCAGCAACGGCAAGGACATGAGAAGCAGAATCTAAACTCACCTCCCAGAAAAATAAGCAGGAGCAATGAGCACAAGGACTTTCAACAACAGTCCAGGTTTAAATTCCTATCTGCTATGATTCACTTTTTCCTCTTTATGTAATTCAGCACAACTTATAACTAATGCTCTCAAAGAACCTTTGTCTTCAGATTTTTGGATTCAAGAGAGAAACTCAGCTTTGCAGTCTTAAAGTGCCTTTAAAATTTCCCATCTTTGTATTTTGTAAGTTTCTGTTTTTCCCATTAAAACATTTATATTTCCTGAGACAATTTCTTAAATAATGCACTTTTAGAAGAGGAAAATTGGAATTGAAAGGTCTACATTTACTTTACTATAAACAGAAATCAAGTGTTTTGTTTTATTTCAATACAGAACAATTAAGCTCTGTAAGTCCAGCCATGAACTTTTCTTTTTCAGTTCTAGAAGACAAATCATATGTATTATGATTAAGAAATTACAAAATTAAGCAAAAGACAGGTAAGAATAAATCAAATAAGTGAATTTTTTTAATGTAGGGACAGTGACAAGTGCTCCCTAAAGAAAACTTGAAACAAAACAGGAAAAAAGAGATCATAAAGTTTATACTTCTAAAATGAATTATGCTGGCAAAGATATGGGAAAACAGATATTTTCAAATAGTGTCAGTGAGACTGTGAATTACTACAGCTTTTGGAAAGTAATACTCCTTTAGAGACTCTGACAGACAGAAATAAAAAAGCTTCTGTAAGCTGGCAGGTTCAAATACACACACACACACACACACACACACACACACACACACACACACACACGGATGTTCCAGGAAGAATAGTTGTAGTAGAAGAAAACTTGAAACAATATGAACAGTTAAATTGTGGAATATTAAGCAGCCATGACATAAGTGAGTTTTTTATTCTGGAGAGAATGTCTATGATG
This sequence comes from Gorilla gorilla gorilla, assembly GCF_029281585.2. Lineage (NCBI taxonomy): Eukaryota > Metazoa > Chordata > Mammalia > Primates > Hominidae > Gorilla > Gorilla gorilla. The sequence continues at coordinate 77,138,389 of NC_073235.2, forward strand.
CTTTATTATATTAAACACAATTGTGGCATAATGTATTAATACGTAATATAATTCTATTTTTAGGAGAAAAAACTATATATGTGCATATATACTTATACATAGTTATATAAGCAAGGAGAAAGTTCAGGAATTGATAATATTGATTACTTCAAAGGGTTAGTATTTAAGGGAGATAGGAGAAAATTTATTAACTTTTCTTTATATATTTCCATTTTCTTGTCTTCTTTATAGCAAGTACATATACTTTTGTAATCTGAACAAATTTACAACTACAATATAATTTTTATTTTTATCTACTTTTTTTTTTAAGAGACAGGTCTCGCTCTGTCATCCATGCTGGAGTGCAGTGGCATGATCATAGCTTACTATAACCTTAAACTCCTGGGCTCAAGTGATCCTCCCGCCTCAGCTTCCCAAGTAGCAAGGACTACAGGCATATGCCACCATGCCTGGCTAATTTTTATTTTTTGTAGAGACAGAGTCTGCTATGTTGCCCAAGCTGGTCTCGATCTCCTGGGTTCAAGTGATCCTCCTGCCTCAGCTTCTCAAAGTGCTGGGATTACAGGTGTGAGCCACCATGCTTGGTCAACAGTACAATATAATTTTTAAAGAGTGATAAAGAGTCATATTTTCAGCAAAAACATAGAAGCAAAGACTATAAATTACAAATACTGAGCACCTGGACTTGTGGTTAACAAAAACCTTTTCCAAGTTCTAAGAGACAATACGTTGTTTTTGCTTGTTTCCTCTGTGTGTGTGGGGGGGGGGGTGTGAGGGGAGGAGTGGGAGGGTGGGCCGTAAGAGTTGGGAGGATGGGCATGAAGGCGTGGGGAAGAGATGTTACCCGATTTTTCTTTTTTTTTTTTTTGCTTTCATTTTATTTATTTATTTATTTTTGAGACAGAGTCTCACTCTATCACCCAGGCTGGAGTGCAGTGGCATGATCATGGCTCACTTGCAGCCTCAATCTCCCAGGCACAAGCGATCCTCCCACCTCAGCCTCCTGAGTAACTGGGCTACAGGCACATACCACAATGCCTGGCTTTTTTTTTTTTTCTTTTTGGTATTTTTTGTAGAGACTGGGTCCCACTATGTTGCCCAGGCTGCTCTCAAACTCCTGGGCTCAGCCATAGCACCTGGCTGCTTTTATTATTTTTAAGGAACATATAATAATTGTACATATTTATAGGATACAGTGTGATATCCCTCCCTCCCTCCCTTCCTTCCTTCCTCCCTCCCTTCCTTTTTTTTTTTTTTTTTTTTTTGACAGGGTCTCACTCTGTTGCCCAGGATGGAGTGCAGTGGTGTAATCACAGTTCTACTTCCCTAGGCTTGAGTGATCCACCTCAGTCTCCTGAGTAGCTGGGACTACAGGTGTGCACCATGACGTCCAGCTAATTTTTGTATTTTGTGTAGAGATCGGGTTTTGCCATGTTGCCCAGGCTGTTCTTGAACTCCTGGACTCAAGCCATCCTCTCACCTTGGCCTCCCAAAGTGCTGGGGTTACAGGAGTGAGCCACCACACCCGGTCTTGCTTAGACTTCTTTCTAGGTTTTATCCTCTTCTCAGCCAAAGCAAGGGATGCAAAACTCCTGGGCAAAAGAGTTGAACTTCATTTATGTGGAAGTGAATCAGATACAGGTATTAGACCAGGAAATATCACTTCTTAGGTTCTACAATAATAACTTCTACTTTCCCCACAAGAACAAAACTTCCCACTTCTTAATTATTAGAATCATGGTTATTTTTTAATTTGGAACACATAAAAAGCTAATTAAGTATATGAATTTTAAAATGTCACATGTGGCCAGGTATAATGGCTCACACCTGTAATCCCAGCCCTTTGGGAGGCAAGGCAGGAAGATCACTTGAGCCCAGGAATTCAAGACCAAAGGGAGACCCCATTTCCACAAAAAACAAAACAAAACAAAACAAGGCACGGTGGTGCACACCTGTTATCCCATCTTACTTGGGAGGCTAAGGTAGGAGGATCATTTGGGCCTGTGAAGTCGAGGCTGCAGTGAACTGATGGCACCACTGCACTCCAGCCTAGGTGACAGAGTGAGAAACTGTCTCAAAAAAAAAAAAAGTCATCTTATATATATCACTTATTGTAAAGGACCACTCTTAGGATAAAATTTGTTTCCTAGTATCTTCAGAAACCAGATACTCTTCTGCAAAACAAAGATCTGTTTGGCTTTCATGAAAAATTCACTCAAATCTTACAGAGTGGAATAAATAAACCATCCTTTAACAAACATTGACAACCTACTATACAAGAATCTACTGTTTTGAGAAAATACAAAAGGATTTTTTTTAAAGTGACTGTCTTGAAAGAGCTTACAATCTAACAAGGAAGAAGAGATGCCTGCAAGTGACTGCAATACAGGATAGGGTGAATTTCAAGCCACATGTGAAGGCCAGAACAATAGCGATGGAAACTAAGAGAAGGCAGAATCAGCAAATGGAGAAGAGAACATTTTGGCTCTTGTTAAGAAGCATGTTCTTACAACGTGAACCATGCTTATCAAAGCTCCTAAACTAGTGAAATTTGTAGGTAATTGTGTCTCCTGTTAATTTTAGCAACATTCTTCTTTTACTGAGTATTAGCAAAGTCTATTATTTCGACTTTTCAGCAAGTAATGATGACCAATCTGAAGATTCTTATAGCATTCAACAAACAAATGAAGAGAAGGGGCAGTGTGGAGAGGAGGAATGGCAATGCAACAGCATACGAAAGGAAAGTGCAGTTTAGCTGGAACCCAGTATATGAAAAGTAGTGCATAATAAGGCTGATGGTGAAATTAAAGGTTAAAGGTGTGATGCTTGGAATCAGACTGCTCCACATTTGAATACTAGCTCTGTCACTAACTGTGGGCCCTTGGGCAAGTTACCTAAGTTCTCTAAGCCTCAGGTTCCACATAAATAAACAGAACTTACCTCTCAGGGTAAGTGAATATCAAATGACTCAAATAACATACAGTAAGTGATAATGTTAAAGAAAGGGAAAGAGGGAGAGAGAATAAAAGGAAGAAAGAAAGGAAAGAAAGATATTTTTAAATGTTTGGGCCAGATCATAGAAAGTTTTGAAGATTTCATTCACTTAAATTAATGTAATTGAGAGAGAAAAGGAAATTAAAAGAAGAAATTTAGTTATGCTGGAAAGATGGCTTATTAGAAGAAGAAAAATATATATACCCATAGTAAGCAATGCTAAAATGTTACATAGCAACATATTCCTTCAATGTGAACCCTGCTTATCAAGGCTAACAAACATTGTAGCTAATTGTATCTCCTGTTTAGCTACATTTTTATTTTATTGACTATTAGCATAGTCTATTATTTTTGACTTCTCAACAAATATTTGTGACCTTCAATCTCTGTAATGCTGAGCATGCTTCCTAGGACTCAAAAGTTTCTGATCCCTGGCCACGAGAAGAAGCAGTGGTACCCTCACCCCATGGCGTGGGTGCTGTAGTTGTGACCAAAGCAGCCTGGCCTGGGGCCAAGTGTTATTGGGTGTTTTACATCAGATATCTCATGCAATCTAATCTACTGTCATCTCTACACTGATGATGGCCACTGTGTGACTGCCACAACACATTAACCTGTTATTTCCCAGTGTCAAAGGGCCAGGAAAAGTGACAAGTCCGGTTTTTGCTTCCTCATCCTTTATCTGTCCAGACAACCTCAACAGAGTAGGTTTTCCTGGGTAAGCAGATACTGCGGGCTGGCAGCCCCTCAATACTAAGATTCTTTTCAGTGAGATCTCTCCTTGGGGGCTGTTAAAATATGAGATGACCGACATGAAACACTTGGTAAACTACAGACAGCTAAGGGGTTATTGTTCTATGTTAATTTACATCGAAAGCAGTTCCTGCGTTTAGGCTTTTTTGGTATTTACCTATGGAGAAAGGAATGCCAACAGTATTTTGTTCAGGCTAACACTGATAAATGTAATGCTAATGCTAATAATAATAATAGTCCACAAATACTGAGCAGTGACACTGTCCCAGCCAATCTGCTAAGTAATTCACATACATCACCTCATCTGACCCTTAGAACAATCCTTTTACGGAAGGGGTGTTACTCTCATTTCAAAATTGAAGATACAGGGCCGGGTGCGGTGGCTCACGGCTGTAATCCCAGCACTTTGGGAGGCCGAGATAGGCCAATCACGAGGTCAGGAGTTTGAGACCAGCCTGACCAACGTGGTGAAACACCATCTCTACTAAAAATACAAAAATTAGCCAGGCGTGGTGCACACTCCTGTAATCCCAGCTACTTGGGAGGCTGAGGCAGAAGAATCACTTAAGCCTGGGAGGCAGAGGTTGCAGTGAGCTGAGATCATGCCATTGCACTCCAGCCCGAGCGACAGAGTAAAAATTTGTCTCAAAAAAAAAAAAAAAAGGTGAAGATACAAAGAATTTGTAAAAGACAGCATTGGGACTGGCCCATGCTTTACCCATTAGGAAACTCTGCCCTCTGGTAGCACATCAGCATCACCTGGGGAAGTTTTCAAAAAATGGATTCCTGGGCCTTACCGCAGACTTATAGAATCACACCTTTATAAGCTTCTCGTCACACCCATGGCTAAGGATTAGCATACTAGTTAAAGTGTATTAAGCAGAATAGCATCACTCAACTAACTGAAGATATTCTGGGGGCTTTGGTACACCTAGAGTTTTCATTACTCAAAACTATACAAGGGACAGACTTAAGTTATTTTGACCTGACCATAACACCTACGGAGTGAGGAACAACTGACAAATGTCCGCCCTAGTGAACAAAAGTTAGAGCTGAGTGAGGAAGTATTCATCTGTCAAAGGGAGGTGAAGCCTAAACTGTTCCTCAATTGGAGAAGAGATGGTGGGACACGGTGTGAATGTGCTGATTAATCTTTCAATGCCTGGCACACAGTAAACACTTAATAAATATTTGTTAAGTGGACAAACGAATGAAGGAGTGCCTCCATCCAGCTGGACTTCTCTGAATTCCCTGTATTTGGTCTGTACCTTTTTTACCTTATTTACCAAATTCTGCCTGCATACCTGCTGTTTGAAACCATGTCTCATCTCTACCAGAAAGTAAGCATTCAGGCGCAGACTTCATCTCTTTCTGAGCTACATCTTCCTTTCTACCCTTACCTAGCACAGAGTATAGCTATAACCTCTAGCAGGGACCCACAATGCTCAATGAGTATCTGGCTTGATTCCAACTGTGACCTGATTCGACGTGGGTCCCTGCTAGCCACAAGGGATAAATAAGCCTACCAAGCCTTCAAGAACCATGGTATAATTGTGGCTTGCTGGGAAACAGCAGCAGAAAGAGCTTTGTGTGGAAACCATTAAGAATTCAGTAGACCACAGTGGAGGGAAGGCTTCAGGAAGACCACGGCCCTGGGAGGTAAAATGACAAATATCAGATGCTTAAAAGTGAAGGGGTTATAGCAACAAATAAAAGGCACTTTTGTTTCATTTATTCTCTCCGTATGTGTTGTGGAAACCAACTATGTTCCTAAAATTACAACCATAGTTAGGAACACCTTGAAATAGCAAAGACAATGACACAGACCCAGTAATGAATACTGTCTGCTAAAAGGGTCTCATGCCTGACCATAGCACCTGAGACAGTAAATGTACAAGGTCAGGGCATACTACCCTCTCTTCACCACCCACCTTTCTGCTCATTATAGCTTTCGTGTCTTGGTGCTACACACCGCATGGTATCTGGATGGCCCCTGTATCATACTGCTTTTGCTGCTTCCTTCACACCCCATTATCCTACTAGATCCTCATACCCTGCGGTGGATGTAGAGCAAAGATTATCAAGCCCATTTCTTGGATGAGATAAGTGAGGCTCAAATTGTAATGATACGCCTAAGCGCACCACAAAGTGGTTGAACACATTACAGACAATTTTTAAAATGAACAAATAGAAGGAGGCATGAATCCCCCCAGGGGGAAAGTCTCATTCTCTTGAAATATCCCAGAATTTGATCTTACCTTGCTTACAAATCTCTTTGCACTACGTCACACAACCTCAAAGAGTTGATGTGTTTTCATGGAGCCAAAGTTATGGCAGGGGTTGGGTAAGTCCCAGGGAGGAAGACAATATTACTGAACTGGTTTCATAACATCTGCAGAGTTTAGTCTGAACATTTCCATTCAACAGGTAATGGGCTCTCACAGGTGGCTGGGATTTGCAGACTATAGCACCTCCAGGTCCCCGAGAAACTCAGCCTTGTGAGGCTGACAGGCAGGTAGACACACACAGTCACAGTAGAAGGCAGTGTTGTGTGCACTGCAAAGGGATTAATAGGCAGAGTGCTGATAGCCTATCAAGGGTTTTCTCACCTCAAGAACTTAAAAGGTGATTTACAAACTGAAGTAGAACATTTCTTGGAGTTATTTTATCCATTACAAAAATAAGCATTTTTGAAGATGGAAAAATCTACCAACGACTCAAAATGAAGCTACAGTATTGTTTTGAAATTGCTTTGGGAAGCTGGCAAAAGAAAACTCACCCAGCGTGGAATCTGCTCACGGGCTCTGCGGCTGCACCCGACTGGAGTCTGGGGCTACACGCAGCCAGGCATGGGGGAATGGGAGT